>NC_057799.1:333273087-333398325 GCF_018294505.1 Triticum aestivum
CCGGCCGCCGCCCGCCGGGCCCCGCATCGCCGCCGTCCTCCTCCGACGCCGCCGGCCCCGCCGTCCTCTTCTCCCTCCGGAAGCCGCGCCTCCTCTCCTTCCTTCCCCGTCGCCGGTGAGCGATCCCCGGCCAGATCTGGATCGGTAGACCCGTTGACTTCTTTCCCCGAGCTCCTTTTTATTTTCCAAGTCCTTAATTTTTATCAGCATGTGCCTCTGTTCCCGATGCTATAACTTTGTGCATGTAGCTCCGATTCGCGCGTGTAATATGTCAAATTGTTCGCCTCGTGATGCTCTTCATTTTGTTAAATTGCACCATGTTCATTAGAGGTCATATTGATGCTCAAATCTCTGTTGGAAGAGGGCTAGTTGCTGTTATTCTCTGGTTCTTATCAGAACTTGGAGATTTGTCATTTTTGTATCATTTAATCTGTGCATCTTTTGAGCATGAGCTCTATATGTGTTTTGAAGTATTCCATGCCATATTTCCAGTGGTGTAGTCCATGTAATTTTGTGATCTCTGTGGTGACTAGCACAAGCATGCAAAGTAGGCCCCGTAATATTTCTGATTTCAGGGACTTTGTGATTTCTCTAAGTCCTTGTCTGCTGTAATTTTGTTGCCATGTAAACTTGATGCTACAGAGAGATCCATGCATATTTTGGAGATGTTCAGTAAGGATGTTTTGTAGCTATAGTTGTAATTGATCCATTCCTGCAATTGTTTGCAATTATGGAGTGCCATAGCATGACGCAATCTTGCTCTACTGTTGCTATAAAATATTTCTGGCAGATTCTTAACATGATATGCATTTTTGCCAAGCTTATTGTAGTTGATCCATACATGCTATGCAATTGTTCTTACCATGGATAGCTTCATAAACATGCCATATTACTGTAGGTATGCTCGGCTTGTCATGCATTGCTCTGTAGTGAGTGCATCAAGCTCACAAAGAGGCCTACATATTAGTATTTCTGCCATGCTCTGTTTTCTGCTAAGTCTGGAACCTGATAACGAAACTTGCTATGTTTACATGCTTGCCATCATATCTTCTGGTCCTTTTTGGCTTATGGTCAATAAGGGACTTTTGTCATGTGCATTTAGTAGAACACTATCATGCCTTGTTTTGCTATATTAAGTTCCTGTAGCATGTTGATTTCGCGCTCTGAACATTGCTACCTGATGCTGTTTTCTGCCATGTCCAGTTTTTCACCAAGTCTGTGAACCTGTAATCTTTTGCACTTTTGCCATGCTTGTTTGAGCTTGATATGTTGTGAACTAGCAGTAGCTCAGTGTTCATCTTTTGTCAAGCATCTCCTGTAGTTTACTGTCATGTGCTTTGTTGCTATGTTGGGATGCTGTAGCATTGTTGTTTGATGCATTTTAAGTGCTATCTTGCTGTTTATCGCAGATTCGTGTCATTCTTGTTTTGCTTGCCATTTGCAAACCGTGCATCCGATTCCGGTGATCTTTATATCGATTTCGACCGAAATTACCTCATCTTTCCAGTGGCATGCTTGGTTTGCAAAGTTACTGCCATGTTCATCATTTTCCTTCCGGAGCACGCATATGCATCGCATACCATATCTCGCATATCATACATGTTTTGCATCATGTTGCTTGCGCATTTCTCGTTGTTGATTGTGGTTCCGTTTGTTTGTGTTCTTGTCTTGGGTAGAGCCGGGAGACGAGTTCGTGAACGAGGAACCTGTCGAGTACGCGTACGAGGATCAAGCTTTCGACAACTCTGAGAACCTTGCAGGCAAGATGATCACCCCTCGATATCACTTCTATCTTCGCTATGCTAGTTGTTCGCTCTATTGCCATGCTCGCTACCTATCACTTGCTATATCATGTCTCCCATTTTAGCCATGTCAGCCTCTAACCATCCTGTCCTAGCAAACCGTTGTTTGGCTATGTTACCGCTTTTGCTCAGCCCCTCTTATAGCGTTGCTAGTTGCAGGTGAAGTTGAAGTTTGTTCCATGTCGGAACATGGATATGTTGGGATATCACAATATCTCTTATTTAATTAATGCATCTATATATTTTGGTAAAGGGTGGAAGGCTCGGCCTTATGCCTGGTGTTTTGTTCCACTCTTGCCGCCCTAGTTACTGTTATACCGGGATTATGTTCCTTGAGTTTGCGTTCCTTACACGGTCGGGTGATTTATGGGACCCCCTTGACAGTTCGCCTTGAATAAAACTCCTCCAGCAAGGCCCAACTTTGGTTTTACCATTTGCCGCCTAAGCCTTTTCCCCCGGGTTTTCGCGAGCCCGAGGGTCATCTTATTTTAACCCCCGGGCCAGTGTTCCTCTGAGTGCTGGTCCAAACTAGAGCACCGTGCGGGACCGTCCCTTGGCAACTTGGGTTATGTTGGTACCTGTACGCTTCGCTTATCCGGTGTGCCCTGAGAACGAGATATGTGCAACTCCTATCGGGATTTGTCGGCACATTCGGGCGGCTTTGCTGGTCTTGTTTTACCATTGTCGAGATGTCTTGTAAACCGGGATTCCGAGACTGATCGGGTCTTTCCGGGAGAAGGTTTATCCTTCGTTGACCGTGAGAGCTTATGATGGGCTAAGTTGGGACACCCCTGCAGGGTATTATCTTTCGAAAGCCGTGCCCGCGGTTATGAGGCAGATGGGAATTTGTTAATGTCCGGGTGTAGATAACTTGTCACTTGACCCAAGTAAAATACATCAACTGCGTGTGTATCCGTGATGGTCTCTTCTCGGCGGAGTCCGGGAAGTGATCACGGTCTGTGTTATGTATGACGTAAGTAGGTGTTCAGGATCACTTCTTGGTCATTGCTAGATGACGTCCGTTCCGTTGCTTCTCTTCTCGCTCTCTTTTGTGCAAGTTATCCACCATATATGCTTTAGCCGCTGCAGCTCCACCTCTTTACACCATCCTTTCATACCAGCTTAAATAGTCTTGATCTCGCGGGTGTGAGATTGCTGGGTCCCCGTGACTCACAGATTCTACCAAAACAGTTGCAGGTGCCGACGATGCCAGTGCAGACGATGGCGTCGATCTCAAGTGGGAGTTCGACGAGGAACGTGGTCGTTACTATGTGTCTTTTCCTGATGATCAGTAGTGGAGCCCAGTTGGGACGATCGGGGATCTAGCATTTGGGGTTATCTTATTTTCATCTGGATTTTGACCGTAGTCGGTCTATATGCTTGTATTTTGGATGATGTATGATGATATTTATGTATTGTGTGAAGTGGCGATTGTAAGCCAACTCTTTATCCCATTCTTGTTCATTACATGGGATTGTGTGAAGATGACCCTTCTTGCGACAAAACCACTATGCGGTTATGCCTCTAAGTCGTGCCTCGACACGTGGGAGATATAGCCGCATCGTGGGCGTTACATATTGTTGAAACTGTTATTGATGAAATTGAACTGCACGGCAAATAGTTACACATATAGAGCATCACATTGTGAAGAACTGAAATAAACAAGTCATAAGGACATCTCTAGGCGATCATTAAAAAATTAAAGGACTAAAACCCTTAGTGATTATATATATATACTCCAGCAATTTTCGGCCTTTTCTAGTCGACCCCCTAAACTTAAGGTTGTAAACTTCAATTTGATCAAGTTCAAAGCAGGTTCAACTGAAAGTAGCACGCATTCAAACATAAACATAGATATTTTTGCATAACCGAACATAAAACATAAATTTAAACTAAGCTAAACTACTTTCGTTCGAAGTAGAGGTCGAGCCAATCCTTCCTCGTCATGTACAGTGTGCCGCGAGCCGGGTCCGGGCCAGTCCGTCATCGGGGTCGTTGGGGAAGGCACTCCTCCACTCGTCGACGTCGATCTCCTCGTCCTTGAGGCCCACCTCGACGCCCTCCGCGCCGCCGTCGTTGCTGCCTTCGACCTCGTCATTAGAGGAGAGCGCGATAACCTCGCCGCCCTCTGCGCCGCCGTCCTCACCGCCTTCGACCTCGTCATCGGAGGAGAGCGCGATAACCTCGCCGCCCTCCGCGCCGGCAAAGATCGCCCGCTCCGCCTCCATGAGCTCCGGGTGCTGCTGGCGAAGCTCTTGCATGTAGGCCTCGTCGGTGGCCTCGGCCTCGAGGCGCTCCCATGCCTCGCGGTCCTCCCGCGCCATAGCCGAGCTCACCACCCTGGCTCCGGCGGAACGAGGTGGACCGGACGTGTGCCGAAGGGGAAATTGAGCCTAGCCGCCGCGCCGTGGTAGCGGACCTGCCAGCGGTCATACTCCATGGCCGCGAGCTCGGCCGTGTGGAAGCTACCGAGCCACCGGCGGGTGGGGGTCTCTCGATCTGTAATCTGGGCGACCCACGTCCCCCACCGCCGCTGCCGGACCCCGAGGTAGGATTTCATCCGCTGCCGGGTCCGAGGGAGGACGGGGAAGTCCTCGAACCGGCGTAGGGGCGCTGTGGCGGGCGGATCGGGGGACCAGCGACGGCGGATCAGACCTGCGGAGGACGACGGGGACACCTCGGCGGCCACCTCGCCGGCGTCTGGCGAAAAGGCTGCGATAAACCTCTTTTTGGCCATTGGCTCCTCGAGCTCCCAAGCACACGGGCAGAGGTTGAGGATGGAGGCGCCGACGATGGCGGTGACCTACCAATGGTTTTGAGGGTTGTGTGTGTCTGTGTGAGCGGAGGTTTTGGGGTGTTTGTGGAGGGGGGGCAAGGTTGTGTTTGAGGAAATACTACGGCAACTGAAAATTTTACTAGGCGGGAGTAACAAGGCGGGGCTACTGAAAATTTGGATCAAGGGCGAGCAGATATTTTTGAGATTGCGAGGGAGGCAGAGGCGGGAGTAAAATGCCGGGGCTACTGAAAATATGAATCAAGGGACTGAAGCAGAGCGGGAGTAACAGACATTAAATCATTAAAACGGTCCGCACATACTAATCGTATGCTATCAAACATTAAAACCTTCGAGGTGGTAGATATTTTCGAGATTGCAAGGGATGCAGAGGCGAGAGTTTTTGGGGAGTGAGCTAGTGTGCTTGACATGCCGGCTGTGGATTGTAGCCAACGCACCTTCTCGCGTAATCCATAGGCGTACTATACACCGACGGTGCTCCAAGATATTTTGTACTACATCTCACACGGTTGGTGATAATAAACTGTGTGGGATCTACTTGATTTGAATTACAAAATGGGGTCACAACGGCAATGGACGTTGTTTGAATTGCTAGACCTTTTATCTGCAGTGAACATGCAACTATATGTGTGTCGTAAAAGAATTGGAATTATTCAGGGTTTGTTTGGACATTTTATACAATAAACTGGTTTTCTAGCCATTTCACTTGCACAATTCAAAATTAAACTACATGCACATGCTCCGGTGCATACAAATTGGTTGAAAAATCAAATCTGTGTCCTTAAGTGCATGCTTAGGTCCCATGCAAGAAATGGGAATGAATTTTTCGGGGTTCGTTTGGCCTTTTTTATACATTAACTAGGTTTTCTATGCATTTTATGTGCATAATTCAAATTTGAACTACAAGCACATGCTCCAATGCACCAAAGTTGGTTGAAAAATCACATGTGTGTCCTTGGGTGAATTTTTAGGTCCCATGCAAGAGATGGGAATGAATTTCAAACACCAGGGCACTGCTGATTGCCGGCAAAACGTTGAGATACCTGGTTTTTAAATTCTAGTAAATCCAAAACTCCTCTGAAATTCATGAAACTTGGCATGCTATCATGGAGCGGCATCAACATGCCGTGGTGAAAATTTTGTCCCATTTGGGGCAGGTTTGGGTATAAGCTTCTCACAAACCAGAGCTTCTCACAACAAGCATGATGGTTTCGGTAGGGAACATCCCACCTTTGGGTACGAAATGATATCCATTGCCTCTTATCGCTTTCAAAAATATTCTCGTGTCAAGATAGAACAACAGTAGTGTTGTGTCAATTTTTGGGATTTTTCGGGGTTCGTTTGGATATTTCTATGCATTAACTGAGTTTTCAATACATTAATGTGCATAATTAAAATTTGAACTACATGCACATGCTCCAATGCACTAAAGTTGGTTGAAAAATCATATGTGTGTCCTTGGGTGAATTTCTAGGTCCCATGCAACAGATTGGAATGAAATTCAAACACCAGTGCACTGTTGATTGTCGGCAAAACGTTGAGATGCCTGGTTTTTAAATTCTAGTAAATCGAAAACTTGTCTGAAATCCATGAAACTTGGCATGCTATCATGGAGAGGCATCAACATGCCGTGGTAAAAAATTTGTCCCATTTGGGGCAGGTTTGGGTATAAGCTTCTCACAAACCAGAGCTTCTCACAAGAAGCATGATGGTTTCGATTGGGAACGTCCTACCTTTGGGGACGAAACGATATCCATTGCCTCTTATTGCTTTCAAATTTTTTCTCGTGTAAACATAGAACAACAGGAGTGTTGTGTCAATTTTTGGGATTTTTCGGGGTTCATTTGGAAATTTTTATGCATTAACTGAGTTTTCAATGCATTTATGTGCATAATTCAAATTTGAACTACATGCACATGCTCCAGTGCATATAAATTGGTTGAAAAATCAAATCTGTGTCCTTCGGTGCATGCTTAGTTCCCATGCAAGAAATGGGAATGAATTTCAAACACCAGGGCACCGTCAATTGCCGGCAAAACATTGAGATGCCTGATTTTTAAATTCTAGTAACTCCAAATCTCGTCTGAAATTCATGAAACTTGGCATGCTATCATGGAGTGGCATAAACATGCCATGGTAAAAAAATTGTCCCATTTGGGGCAGGTTTGGGTATATGCTTCTCACAAACCAGAGCTTCTCACAACAAGCCTGATGGTTTCGGTAGGGAACGTATGTCCTACCTTTGGGGACAAAACAATATCCATTGCCTCTTATTGCTTTCAAAAAAAATTCTCGTGTCAGCATAGAACAACAGGAGTGTTGTGTCAATTTTTGGGATTTTTCGGGGTTCGTTTGGACATTTTTATGCATTAACTGAGTTTTCTAGGCATTTTATGTGCACAATTCAAATTTGAACTACATGCACGTGCTCCAGTGCATATAAATTGGTTGAAAAATCACATGTGTGTCCTTGGGTGCATGATTAGGTCCCATGCAAGAGACGGGAATGAATTTCAAACACCAGGGCACTGTTGATTGCCGGCAAAACGTTGAGATACCTGGTTTTTAAATTCTGGTAAATCCAAAACTCATCTGAAATTCATGAAACTTGGCATGCTATCATGGAGCGGCATCAACATGCCGTGGTGAAAATTTTGTCCCATTTTGGGGCAGGTTTGGGTATAAGCTTCTCACAAACCAGAGCTTCTCACAACAAGCATGATGGTTTCGATAGGGAACGTCCACCTTTGGGGACGGGACGGTATCCGCTGCCTCTTATTGCTTTCAAAAATTTTCTAGTGTCAACATAGAACAACAGGAGTGTTGTGTTTAATCTTGGAATTTTTCGGGGTTCGTTTGGCCTTTTTTATACATTAACTGGGTTTTGTAGGAATTTTATGTGCATATTTCAAATTTGAACTACAAGCACATGCTCCAATGCACCAAAGTTGGTTGAAAAATCACATGTGTGTCCTAGGGTGAATTTCTAGGTCCCATGCAAGAGATTGGAATGAAATTCAAACACCAAGGCACTGTTGATTGCAGGAAAAACGTTGAGATGCCTGGTTTTTAAATTCTAGTAAATCCAAAACTCGTTTGGAATTCATGAAACTTGGCATGCTATCATGGAGCGGCATCAACATGCCGTGGTAAAATTTTTGTCCCATTTGGGGCAGGTTCGGGTATAAGCTTCTCACAAACCAGAGCTTCTCACAACAAGCATGATGGTTTCGATAGGGAATGTCCCACCTTTGGGGACGAAACGATAACCATTGCCTCTTATTGCTTTCAAATTTTTTCTAGTTTCAACATAGAACAACAGGGTGTTGTGTCAATTTTTGTGATTTTTGGGGTTCGTTTGAACATTTTTATGCATTAACTGGATTTTCTAGGCATTTTATGTGCATAATTCAAATTTGAACTGCAAGCACATGCTCCAATGCACTAAAGTTGGTTGAAAAATCAAATCTGTGTCCTTGGGTGAATTTATAGGTCCCATGTAAGAGATGAGAATGAAATTCAAACACCAAGGCACTATTGATTGCCGGCAAAACGTTGAGATGCCTGGTTTTAAATTCTAGTAAATCCAAAACTCGTCTGAAATTCATGAAACTTGGCATGCTATCATGGAGCGGCATCAACATGCCATGGTAAAAATTTTATCCCATTCGAGGCAGGTTCGGGTATACGCTTGTCACAAACCAGAGCTTCTCACAACAAGCATGATGGTTTCGGTAGGGAACATCCCACCTTTGGGTACGAAATGATATCCATTGCCTCTTATCACTTTCAAAAATATTCTCGTGTCAAGATAGAACAACAGTAGTGTTGTGTCAATTTTTGGGATTTTTCGGGGTTCGTTTGGATATTTTTATGCATTAACTGAGTTTTCAATGCATTAATGTGCATAATTAAAATTTGAACTACATGCACATGCTCCAGTGCATATAAATTGGTTGAAAAATCAAATCTGTGTCCTTGGGTGCATGCTTAGGTCCCATGCAAGAAATGGGAATGAATTTCAAACACCAGGGTACCGTTGATTGCCGGCAAAACATTGAGATGCCTGGTTTTTAAATTCTAGTAAATCCAAAACCCGTCTAAAATTCATGAAACTTGGCATGCTATCATGGAATGGCACCCAACATGCTGTGGCATTTTTCGTGTCCATTTTGAGAGAAGGCGCACTCGAATAATGACAGCCAACAAAGGCATTTTGAAAAAATAGCTGCCACTTTAATATCTCAAACGTTTGTAGAATTCAAATCGTGTGCGTTCTTTTAACCATTCACGTGACGCCACATGTCTTGGTTTTAATGGCTGTAGGAGGTGCCGTGCGGATAGCTGCTTGACCTTGACTGAACGAGAGGCGTGCGAGCGTAGTCCGATGCACAGGCTGACCGAGAGGCGTGCAAGCTGTCCTCCAATGCGCAGGCTCACCGGGAAGCATGCGAGTTGTATGCTGTGCAGGCTCACTGGGAAGCGAGCCCTTTGACTTCCATGGCCGCCCGCCTTCCTCTCCATTAATGGCGCACGAGCCGCTGTTTAATACGGGCAGCCTTACTGTTCGCCTCCCATTCCCCTCCCTCCCGCAGACCTCAACCAACGCCATGGCGCAGAACGATCATCTGCCACTAGTCTTCAAGTTTGGTGAAGTCGACTCCGAGCCGGAGGAGATAGAAAATAAGGAGGAATGGGGCCTCATGGACATGGCCCAGAACGAGCTGGCCGCAGCGGTTGCTGCCCCTGCTCCCGTCCCAGCTCCCATCCCCGCGCCCGCGCCAGCGACCATCCCCGTAGCATTGCGGGCTGGTCGCCGAGCACTGTCGCAGAGCTGGAAGCCGCGGGCGCCAGCGAGGTCTCCGTAGACCCGCGGTAGCTCGTGTACATGCCAGCGCCAGCGCCCGTGCCCGTGCGCGCCCCTCCACCCACCGTGGCGCCGCCCCCCGTGCGTTTGGCTGCACCCCCGCACCCGTGCCCGTGCCCGTGCGCGCGCCCCCTCAGTGGCATGGGATGCTGCCATCGACCGCTACCTCTCAGCGGCACTAGTTGCCGTCCTCCCGCGCCCCGCCTGTCGATCGCGCGACGACATGATGTTTGATTTACAAGTGAAGAAAATTTTGTGCTGCCTTGAAGACTTCAACAACGGCGTCCCGGAGGACGACAACGACAACGACGGCGCGGCACGCCGCCTCCGCCGCCGCCGGAAATAGTTTTTTTGGGGTTTAATACTGTATCTCGAATTCTCGATCATATGAATATAAATTCGCAGTGTGACTAAATGAAAGATATGTTTGAACGAACTTGCGTTTTTCTCTCTTAATGTACAGACTTATCAAACGATTTTCTTTTGAAAAAAACGTTAATGGTTTTTAAATATAAAACACTCATCGCAAACGTTTTAGTTAGAACACCCGGATGCAAACCGACAACTTTCCCAGGAAGCCAAGAGAAAATGTGCCGAGCAGGATTTCTGCATCCCTTCAATGCAAACGGTTGTTTTGCATGACCTGTGTGCAACCACGTACAAACAATTGGGTAGATTTGCATATCTATCATTTTGGGTATGTTGCCATTTGTTAAACTGGAAAGATTGACATTTGTTTATCTAGTAACATGGCCATTTGTCAAAATATGCAGCTAAAAATCACTAGCACTATCTAATTTTTGCAACTAAAATCACTAGCACTGTTCATATGGACACCACTAGCAGGCATGAGTTGATGGACACATATGCAAATGTACCATTGATTACATACAACAAGTCATCAGCCCACAACGACAATGAGGATGCACGTTGGATTATAGATCATTTCCAACAAAACATTCTAGTAAAGTTTTTCTCACACAACAAATAACAAAGCCATGAAATGAACTTCAGCTCAACCACTCGTCGACGTTGGAAACGCTTGCTTTGAACCAGAAGTGATTCTCTAGGATGGGCCAGCTACTGTCAATCTCGAGACCATCGCAGGACTGATCATCCAGGCTGAAGCGGCCTATGTCAGGACCCATATTGGGATGGTAGGGAAGCATAGCAATGTCTGAGGTATAGACACAGTTGCTTCTCATAAATGGTAGTAACGTTGTGTCAACAGCAGCTGGATCGCCTTCCACCATCATTGGATAGTTTTGTCGAAGGAAGAGCAAGTTTCCTCCAAGACTTTCAATACTGAACCAGGGAGAAGGTGTTGGCGCTAGTACACTAGTATCCATCCCGAATATCCTGCAACGAATGCTGGAATAGGTCCGGAGAGTGCGACCATGCAAGACAACACCTGCTTCGTTAGTAACATCAGTAGTGCCCTGTATGCAGACAAGAAGAGGTGATCCATCGGAATAAGTTGCCAGGAACCACTTAGTATATTGGTCCAGCTCGTCCTCATGCTCGTGATCATCAACATCGTCATCTCCCCCTTGGTTATAAAAATTTTCAAGTATAGGTGGTGGAATGTTCACAGGACCTTGGAAACACAAGAAGGTTAATTGATTAGTAAAGGGAAACTAGCTAACCCGCATGCATGTGGATGAAACAATTATAATTACGGTGGAAGACAAACGTATCGAAAGCATGATGATTCCATGCAAAAATAGTGCCACGATTGGTGGCAGCAAACACAAGACCCTCGTATTGAATTGCATCATAGTACTCATTTGTGTACAGAAATTGATTTTTGAGCAATATCCGTCGAGGCCTGGAAGTAAGGAAGGCAACAAGCTTGTCGAAGATAGCAACAACTTCATAGTTCGAGTAATCCCAATAGCGGTTGGGAACTCGACAAATTGCTATCTTCCGTAGACGACAGTCACCATGATCGTATTTGAACTCATGTAGAATACTGGTTGTCGGTGTCAAAACCGGCGGATCTCGGGTAGGGGGTCCCGAACTGTGCGTCTAAGGCGGATGGTAACAGGAGGCGGGGGACACGATGTTTACCCAGGTTCGGGCCCTCTCGATGGAGGTAATACCCTACTTCCTGCTTGATTG
The DNA here is from genome assembly GCF_018294505.1 of Triticum aestivum. Lineage (NCBI taxonomy): Eukaryota > Viridiplantae > Streptophyta > Magnoliopsida > Poales > Poaceae > Triticum > Triticum aestivum. The sequence continues at coordinate 333,284,672 of NC_057799.1, forward strand.
ATCTTGGTGATATGAGTATTACAAGAGTTGATCTACCACGAGATCATAGAGGCTAAACCCTAGAAGCTAGCCTATGGTATGATTGTTGTTGTCCTACGGACTAAACCCTCCGGTTTATATAGACACCGGAGGGGGCTAGGGTTACACAGAGTCGGTTACAAGGGAGGAGATCTACATATCCGTATTGCCAAGCTTGCCTTCCATGCCAAGGAGAGTCCCATCCGGACACGGGACGAAGTCTTCAATCTTGTATCTTCATAGTCCAACAGTCCAGCTAAAGTATATAGTTCGGCCGTCCGAGGACCCCCTAATCCAGGACTCCCTCAGTAGCCCCTGAACCAGGCTTCAATGACGATGAGTCCGGCGCGCAGATTGTCTTCGACATTGCATGGAGGATTCTTCTCCAAATTCTGAGTACCTGTTGAGTAGTGTCCGGCTTCCCATAAATGTTGTACTCCTTGGCTTTCGTGCCTAATAATGGCTATCTTCCACGTGTCAAGCGAATGCGAGAAGCCAGGGCATTTTTACATTTGCCACCCTAGCCATGTGAGTAAACCGTCTATTAAAGAGACGAGGATTCTTAGATTCAGATCACACCATCCTCCCACAGCGAGTATCCATCGGAGTGCGCCTGGAAAAATCCATTCCAACATGGCCGGCCATCGCTGCTCCTCCTCTCGCTCCCGTAGCCCTAAGCTCGGCGATTAGAAGAGGTATTCCGTCCCTCACAGCCAATTAGTAGAGTTACAGACCCAGGGATTTCTCCCTCCAGGGTATATGGTTCCCGTTCGAGCTGGGCTCGCCACCTATAATGGCGGGGAGCAAGCGGAGAGCTCCCCCAATCCATCCAAGGGGGAGCGGGTATGCCTTGTCCCTTTTTTACTAAGGGGACTTGGATTCCCAATTCATCTGTTCCTCCGTGGGCTCCTGGAGTTCTACGGCCTCCAGTTGCATAACTTTACCCCCGCTTCCATCCTACACATCGCTGGCTACGTCACCCTTTGTGAGCTGTTTCTGGGCTGCGAAGCTCATTTTGAGCTATGGCCGAGGCTATTCTGCCTCGTGCCCCGTACACAGAAGGGGTCACTATATCAAGTGGGTGGAGCCGAAATATGGCGCATCGCCGGTACCGGATACCTGTCCGGTACACCGAAGAAGATGTCCGAAGACTGGCCTTCGGAATGGTTTTATACGGAGGACGTGCCCCTTCCAGATCCTATTCGGATGGGCCTTCCTGAGTTCGACAACACCCCTTTGAAGAAACGCCGCAGCTGGCGCCCTCGGAGCCCCCAGGAGGAAGATAACGGGGAAGTCCTTTATCTGATGGGCCGGATAGATATGTTGGCAAAATCAGGATTGAAAATAACCGAGGTTATGTCCATATGTATAATGCGGGGGGTGCAGCCACTTCAATATCGGGGACAACCCATGTGCCACTTCAATGGAGAAGACGACGCCACCCGCTGCGGTCGTAAAGGTCCGGACTCCGTCGTCGCACTAGCGAAGATACTGTCCGATTTGTATAAAGGAGAAGAAGAGGAGTTCGCCCGTATTAAGCCACGGGATGGATTCTCCATGTACAACCCCCAAGCTGGGTGAGCTGCTACTTTCTACTCCAGTCCTTTCCACATTATTTTTCACAAGTATTTACCTTGTTGTTTCATAACAGGAACTGCGAAAAGCCGTGAGGGAGGTCCACAACACGTCTCCACAACCAGAGGACCCTGACCGGGCCCTCGACCCCGGACTCGAAGAAGTTCCGGACACATTTGTGGAGCTCATCGACAGAACGTTCTATCAGTTGAGCTGCGACGGTACCTTGGTGGCCATCATAGCCGATTATCCTGGACTGCTCCCCGCGTCGCATGTAAGTAAAACCAGAGCCCTAACTTCCAAGAAGGATCCCTTTTTCTGTACTTCACCTACCGCACACATATGGTGTTTTACAGGGAAGGCCCTCGGGACGCCATGCCGAACCCGCAGTGACCCGCCAACAAGGGGCACCGAAGCCGGGTAGGCTTAAAAGGAAGGCGGTCAGGATTGAGAAGCCATCGCAGAGGTACGAAAGAGAACCCCGCTCCGTGGTGGTCGTCTTTTTTTAAAATATAATAACGCCCATATTTCCTGGTAGGAAAAACGCTCGCCGGACTATATCCGGAGAGGCTGCCGGTCACGCCTCCACCAGTCGAGCTCCAGAGCCGGACATAGAGGCGGACGCTAACAGGGGGCCAACGCAAGATGTTCCTCCTACAGAGGATGCGGATAGGCTATCCGCTACAAATTCCGAAGTGGAGAACGCTATGAATCATAGGCGTTGCCGGGCCGTACTTCGTGACGCTTGTTTCTCCCAAGAGGCGTTCGATGCCTTCAACTCAGGAGACGCGTACATCCGAGCTGCTCAAAATGGTCTTGCCAGAGCCACGGACCAGTATGTAAAGGATATACAGGTAAGAAAATCTAATAATTATGTATATCATTAGCCCCTGAGACTTGAAACAGTTGGCACAACTGATTTAAGGATCATTGTTTGCATAGGTTCTAACGGAGAAGAATACCCAGTTGTCTCAAGAGCTGAAGGAGTGCAAAGCCCAGCTTCAGGCCGCAATTGCCGCAATGAAAGAGTCCGAGAAGGCCCCATCAGGTAACACTTTCTTCCATTGCAAGGAATGTCATGTACTAGGTAGTGTGCGGCATGCGTGCAAATCTAACAATAGATGCTGCAGATGACTCAGGAGTGAATCCGGAGGCCATGCCAAGGGATGCGCAACGTGCTAATCGACAGCTAAATGCTGGCGAGCGCGTGCTTACGCGGGTTAGGCAGGAGAAAAACGATCTCCAAGACGCCAATATCCAGCTGGGCGTGGAACTGAAAGATGTTCGAGCCCAGCTTGCGGACTCCGTAAAGGAGAATAAGCGGCTTTGACGCGGCATTTTCAGTAAGTGCTTGAACGAACTTTTAAAGAGTTCGGCGAAGAAGCCGGCTAACAGAGTTATATCTGTAGGTATGCTGACGGGTCATCCCGCAGAGGAAATGCCCGGGTCTACAGGTGATCTTCTGCCAGAGCTCTCACAACTGCACGAACAAGTTCGGCAGGTGATGCAGGGCATTGCCCAAGCCTTGTGGCCATCCACCTCCCTGCCAGGAGGCATGGGGGAGCTGGTAGAGAAGCTCAAGGGAGCGCGGTGGCGCTTCCGATTATGGAAGATATCAGCCTGCCGACAAGGTGCAAGGGAAGCCTGGGCCATGGTGAAGACGCGATATACCAAGGCTGACCCCAACCACATGGCCGAGGTCGGACCTATGGGGCCCGATGGGAAAGAGATCCCCGTTAGTTTGGTGTATGACCAAGTAGAATTAGCCGCAAAGTATACCCAACAGGATTGTAGGCTAGACAGCCTGTTGGATGGTATAGAAGAAGAATTTAGTCAGTCTAAGTGACTATGTACTTCAAGTGACATGTATTGTCCCTAGCCGGATTGTAAATCATTTGTCACAGCGGACCTTTTCGCTTCAACCTCTGGACCCGACAGTCCGGAGTGTATCCGAATACCCGCTCAGTTATGTAAAAACCTATGCGTGGAAACCAGGCGTAGGGGTCATAAGTGCTTGAACAGACAAGTACCCAACTAGCTATGTTATATTACATGGATAGTAAGAAACATCTTCCAGGGAGAATAGTCCCGTTAAGGGTTCCTTTCCCTGGGTACGCATGCCCTAATGTGCATGTTCGAACTGCGAAAAGAGACGCAGGCTATAAACATCTGGGGGCATGTATTAAAATAAATAAAAGTCATCTTTTGTTCACCGACCGAGTATTCCCTTAAGAACGTTAGCTTTTGGCTTCACCCAGTCTGAGGTACACATCCGGCTGACCCGGCAGTAACAATCGCAGAGGTGCTCCCCTTATGCCCTAGCCGAATTAATGGGAACGTAGGGCATAAACACAAGAGCCAGGCAACCCAGCTTGGACAAAACTTAAGTTATATCGATGCATATAATGGCGAAAAAAGGTACATGTGGAAGAATAACACATGTGTGGGGCATAGAGCCCGGAGAATAGTTATATTAAGCTTCTGTATAAGAAGCCCCCAGGTATAATGAGCGCGGTTAGCGCGTCAAGATTGTGTAGTCAAGACACAATTGAGCCTTTTAAGGCCTCGAAGAAAAAGGAAAAAAGAAAGAGATACAAGACAGATAACGGATATGTAAAAAATTGACGGAGGTAAGGAGACGAACATAGAGTCCGGCACTAGGCGTAGAACCTTCGGAGTCTGGCTGCGTTCCATGGGTTTGGCTCGAGTCGATTGTCCGATGCATCCCGCAGACGGTACACTCCACCGGTCAGAACTTCGTCAATAATGAAGGGACCTTCCCATTTGGGCTTGAGCTTGTTCTTTTTCTTCTCCGGTAGGCGTAGAACGAGTTAGCCAACGTTATAGGTTTTGGCCCGTACTTCTCTGCTTTGGTACCTTCGAGCCTGTTGCTGATAGAATGTGGAACGGGCTTTTGCCACGTCACGCTCCTCCTCCAGGGCATCCAAACTGTCCTGCCGATCAAGCTCAGCCTCTTTTTCTTCATACATGCGCACTCGAGGTGAGTCATGAATTATGTCGCAGGGTAGTACCGCCTCTGCGCCGTACACCATAAAAACGGTGTGTATCCAGTAGTGCGATCCGGCATGGTCCGCAGCCCCCATAGTACGGAGTCGAGCTCCTCTACCCAGTGCGTGTTTGATTCCTTTAAGGACCGCACTAATCTGGGTTTAATGCCGCTCATGATAAGACCATTTGCTCGCTCGACTTGACCGTTAGTTTGCGGGTGATAGACAGAAGCATAATCGAGCTTGATGCCCATGTTGCTGCACCAAAGTTTTACCTCGTCGGCTGTGAAGTTCGAGCCGTTATCGGTGATGATGCTATGGGGGACGCCATAACGGTGTACAACCCCGGATATGAAGTCTATCACTGGTCCGGATTCGGCCGTTTTAACAGGTTTGGCTTCTATCCATTTGGTGAATTTATCCACCATGACCAGTAAGTATTTTTTTCTTATGGCTTCCCCCTTTGAGGGGTCCGACCATATCAAGCCCCCAGACCGCAAAGGGCCAAGTAATGGGGATTGTTTGGAGAGCGGTAGGCGGCATATGGCTTTGGTTTGCAAAAAGCTGGCAACCGACGCAACATTGAACAAGGTCCTGTGCGTCTGCTCGGGCCGTCGGCCAATAGAAACCTGTACGGAAGGCCTTGCTTACAAGGGCCCGGGCTGCGGCGTGGTGGCCGCCGAGTCCAGCATGGATTTCTGCCAAAAGTTTCCGCCCTTCCTCTTCGGAGATGCACCTTTGAAGGACTCCGGTAGTGCTTTTCTTATAAAGCTCTCCCTCGTGGACCTTGTAGGCTTTAGACCGCCGCATTATGCAGCGTGCCTCATTTTGGTCCTCGGGTAGTTCCTGCCTAGTTAGGTAGGCCAGGAATGGTTCTGTCCACGGGGCGATGACAACCATTATCACGTGGGCTGAAGGTGTTATTTCGGTGGCAGAGCCTCCGATTGTGTCAGAGTGTTCGGTATCTAGTGTTGTGGCCGGGTCCGGACTATTGTTGCCGGTGTCCCCTTCCCATACCACGGATGGCTTAAATAGCCTTTCCAAGAAGATGTTAGGTGGGACAGGGTCGTGCTTAGCGCCGATACGGGCGAGGATATGCGCCGTCTGATTGTTTTCCCGAGCCACATGGTGGAATTCAAGCCCCTCGAACCGAGCTGACATTTTGAGGACGGCGTTGCGATAAGCCACCATTTTCGGATCCTTGGCGTCGAAGTCTCCATTTATTTGAGATATTGCGAGGTTCGAGTCCCCACGGACCTCCAGGCGTTGAATGCCCATGGAGACTGCTATCCGGAGACCATGTAACAGGGCCTCGTATTCAGCTGCGTTGTTGGAGTCTGTGTATAGTATTTGGAGGACGTATTGGACTGTATCTCCGGTGGGGGACGTCAGGACGACGCCAGCCCCCTGACCAGCCAGCATTTTAGAGCCGTCGAAGTGCATAATCCAATTGGAGTACGCGCCATACTCTTTAGGGAGTTCGGCTTCTGTCCATTGGGCGACGAAATCAGCTAGTACTTGAGACTTAATGGCTCGTCGTGGTTTGTATATTATGTTGAACGGGAGGAGCTCAATAGCCCATTTAGCAATCCGGCCCATGGCCTTGCGGTTGTTTATTATGTCGTTGAGTGGCACTTTAGAGGCCACCGTAATTGAACACTCTTGAAAGTAGTGTCGTAGTTTCCGGGATGCCATGAAGACCGCATATGCTATCTTTTGATAATGTGGGTACCGTGATTCGCACGGAGTGAGGACGGTGGATACATACTATACCGGCTTTTGAAGCGGAAATTTATGTCTGTCCATCTCTCGTTCGACGACGAGCACTGCGCTTACAACTTGGTGTGTTGCCGCTACATATAGCAGCATTGGTTTGCCGATGTTAGGTGCGGCCAGGATTGGGTTTGTGGCCAAAACGGCTTTTATTTCTTCTAATCCGGCCGTGCCCGCGTCCGTCCACTCGAAGTGTTCGGTGCGTTGCAGGAGGCGATAAAGAGGTAGTGCCTTTTCTCCTAATCGGGAGATGAAGCGGCTTAAAGCAGCCACGCATCCAGTTAGTTTCTGGATTTGCTTGAGGTCCGTTGGGATGGCCAACTGTGACAGAGCTCGGATTTTAGCCAGATTTGCTTCGATTCCTCTGTTGGAGACGATGAAGCCTAAGAGCTTTCCGGCGGGCGCGCCGAAGACGCATTTTTTCGGGTTGAGCTTAATGTCGTATGTTCGGAGATTATCGAACGTGAGCCTCAAGTCGTCTATTAAGGATTCGATGTGTCTTGTTTTAATGACCACATCGTCTACGTATGCCTCCACTGTTTTGCCAATCTGTGTCTCCAAGCATGTCTGAATCATGCATTGATAGGTCGCACCGGCGTTTTTGAGCCCGAAAGGCATGGTGTTAAAACAGAAGGGGCCGTATGGAGTGATAAATGCCGTTGCGGCTTGATCGGACTCCGCCATCTTAATTTGGTGGTATCCGGAGTATGCGTCAAGGAAGCACAATGAGTCGTGTCCTGCGGTAGCGTCGATAATTTGATCGATGCGAGGGAGGGGGAAGGGATCCTTTGGGCAAGCCTTATTAAGGTCCTTGAAGTCGACGCATAGGCGCCAGGATTTGTCCTTCTTTGGTACCATCACCAGGTTTGCTAGCCAGTCCGGATGTTTTATTTCTCGAATGAATCCGGCCTCCAGTAACTTGGCTAGCTCCTCTCCCATGGCTTGTCGCTTAGGCTCAGAGAAGCGCCGGAGAGTTTGCTTGACCGGCTTGAATCCCTTTAGGATGTTAAGGCTATGCTCGGCCAGCCTGCGTGGGATTCCTGGCATGTCTGAAGGATGCCAGGCGAAGATGTCCCAATTCTCACGCAAGAACTCCCGTAGTGCGGCGTCTACTGTGGGGTTTAACTGTGCCCCTATGGATGCTGTTTTTGTAGGGTCCGTTGGATGGACTTGGAATTTGACTATTTCATCCGCTGGTTTAAAAGAGGTGGACTTGGATCTTTTATCGAGTATCACGACGTCCCTGTCCACTATGGAGCGCAACGCAGTTAATTCCTCGGCCGCGAGGGCTTTGGATAACGCCTCGAGGGCCAGTGTGGCTGTTTTATTTTCGGCGCGGAGTGCTATGTCCGGATCACTAGCTAGAGTGATGATTCCATTGGGTCCGGGCATTTTGAGCTTCATGTACCCGTAATGGGGTATAGCTTGGAAGATCGTGAATGCCTCTCGCCCTAGAAGGGCGTGGTATCCGCTATTGAACGGGGCCACTTGGAATGTGATTTCTTCGGACCTATAATTCTCCGGCATGCCGAATACCACATCTAGTGTGATTTTTCCAGCACATCGTGCCTCCCGACTAGGGATAATTCCTCTGAAGGTCATGCTGCTTTGCTCAATGCGGCTTCTGTCTATTTCCATTTTTCGAAGGGTCTCCTCATAGATGAGGTTTAGTCCACCGCCGCCGTCCATGAGCACTTTAGTAAGCCGGAAGCCGTCCACAATTGGACTAAGGACCAAGGCGGCTAGTGCTCGGGCTGTTCAGAATTTAGGTTCGTCACTGGCGTTGAAGGTGATAGCCGTGTCGCTCCATGGATTTATTCCTGCTACGTGGCAGACTTCGGCGAGGCTGTGGAGTGCTCGCTTACGCCTATTATTTGAGGCGAAGGTCTCGAAGACTGTCAATACTGCATTGTTGTTCTCCACGGGATGGTGCTCTGCGGTATTGTTGATGAGGATATCCTCACCGCTCTTGGCCACCTGCCGGAGTACCCAACATGCTCTAAGGCTGTGTGTTGGTATGGTATCCGCTGTACTGTGAATTTTGCATGGCCCGTTGAGCCATCCCTCCAATACGGTTCCATGCCCTGTAGTGGGCTTTTGCTTCTTTGTAATTGGGTCGGGCGACTTACGAGAGTGCACCCTTTTAGTTCGGGCTGGGAGTTTTGTCAGAGTCGAAGGATCCCAAAATTTTGTTTGGGTTTTCCAGGCGCTTTCCATCACGCAGTACTTCCGTATTATGGCCGCCAAGTCAGCGAAGTGTGCTATGTCACGGCGACTTATGGCGTTGAGGATTCCCTTGTCCGTGCAATTATTGCAAAAGAATGAAATTGCATCTTCCTCGCGACAGTCCTTGACCTTATTCATTACAAGGAGGAATCTGGCCCAATAGTGGTGTACTGTTTCCTGGGGCTCTTGTCTAATGTGTGAAAGATCGCTTATATCTGGGTGGGTGGGTGGATTTAAGTCCGAACCTTGACCCGATCTGAGACCCAGGGGCGGAGGAGTTTCTGGTCTTGGAAGTTTGGGCTCCGGGATGTTGCCCAATAGGTCTGGCCCGCTGCCTGATTCTAGGTTCAGGGTTTGGGCGATGTCCTCCCGTAGACGGTATCCGGCTTGGAGAGCTCGGGAATCCGGACATAGTTTGTCCTCAAGATAGAGAAAGAATCGCCGCATTGCTCCTCCACCACCGCTATCTGATGGGTGACCGGCGGAGAGTTAATCTCCCTTTGGCCAGGTTTAAGCCCAATCCGACCATAGTCCGTAGCGACTCCCAAAGCGGCGATGCGATCCAAGAGCTCGTTCAAAGAGGAGAGCTCCATTGGATCCATCTGCTCGGTGAATTCCGAGCCGACGTGGAGGCTGTTTTCGATGACCCGAGAAGTCATCGTCGACGCAGCGGCCGAACGGGCGGTCATGACGAAACTGCCTAGTAGGAGAGTTTGGCCTACAGCCAAGGCTCCCCCAGAGGTGATGTTGTCCTTGACAACAAGGCGAGCCATCCAGCCTTATGATGACGGCATAGTGGAACTCTCAATGAAAGCACCAATGTCGGTGTCAAAACCGGTGGATCTCGGGTAGGGGGTACCGAACTGTGCGTCTAAGGCGGATGGTAACAGGAGGCGGGGGACACGATGTTTACCCAGGTTCGGGCCCTCTCGATGGAGGTAATACCCTACTTCCGGCTTGATTGATCTTGATGATATGAGTATTACAAGAGTTGATCTACCACGAGATCGTAGAGGCTAAACCCTAGAAGCTAGCCTATGGTATGATTGTTGTTGTCCTACGGACTAAACCCTCCGGTTTATATAGACACCGGAGGGGGCTAGGGTTACACAGAGTCAGTTACAAGGGAGGAGATCTACATATCCGTATTGCCAAGCTTGCCTTCCACGCCAAGGAGAGTCCCATCCGGACACGGGACGAAGTCTTCAATCTTGTATCTTCATAGTCCAACAGCCCGGCTAAAGTATATAGTCCGGCCGTCCGAGGACCCCCTAATCCAGGACTCCCTCACTGGTGTACTCAACCTATGGGAAGTTGTCTGAGATTTTTGGAAGTGGAACCCGGTGACGAGTGTACACATTCACAAGTTCCCACTCGCAGTTGTACCCAATATAAATAACCCAATCTCCATTTGCGCTTGCCCAAGCCTTGCCCTCAAGCGATGGCATCTTAACATCATACATATCATTATCAAGCGGCATAAACTTGCACAAGGCGAGGCTTCCCTCGTCCCCGTGCCAGTCAGCAGGGTCACGACGAAGAAGATAGGGGAGATCAAACCACTCCTGGACCCTTGGGTTCCTTGTAATGATGTTATTAGTTGAGTCGAGAATGGTCTTGAACGAACCTTCCATGCTAGCCAAGGTGATGATGTCACACCGATCAATGAGTTCCTCCACGACGTCATATTTCAGATCGGGGCAAGAATAACGGGGTCGTTTCCGGTTTGTTCCCTCCATGGAGAAGATGATCGAACAATGGCAGAAGGAAGGGTGAAGGCAAATGGAGGGAGGAAGAGTGTGCGACAGCAGTTCCAAATCGAGAGGGAAAGGCGAAGAGGCGGTGGACGGTTGCCACGGTACACGAAGTGGCGCCTGGGGAGCGAACAGTTGCCACAGAGGTCACACACTGATGACAAGGGCCGAGTGAACCGCATGCGTATATCACACACACCTTGATCTGGCTGACCGTTTCTTTTATGTTGCCTAATCACAAACAGTTCATCCGAGTGAACCGTATGCTGTATATCGCACACACCTTCATCTGGCTGCCCGTTTCTTTTGTGTTGCCTAATCACAAATAGTTCATCCGAGTGAACCGTATGCTGTGTATCGCACACGCCTTCATCTGGCTGCCCGTTTCTTTTGTTCCTCCTCATCGCAAACAGTTAACTGAACTGAACCGTATGCCCTTCATCGCACACGCAACTAAAACCCGAACCGTGTTTGATGCATCTGTCATCGCAAACGTTTTATACATTTCTGACGGTTTTCATACAACACCGTTTGCGATTATTGCATCGCACACAGTTTCTCGAAGGGTCTCTGATCGTAGTGTCGCGTTAGCAGCATCCTGTAGTAGTGACTGTTACCACTGCTATCAAACTATCATACTACTGTGCTACTAAACACTTTGCTGCAGATATTTGATTCAATAAGTGTTGTTGAATTCACAACTCAACTGCTAATACTTCCAAATATTCTTTGGCTCCCCATGTGTTGAATCAATAAATTTGGGTGAAATACTATCCTCGAAAACTATTGCGATCCCCTATACTTGTGGTTTATCAAGACCTTTTTTCTGGGGTTGTTGCCGGGGAGCATGGCTCTATTTCTTGAGTCACTTGGGAATTGTATCTGTTGATCACTATGATGAATCTGAAAGATACTAGAACCAAGACCGTACCCTCTAAGACAAGGGAAGGTAAGGAACTGCCATCTAGCTAGCTCTGCACTTGATTCACCTTCTATTTTGAGTAGGCTTGCGACACCACCACCTGCTATTAATTCTCATATGTCGCTAGTAATTGATGATGCTAGAACTCTGCTTAATGAAACTGTGCCACTAGGTGAATTCCTTGATGAACAACTTGATAAAGCTAAAGAATTTAATATTGCTGAAACGGATGAAAATTGTGATCCACCTATTATGCCTAGATCTCCTACTAGAGTTGTAACACCTGAAATATCTGGGGCTTATGTTATGGATGGTGAGATAGCTAGAGAATTTCTTGCTTGTAATTGTAATTATAGAGATGCTGTTAAGAAATTAGTGAGTAAGCTAAAAGAAAAATCTATGATGAAGAAAATGAAGTGTGATCCTAAATTTGCTACTTCTCCTATCTTTGTTACCGATAAAATTTATGAATTCTCTATTGATCCTGAGTTAATTACTTTGGTTGAATCCGATCCTTTTCATGGCTATGGGACTCAAACTGTTGTGGCACACCTTACCAAATCGAATGATATAGCCACCCTATTTGCTCATGAGGAAAAAAATTCGCTATTACTATATTCTTAAGTTTTTTCCTTTCTCATTAAAGGGTGGTGCTAAGAAATGGTTTAATACTCTTGCTCCTAGTAGTGTGTGTGGTCCCCAGGATATGGTATATTACTTCTCTCAAAAATATTTTCCTACTCATAAGAAACAAGCCGCCTTACAGGAAATATTTAACTTTGTGCAAATTGAAGAAGATAATCTCACTCAAGCTTGGGGGAGGCTTCTCCAGTTAGTTAATGCTTTGCCTGATCATCCTCTTAAAAAATGAAATACTTGATATCTTTTATAATGGACTAATCGATGCTTCTAGGGATTACCTAGATAGTTGTCCTGGTTGTGTTTTCAGGGAACAAACTATTGAACAAGCTGAACAACTATTGAATAATATATTTAGAAATGATAATGATTGGACACTTCCTGAACCTCCACCTAAGCCAACTCCGAAGAAGAGAGGTAATTTATTCCTCAGTCCTGAAGATATGCAAGAGGCAAAGAAATCTATGAAAGAAAAGGGTATTAAATATGAAGATGTTAAGAATTTACCACCTAGGGAAGAAATACATGGGCTCGACACCCCGACACAGGTAGTATAGGTAAATTCTCTTATAAGATTTGATGAAGGTGATATTCCTTATAATAAATGTGCTAGTCAATGCCTGGATGAATTTGATAACTACATGGTTGAGCAAGAACATTTTAATATGTATGTTAGCAAGCAATTGAAACGTAATGCTTTCATGATTGATCGTTTGAGTGATTTGATGTTTAGAATTGCTAATGATGTTAAGGGCTTAAGTAAGCATTCATCCATGGTTCACACCCAACTAGAAGAACTTGCTAAATCACAAAATGATTTGCTTAATGAGATGAATAATAAAATAAATGATCATGTTGTTAGGGTAATGACTAGAGGAGGTCAAATGACTCAGGATCCTCTATATCCTGAAGGTCATCCTAAAAGAATTGGGCAAGATTCTGAAAGAATTAATAATGATGATCCTAGTTCATCTAAGAAGAAACAGAAAAATGATAGAACTTTGCATGCTTGCAGTGAACCTGAGGTAGAAAAACCTCATGAGAATAGTAATGACGTTTCTATTTCTGATGCCGAGACACAATCTGGTAATGAACATCCACCTAGTGATAATGACAATCATAATGATTTTCATGTTGATGCTTAACCACATAATGATAAAGAACCAGATAATGATGTAGAAGTAGAACCTGCTGTTGATCTTGATAACCCGCCTCCTAAACATAAAAGATATGATAAAAGATATTTCATTTCTAGAGGCATGGTAAGGAAAGAGAACCATGGGTTTAGAAACCCATGCCTTTTCCAACTAAATCTTCGAAGAATAAGGATGAAGAAGTTTTTGAGCACTTTGTTGAAATGCCTAGGCCGGTTTTCTTGCGTATTCGTTTGACTGTTATATTGAAAATGCCTCCTTATGCTAAATATATGAAAGATATTGTCACTATTAAAAGAAAGATACCTGAAGCTAAAATTTCCACCATGCTTGCAAATTATTCTTTTAAGGGTGGAGTACCTAAGAAATTAGGAGATCCAAGAATACCAATTATACCATGCTCCATTTAAAGAAGTTATGTCAAAACTGCTTTATGTGATTTGGGAGCCGGTGTTAGTGTTATGCCTTTCTCTTTATATAGAAGACTTGATTTGAATAAGCTCACACCTACTGAAATATCTTTGCAAATGGCTGATAAACCAACTGCTATACCTATTGGAATTTGTAAGGATGTGCCTGTTGTAGTTGCAAATGTTACTATCTTAATAGAATTTGTTATACTTGATATGCCCGAGGACGACACTATGTCGATCATCCTTGGTATACCCTTTTTGAATACTGCGGGGGTTGTTATTGATTGCAACAAAAGTAAGGTTACTTTTCATGTCAATGGTAGTGAGCATATGGTTTATGAAGTGTTGTATGTACGCAAGACTACGTCGATCACCCGGACGCCATCAGTGAACACCGAGATGGTGGCCTTGTCTGACGCCTTCGGGATCTTTAGGCGAACATTCGTAAAGCGTTGTATGTACTTGTGTAAGGTCTCGCCCGGCTGCCGCTTCACGCGCCGTAGATCGCCCACCACAGGGGCGCGGTCATGGGTCCCCTAGAAGTTGGCGATGAAGCACTCGCGAAGCTCATCTCAAGAGGAGATCGATCCCTCCAGGAGGTGCAGGAGGCAGGAGCGCTCGCCGTCCTTGAGATCCATGGGGAACCAGTTCGCCATGACCTTCTCATCATCGTTTGCCGCTTCGATGCTCAGCGAGTAGAGCCGGAGGAACTCCACAGGGTCAGGGGTGCCGCCGTAGCATGGAGGCAAGTCTGGCTTGAACTTGTCAGGCCAGACGATGCGGTGCAGCTCCGGGGTGAAGGCACGGAAACCCGCTGCATTCACGGGCGTAGCGTGCATGGGGGGATCTTGGTTTTGATGCCCACATGCCATAGCCTCGCCGGCGCGCGGTCTTGATGCTGGTGCAGTGGCACTGGGAGCGCTTGTGCATCACCTTGTGGCCGCTGCACCACCTGACAGCTTGCCTCATCCCATGCGGGCGCCCCACGCAGCGGGTCGCGCGGTTGCACATCGCGCCTGGGCCCGTGGTCGGCGTCGCGCATAGGAGGAGGAGGGGGCACGCCATGGGCTACGTCGCCTGCCTGGGATGGCGGGGGACGGAACGAGCGGGACGGCGCAAGGACCTCTCTGGCGGCGTTGACGAGCTCAGCGATGCGACCAAGCCAGTCGTCATAGCGGTCGTTGGCTGGGAGGTAGCGCAGCAGCTCGCACGCCATGAACAGCGCAGCCTGCTGATACGTCTCCAACGTATCTATAATTTATGAAGTATTCATCCTATTATATTATCCTTATAGGATGTTTTATATGCATTTATATGCTATTTTATATGATTTTTGGGACTAACCTATTAACCTAGAGCCCAGTGCCAGTTTCTGTTTTTTCCTTGTTTTTGAGTATCACAGAAAAGGAAAACCAAATGGAGTCCAATTGACCTGAAACTTGACGGAGCTTATTTTTGGACCAGAAGAAGTCCATGGAGTAAAAGAGTTGGGCCAGAAGAGTCCCGGGCAGCCCACGAGGGTGGGAGGCGCGCCCACCCCCGGGGCGCGCCCCCTACCTCGTGGACAGCCCGGAGACCCCCCCTGACTTGTTCTCGGCGCCAAAAGCTCTTATATATACAGAAACCCCCGGAACATAACCTAGATCGGGAGTTCCGCCGCTGCAAGCCTCTGTAGCCACCAAAAACAATCGGGACCCTGTTCCGGCACCCTGGCGGTGGGGGGATCCCTCGTCGGTGGCCATCTTCATCATCCCGGCGCTCTCCATGATGAGGAGGGAGTAGTTCACCCTCGGGGCTGAGGGTATGTACCAGTAGCTATGCGTTTGATCTCTCTCTCTCTCTCGTGTTCTTGAGGTGGTACGATCTTGATGTATCGCGAGCTTTGCTATTATAGTTGGATCTTATGATGTTTATCCCCCTCTACTCTCTTGTAATGGATTGAGTTTTCCCTTGGAAGTTATCTTATCGGATTGAGTCTTTAAGGATTTGAGAGCACTTTATGTATGTCTTGCATGTGCTTATCTGTGGTGACAATGGGATATCACGTGATTCACTTGATGTATGTTTTGGTGATCAACTTGCGGGTTCCGTAACATTGTGAACTTATGCATAGGGGTTGGCACACGTTTTCGTCTTGACTCTTCGGTAGAAACTTTGGGGCACTCTTTGAAGTTCTTTGTGTTGGTTGAATAGATGAATATGAGATTGTGTGATGCATATCATATAATCATACCCGCGGATACTTGAGGTGACATTGGAGTATCTAGGTGACATTAGGGTTTTGGTTGATTTGTGTCTTAAGGTGTTATTCTAGTACGAACTCTAGGATAGATCGAATGGAAAGAATAGCTTCATGTTATTTTACTACAGACTCTTGAATAGATTGATCAGAAAGAATAACTTTGAGGTGGTTTCATACCCTACCATAATCTCTTCGTTTGTTCTCCGCTGTTAGTGACTTTGGAGTGACTCTTTGTTGCATGTTGAGGGATAGTTATATGATCCAATTATGTTATTATTGTTGAGAGAACTTGCACTAGTGAAAGTATGAACCCTAGGCCTTGTTTCCTAGCATTGCAATACTGTTTACGCTCACTTTTATTACTTGTTACCTTGCTGTTTTTATATTTTCAGATTACAAAAACCTATATCTACCATCCATATTGCACTTGTATCACCATCTCTTCGCCAAACTAGTGCACCTATACAATTTACCATTGTATTGGGTGTGTTAGGGACACAAGAGACTCTTTGTTATTTGGTTGCAGGGTTGTTTGAGAGAGACCATCTTCAACCTACGCCTCCCACGGATTGATAAACCTTAGGTCACCCACTTGAGGGAAATTTGCTACTGTTCTACAAACCTCTGCACTTGGAGGCCCAACAACGTCTACAAGAAGAAGGTTGCGTAGTAGACATCACCTGCGTGTTCGCTGGCCCGCGACGGACAACATTGTGGCGGGAGTGGGCGACAGAGTGGCGGTGCGTCCATCATGCCGCACGGAGTGGGGCAACGACGAATCCTACTGCTCGTGAGCAGCAGGGTCAGTGGTAGCGTTAGCTGCGGGAGAGGCACAACGGCGCGGGACGCCGTGACCTACGGGTGCTGTCTGGGCGATGCGAGCAGCCCGGTGCTCGGCGCGGACTCGGCGTGCGTTGGCCATGGGGGCGATGAAGCGGAGACGGAGAAGAACTGGAAGGAGGATTCTGACATGCCCCTACCTAGCACGCCAAATGTCAGATTCAGGACTCCGCAGACCCAAGAAGGTTGGAACTCTGGGGCGTGTGTGAATATCTCAACCAGCTCGAGTCCCAAGCTCACTGATGGCAGCTGCAACTATGTCGGTATTTCCCTGGAGAGGAAGGGATGATGTAGCACAGCGACGGTAGGTATTTCCCTCAGTTATGAAACCAAGGTATCAAACCAGTAGGAGAACCAAGAAACACAACATAAACAACACCTGCACACAAACAACAACACCTCGCAACCCGACGAGTTAAAGGGGTTGTCAATCCCTTCCGGGGTACGACGCCTCAAGATAGGCAAGCGGACGTGAGGTAAATTGTAGTAGATTGATAGATCGAACGCCAAATAGAATAAATAAAGATAAAAACGCAGCAAGGTATTTTTGTATTTTTTTTGGTTTAATAGATTTGAATAAAAATGCAAAGGAAAAGTAGATCGCAAGGCAAATATATGAGAAAGAAGACCCGGGGGCCGTAGGTTTCACTAGTGGCTTCTCTCGAGAAAAATAGCAAACAGTGGGTAAAGAAATTACTTTTGGGCAATTGATAGAACTTCAAAGAATTATGACGATATCCAGGCAATGATCATTACATAGGCATCACGTCCAAGATTAGTAGACCGACTCCTGCCTGCATCTACTACTATTACTCCACACATCGACCGCTATCCAGCATGCATCTAGTGTATTAAGTTCATGGAAAAACGGAGTAATGCAATAAGAACGATGACATGATGTAGACAAGATCCGTTTATCTATACAGCGGTAGATATAGATCTCGTCTTTTTATCCTTAGTAGCAACGATACATATGTGTCGTTTCCCTTTCTGTCACTGGGATCGAGCACCGTAAGATCGAACCCACTACCGGGCACCTCTTCCCGTTGCAAGATAAATAGATCAAGTTGTCCAAACAAAACCCAAATATCATAGAAGAAATACGAGGCTATAAGAGATCATGCATATAACAGATCAAAGAAACTCAAATAACTTTCATGGATATAAAAATATATAACTGATCATAAACTCGAAGTTCATCAGATCCCAACAAACACACGCAAAAGATTTACATCATATGGATCTCCAAGAGACCATTGTATTGAGAATTCAGCGAGAGAGAAAGCCATCTAGCTACTAACTACGGACCCGAAGGTCTACAAGGAACTACTCACGCATCATCGGAGAGGCAACAATGGAAGTGGTGAACCCCTCCGTGATGGTATCTAGATTGGATCTGGTGGTTCTGGACTCTACGGCGGCTGGATGAATATTTCGTCGACTGCCCTAGGGTTCTGGTATTTTTGGGGTGTTTATAGAGCAAAGAGGCGGTTCGGGGGGCACCCGAGGTGGGCACAACCCACCAGGGCGCGCCAGGGCCTCCTGGCGCACCCTTGTGGGTTGTCCCCTCCTCGGGACTCCCCCAGGTGCAACCAGGGCCCATCTGCTTCCTTTTGGCCCATAAAAAATCATCGTGAAGTTTTGTGGCATTTGGACTCCGTTTGATATTTATTTCCTGCGATGTAAAAAACATGGAAAAAACAGCAACTGGCACTTGGCACTATGTCAATAGGTTAGTACCAAAAAATGATATAAAATGATTATAAAATATCCAAGATTGATAATAAAACAACATGGAACAATATAAAATTATAGATACGTTGGAGACGTATCAGCATCCCCAAGCTTAACTCCTACTCGTCCTCGAGTAGGTAAGTGATAAAAATAGAATTTTTGACGTGGAGTGCTGTTCATCAAGTCATATCATATTCTTTTCTTTATAGCATGGACATTTGGACTTTTATGTGATTCAAAGCAATAGTCTAGTTTTGACATAATAATTTAGATACTCAAGCATATCAACAAGCAACCATGTCTTTCAAAATATCAACGCTAAAATAAGTTATCCCTAGCCCATCATGCTCAAACATTGATCCATTCATGAAACACACTCGAATATTAACTACACCCAATACTTAAGCACGATCATATTGCCTCCTAGTTGGTGCTTTTTATGAGAGAAGATGGAGACTCAAATTTCAAAATAAAAATTGCATAAAGTAAAAGAAAGGCCCTTCGCAGAGGGAAGTGGAGATTTCTAGAGGTGCCAGAGCTCAAAGCAAAAAATTAGAGATAAAAAACATTTGGGAGGTGTATCCATCCCACCAACAAAAACGACTTAGAGTTTCCAACACTTTCCATGCTAGATATGCCATAGGCGGTTCCCAAACAGAAAATAAAGTTTATTCCTTTTTCCACCATTCTTTCACTTTCCATGGCTAGCCGTATCCACGGGTGCCCTCCATACCAACATTTTCCAAGGAATTTATTATTTGACAGCATAAAGTAAATATTTTTTTGCATTTCGGGACTGGGCATCCCTAAGACCTTTTCCTTACTCTCGTGCAATGACAAGTGAATAAACACTCATCGAGAATAACACATCCACCATGGAAAATATTAGCCACCCGTTACCGTTCCGCAAGCGAAACAAACACACAAAAGAGAAGCTTATTTTGAAAATTAGAGATGGCACATGCAAATTTGCTTAGAACGGCAAAAGAATACCACATATAGGTAGATATAGTGGACTCATGTGGCAAAACTGGTTTAAATAATTTTGGATGCACAAGTAGAGGTCATACTTAGTGCAAAATGAAGGCTAGCAAAAGATTGGGAAGCGACCAACCAAGAAACAAATAATCTCATAAGCAAGCATTAAGCATAATTAACACCGAATAATGCACCACAAGTAGGATATAATTTTCATTGCATGATTATTGACTTTCGTGCATGCATAGGGAATCACAAACCGTAACACTAATATTCTTACTAGAGCACAATTACTCATCAACATAACTCACATATCACATCATCATATCTCAAAACTATTACTAAGAATAAAGTTTATTTTGTCCAATGATCTTCATGACATTTTCTTTTACTTTATCCTTCTTGGATATCTATCACTTTGGGACTAACTTTTATGTGTTGCTTTTCATAAGGTCAAACAAATATAAGTGAAGATCATGAGCATAACAAATTTTCTTTCTCTCAAAATAATTTAAGTGAAGCAAGAGAGAATTTCTTCAAAATTTTACTAACTCTCAAATAAATCTAAGTGAATCAAGAGAATATTTCTTCAAAAATAACAAAGCACACCATGCTCAAAAAGATATAAGTGAAGCACTAGAGCAAGTCCTAGCTCATAAAAGATTTAAGTGAAGCATAGAGAGAAATTCTGACAAGTCATGATATAATTTTAGCTCTCTTAAATAGGTGTGTCCAGCAAGGATTGATTACTTAAAACACAAAATAAAACAAGCAAAGACACATATCATACAAGACGCTCCAAGCAAAACTCATATCATGTGACAAATAAAAATATAGCCTCGAGTAAAATACCGATAGTTGTTGGAAGAAAGCGGGGATGCCACTCGGGGGGCATCCCCAAGCTTAGCTGGTTGCTCATTTTTGGATAATAGCTTGGGATTCCGGGTCATCCCCAAGCTTAGGCTCTTACATCCTTCCTTCATCCATCGTAAGATAACCCAAAACTTGAAAACTTCAATCACACAAAACTCAACAAAACCTTCGTGAGATCCGTTAGTGTAAGAAAAATAAACCACTACTATAAGTGCTGTATCAAACCAATTCTTATTTTGTTTTTGTATTATATCTACTTTATTCCAACTTTTCTATGGAAAAAACTCATCAAAGAAAACCATAGAGCCATCAAAATAAGCACACAACACAAAGAAAACAGAATCTGTCAAAACAGAACAGTCTGTAGGAATCTGATTTGTTCGAATACTTATGGAACTCCAAAAATTCTGAAAAACTAGGAAAACCTAGATAATTTGTATATTGATCTTCTTAAAAAAGAATTAGCATTTTATCACTTTCTGGTGAATTTTTACAATTATTTTCGTGAGCACAAAGTTTCTGTCTTTTTCAGCAAGATCAAACAACTATCACCCAAGAAGATCCTATTGGTTCTACTTGGCACAAACACTAATTAAAACACAAAAAACACAATCATAACAGTAGCATAATTTTGTAAACACTCAAGAACAGAAAGCAAAAAGCAAAAATAAATTCTATTCATTGGGTTGCCTCCCAACAAGTGCTATAGTTTTACGCCCTTAGCTAGGCATAAAGCAAGGATCTAAGTTTTGTCATCCTTGGTTCGAGATCCATAAGATGCCCTCATGATTGATTCATAAGGTTGCTTAATTCTAGTTCTAGGAAAGTGTTCCATACCTTTCCTCAAAGGAAATTGGAACTTAATATTGCCTTCTTTCATATCAATCACGGCACCGATAGTGCGTAAAAACGGTCTACCAAGAATAATTAGACAAGACGGATTGCAATCAATATCATGAACAATAAAATCTATGGGCATATATTTCCTATTTGCAAGAATAAGAACATCATTAATTCTTCCCATAGGCTTTTTAATAGTAGAATCCGCCAAGTGCAAATTCAAGGAACATTCTTCAAGATTGGTAAGACCAAGCACATCACATAAAGATTTCGGAATTGTAGAAACACTAGCACCCAAGTCACACAAAGCAAAACACTCATAATTTTTAATATTGACTTTGATAGTAGGTTCCCACTCATCATGCAATTTTCTAGGAATTGAAACTTCTAATTCCAATTTTTCTTCCAAAGCTTTCATCATAGCATCGACAATATGTTTAGTAAAAGCTTTGTTTTGTTCATAAGCATGGGGTGAATTTATCATGGATTGCAACAAAGAAATACAATCAATCAAAGAGAAACTATCATAATTAAAGTCTTTGTAATCCAAAAGAGTGGGCACATCACTATTTAAAGTTTTGACCTCTCCAAACCCACTTTCATCAATTTTCTCAACAAGATTTTCACCCTCCAAAATATTGGGGCACCTTCTACCTAAATTTGACTCTTCTCCAGTCCCTTTTTCATCATTCTTAAATTTACTAAACAAGGAATCAATAGAAGAAAAACCAATCATTTTAAGATCCTCATCATCTTTGCAAGAATAATCAGTAGAAAAAGCCTTTTCTAAAAATTCTCTTTTAGCTCTAAGCATAGCAGTTCTTTTCTTACTTTCATCCATAGAAACATAAAGAGCTTTAATTGATTCATCTACTTTAGGCAACAAAAAATTCATCTTGAGATTTTCCACATCAAGAACAAATCATCAATTTTGTTCAACTTTTCTTCTATGGAAGTGTTGAAAACTTTTTGTGTGTTGATAAATTCTTTAATATTATTGTCAAGATCAGAGGTGTTCCTATTATTATTGTAATATTGATTTCCATAGGAATTACCATAATTGTTAGAGGAATTACTAGGAAAAGGCCTAGGATTGAAATTACCTCTATAAGCATTGTTGTTGAAATTATTTCTAGAGATAAAATTCACATCAATAGCATCACTATTTTGCTCAATCAAAGTAGACAAAGGCATATCATTAAAATCAATAGGAGCACTTTTACTAGCAACCAATTTCATAAGAGCATCAACTTTATCACTCAAAGAAGAAATTTCTTCAACCGAATAAACTTTTTTACTAGTAGGAGCTCTTTCGGTATGCCATTGTGAATAATTTGCCATGATATTATCAAGCAATTTGGTGGCTTCACCCAAAGTAATTTCCATAAAGGTACCACCCACGGTGCAATCTAAAAGATTACGAGAAACAAAATTCAATCCCGCATAAAATTTTTGTATGATCATCCAAAGATTTAACCCATGAGTTGGGCAATTCCTTAGCATCATTTTCATCCTTTCCCAAGATTGTGCAACATGCTCATGTTCAAGTTGCTTGAAATTCATAATTTGGGTTCTAAGGGAAATAATTTTTGTGGGAAGAAAATACTTAGTGATAAAAGCATCTTTGCACTTATTCCAAGAATTGATACTATTACGAGGCAAAGAAGAGAACCAAATTTTTGCACACGCAAAGAGAACAGAAATAATTTCATCTTGACCACATCATTGTCCACATCTTTTTTCTTTTGCATATCACATAATTCCACGAAGGCATTAAGATTGGACGCGGCATCCTCATTAGGAGTACCGGAAAATTGGTCTGTCATAACAAGATTCAGCAAAGCGGTATTAATATCACAAGTCTCTGCACTAGTGGCGGGAGGAGCAAGCGGAGTGCCAATAAAATCATTGTTGTTGGTATTTGGGAAATCACATAATTTGGTGTTCTCTTGAGTCATGATGACCACACAACAAGACTGCACTCAAAAAAAACAAACCTGGCAAGAAAACGGCGAACGAAAAAAAAGAGGCGAATAAACGGCAAATTTTTGTGAAGTGGGGGAGAGGAAAACGAGAGGAAAATGGCAAATAATGTAAATTGCAAGGAGATGAGATTTGTGATTAGGAACCTGGTTATGTTGAAGATCCTCCCCGGCAACGACACTAGAAATTCTCCTTGATGGCAGCTGCAACTACGTCGGTATTTCCCCGGAGAGGGAGGGATGATGTAGCACAGCGACGGTAGGTATTTCCCTCAGTTATGAAACCAAGGTATCGAACCAGTAGGAGAACCAAGCAACACAACATAAACAGCACCTGCACACAAACAACAACACCTCGCAACCCGACGAGTTAAAGGGGTTGTCAATCCCTTCCGGGGTACGACGCCTCAAGATAGGCAAGCGGGCGTGAGGTAAATTGTAGTAGATTGATAGATCGAATGCCAAATAGAATAAATAAAGATAAAACGCAGCAAGGTATTTTTGTATTTTTTGGTTTAATAGATCTGAATAAAAATGCAAAGGAAAAGTATATCGCAAGGCAAATATATGAAAAAGAAGACCCGGGGGCCGTAGGTTTCACTAGTGGCTTCTCTCGAGAAAAATAGCAAACGGTGGGTAAACAAATTACTGTTGGGCAATTGATAGAACTTCGAATAATTATGACGATATCCAGGCAATGATCATTACATAGGCATCACGTCCAAGATTAGTAGACCGACTCCTGCTTGCATCTACTACTATTACTCCACACATCGACCGCTATCTAGCATGCATCTAGTGTATTAAGTTCATGGAAAACGGAGTAATGCAATAAGAACGATGACATGATGTAGACAAGATCCATTTATCTGTATGGTGGTAGATATAGATCTCGTCTTTTTATCCTTAGTAGCAACAATACATACGTGTCGTTTCGCTTTCTATCACTGGGATCGAGCACCGTAAGATCGAACCCACTACCGGGCACCTCTTCCGGTTGCAAGATAAATAGATCAAGTTGGCCAAACAAAACCGAAATATCGGAGAAGAAATACGAGGCTATAAGAGATCATGCATATAAGATATCAAAGAAACTCAAATAACTTTCATGGATATAAAAAGATATAACTGATCATAAACTCAAAGTTCATCAGATCCCAACAAACACACCGCAAAAGAGTTACATCATATGGATCTCCAAGAGACCATTGTATTGAGAATTCAGCGAGAGAGAGAGAGAGAGAGGGAGAGGGAGAGAGAGAGGAAAGCCATCTAGCTACTAACTACGGACCCCGAAGGTCTACAAGGAACTACTCACGCATCATCGGAGACGCACCAATGGAAGTGGTGAACCCCTCCGTGATCGTGTCTAGATTGGATCTGGTGGTTCTGGACTCTGTGGCGGCTGGATGAATATTTCGTCGACTCCGCTAGGGTTCTGGTATTTTTGGGGTATTTATAGAGCAAAGAGGCGGTCTGGGGGGCACCCGAGGTGGGCACAACCCACCAGGGCGCGCCAAGGCCTCCTGGCGCGCCCTGGTGGGTTGTCCCCTCCTCGGGACTCCCCCAGGTGCAACCAGGGCCCATCCGCTTCCTTTTGGCCCATAAAAAATCATCGTGAAGTTTCGTGGCATTTGGACTCCGTTTGATATTTATTTCCTGCGATGTAAAAAACATTGAAAACAACAACAATTGGCATTTGGCACTATGTCAATAGGTTAGTACAAAAAAATGATACAAAAATGACTATAAAATGATTATAAAACATCCAAGATTGATAATAAAACATCATGGAACAATCAAAAGTTATAGATACGTTGGAGACGTATCACTCACCACCCCATAGCCTAGCCTCATCGAGTTCGCGTAAGCAGGGAAGAAGGTGAACGCGACAATTTACCTAGGTTTGGGCCACCTTGCGGTATAAAACCCTACTCCTGCTTTGTGGTGGATTGGCCTCATGAGGAGGCTGGGGATGAACTAGTACACTGGATGAGCAACCTCGTGAGGGCTCGAGTAGTGTGTGTGGAGTTGATCTCCTGGGGGTTCTCCCTTTTCTACGATGGCGGCTAGCCTATACTTATAGTGGCCTTGGTCCTCTTCCCTCAAAACTTAGGCGGGAAGGGATCGCACAACGACCAATTTGAAAGGGGACAAGAAGTACATCTAATCCTGACGAAAGGTAGTCTTTGCCTGCAAAGCTTCTGGTCGTGACATAGGGGTGGGCTCGGTGATGACATCCGTCCTGCCGAGCTCATGGTCTTGGTCTCATTGCACCAGAATGCAAACCTTTGGGGGATTCCTTGGGAACCCGCGTCTGTCCTTGCCTCCTTAGCACCAAAGAGGAAACTGCCTCCTCTGCGCCCACATCATCCCAGCCTCGTGAGACTGGGTACCTGCATAGAAATCTCCGCTCCTCGGGAGGCAGGCTCGGAGAGCTGCTCCTTCGGGAGGTCTTGGTATTGTCCTCCTCGCGAGGCTGGGGCCCTCGCGAGGGTCTTGACTTGGGGTCATTGCAGCTGGGCCATACTGGGCCATCGATGGGCCCACGCGCTAGGCCGCAGGCAGGTAGGTCTCGGTACCCCCGATCCCAGAACACTGACATACGTATTCAACATATCTATAATTTAAGAAGTATTCATGCCATGTTTACCACAATTTTATATGGTTTGGGTGCAATTTTATAGGATTTAAATGGAACTAACCCGGACTGACGTTGTTTTCAGAAGAACTACCGTGGTGTATTTTTTTGTGAAGAAATAAAAGTTCTCGGAATGGGCTGGAACTTTTTGACGACTTCTTTGGAACAAAAGAGAGCCCCGAAGCTTCGTGGGAGGACCAGAAGAGCCACGAGGTGACCACAAGGCACCAGGGCGTCCCTAGGGGGTGGTCGTGGCGTGGTGCCTCGTGGACACATTATAGCCCATCTTCGCATGAGACTGACACCAAAAATCCTATAAATAGAGAAACACCGAGAAATAACCCTAGAGCTTCGACTCCGTCGCCGCAAGTCTCCATACCTTTGAAATACTATCTGGAGCCCTGTTCCGGCACCCTGTCGGAGGGGGAAATCATTACCGAAGGCCATCTTCATCATCCCGGTGGTCTCCATGATGAGGAGGGAGTAGTTCGCCCTCAGGGCTGAGGGTATGTACCAGTAGCTATGTGTTTGATCCCTCTTTCTCGTTTTCTTGATTTGGCACGATCTTGGTGTACCATGAGCTTTGTTAATAAATTCGGATCATATGATGTTTCTCCCTCTCTATCTTGTTGTGATGACTTGAGTTTTTACCTTTGAGGTTTAACTATTATCGGATTGAATACTTATTGGATTTCAGAATGCTTGATGTAGTCTTGCATATGGATACCCATGGTGACAATGGGGTATTATATTGATTCACTTGATGTATGTTTTGGCACTCAACTCACGGATTCCCGAGGTGACATTGGGGTAATCTATGCACGTTTTCGTCCTACTTTCTTCGGTAGAAATCTTGGGGCACTCTTTTAAGTTCTTTTTGTTGGATTGAATATTATGAATCTGAAGTTGTTTGGTGCGTATCAAATAATCAACTCACAGATACTTGTGGTGACATTGTAGTATCTAGGTGACATTAGAGTTGATGTGTATCATATGGTGTTATTTTAGTACGGACTCTAGGGCTATTTGTGACACTTATGGGAATAGCTCAATAGATTGATCGAAAAGGATAACTTTGAGGTGGTTTCGTACCCTACAAACAATTTCATCTTATGTTCTCCGCTTGATAAGAACTTTGGAGTGATTCTTTATCATACGTCGAGGGATTGTTATATGATTCAATTATGTTAGCACCGTCGAGAGATTGCACTAGTGAAAGTATGAACCCTAGGCCTTGTTTTCAAGGATTGCAATATCGTTTGTGCTCCATTCTATCACTTGCTACCTTGCTGTTTTTATATTTTCAGATTACAAAAACCTATTGTTGGGGAACGTAGTAATTTCAAAAAAATTCCTACGCACACGCAAGATCATGGTGATGCATAGCAACGAGAGGGGAGAGTGTTGTCCACGTACCCTCGTAGACCGACAGCGGAAGCGTTATCACAACGCGGTTGATGTAGTCGTACGTCTTCACGATACGACCGATCAAGTACCGAACGTACGGCACCTCCGAGTTCTACACACATTCAGCTTGATGACGTCCCTCGAACTCCGATCCGGCCGAGTGTTGAGGGAGAGTTTCGTCAGCACGACGGCGTGGTGACGATGATGATATTCCACCGACGCAGGGCTTCGCCTAAGCTCCGCAACGGTATTATCGAGGTGTAATATGGTGGAGGGGGGCACCGCACACGGCTAAGAGATCTCAAGGATCAATTGTT
Organism: Triticum aestivum; assembly: GCF_018294505.1. NCBI lineage: Eukaryota > Viridiplantae > Streptophyta > Magnoliopsida > Poales > Poaceae > Triticum > Triticum aestivum. Next base: position 333,312,008 of record NC_057799.1, read on the forward strand.
GTGTCTCTGGGGTGCCCCCTGCCCCTGTATATAAAGGAGCAAGGGGGAGGCAGCCGGCCAAGGGGAGAGGCGCGCCATAGGGGGGAGTCCTACTCCCACCGGGAGTAGGACTCCTCCTTTCCTTGTGGGAGTACGAGAAGGGAAGGGGGAAGGAGAAAGAAGGAAGGGTGCGCCCCCCTTCCCTAGTCCAATTCGGACCAGACCATGGGGAGGGGTGCGGCCACCTTTTGAAGCCTTTCTCTCCTTTCCCGTATGGCCCATTAAGGCCCAATACGAATTCCCGTAACTCTCCGGTACTCTGAAAAATACCCGAATCACTCGGAACCTTTCCGAAGTCCGAATATAGTCGTTCAATATATAGATATTTACGTCTCGACCATTTCGAGACTCCTCGTCATATCCCTGATCTCATCCGGGACTCCGAACTCCTTCGGTACATCAAAACTCAATAAAACTGTCATCGTAACGTTAAGCGTGCGGACCCTACGGGTTCGAGAACTATGTAGACATGACCGAGACACGTCTCCGGTCAATAACCAATAGCGGGACCTGGATGCCCATATTGGCTCCCACATATTCTACGAAGATCTTTATCGGTTAGACCGCATAACAACATACGTTGTTCCCTTTGTCATCAGTATGTTACTTGCCCGAGATTCGATCGTCGGTATCTCGATACCTAGTTCAATCTCGTTACCGGCAAGTCTCTTTACTCGTTTCGTAACACATCATCCCGCAACTAACTTATTAGTCACAATGCTTGCAAGGCTTATAGTGATGTGCATTACCGAGTGGGCCCAGAGATACCTCTCCGACAATCGGAGTGACAAATCCTAATCTCGAAATACGCCAACCCAACAAGTACTTTTGGAGACACCTGTAGAGCACCTTTATAATCACCCATTTACGTTGTGACGTTTGGTAGCACACAAAGTGTTCCTCCGGTAAACGGGAGTTGCATAATCTCATAGTCATAGGAACATGTATAAGTCATGAAGAAAGCAATAGCAACATACTAAACGATCGGGTGCTAAGCTAACGGAATGGGTCAAGTCAATCACGTCATTCTCCTAATGAGGTGATCCCGTTAATCAAATGACAACTCATGTCTATGGCTAGGAAACATAACCATCTTTGATTAACGAGCTAGTCAAGTAGAGGCATACTAGTGACACTCTGTTTGTCTATGTATTCACACATGTATTATGTTTCCGGTTAATACAATTCTAGCATGAATAATAAACATTTATCATGATATAAGGAAATATATAATACTTTATTATTGCCTCTAGGGCATATTTCCTTCACCTATATCTACTATCCATACTACACTTGTATCATCATCTCTTCATCGAACTAGTGCACCTATATAATTTACCATTGTATTTGATGTGTTGGGGACACAAGAGATTTCTTGTATTTGATTGCAGGGTTGTTTAAGAGAGACCATCTTCATCCTATGCATCCCACAGATTGATAAATCTTAGGTCATCCAGTTGAGGGAAAATTGCTACTGTCCTACAAAACTCTATGCTTGGAGGCCCCACATGAGTGTACAAGAATAAGTTGTGTAGTAGACATCAGCCAGTATCTTCCATGCTAAGCGGGTTATTCTCATGATGAGTGTTTATTCACTTGTAATTGCACGAGAGAGGCTGGTACTTGGGATTCCCAGTCCTATAAGCAAAATAAAAATATATATAATGAAACAAACGCACCCAGAAAGTTGTTGGTATGGAGGGCACCCGTGAATTCGGCTAGCCATGGCTTGTGCTTGTATGGTGAAGGGGGAATAAACTTTACCTTTCCACTTGGGAACCGTCGATAATGTGTTTAGCATGGAAGATATTGAAAATCCTTGGTCGTGACGTTGACAGGAAAGGCACGCCTCTAAAAATTGTATTCATCTTTGTTTTAAGCTTCGAGCTCTTGCACCTCTGCAAATCCCTGCTTCCCTCTACGTAGGGCTTATTGATACGTCCATTTTGCATCATGTTCTCCTACTGATATTTCTAGTGTTTTTATTCAATATAACACTTTTTGGAGTAATTCTAATTCCTTTTCTCTCATAATATGCAAGGTTTACACAAAGAGGGAGAATACCGGCAGCTGGAATTCTGGACCTGAAAAAGCTATGCCAAAGATACATATTCCGCACATCTCCAAATGAGATGAAATTTTACAAAGAATTATTTTGGAATATATAAAAAAATATTCGAGAAAAGAAATACCAGAGGGGCCCACCTAGGTGCCCACTAGGCACCAGGGCGCGCCAGCCCCCTGGCACGCCCTAGTGGGTAGTGGGGGCCGTAGCCTACCTCCGGTGCCCATCTTCTGGTACATAAGGTCTTTTGACCTAGAAAAAATAAGATAGAACTTTCGGGATGGAGCGTCGCCGTCTCGAGGCGGAATTTGGACAGGAGTGCTTTTGCTCTCCGGCGGAGCGATTCTGTCGGGGATACTTCCCTCTGGGAGGATGAAATCGAAGCTATCGTCATCACCAACAACCCTCTCATTGTGGGAGGGCCAATCTCCATCAACATCTTCAACAGCACCATCTCATCTCAAAATCCTAGTTCATCTCTTGTGTTCAATCTTTGTATCAAAACCTCCGATTGGTACCTGTGGGTGACTAGTAGTGTTGATTACATTTTGTAGTTGATGCTAACCGGTTATTTGGTGGAAGATTATATGTTTAGATCAATTATGATATTTAATACCCCTCTGATCTTGAGCATGAATATGTTGTGTGAGTAGTTACTTTTGTTCTCGAGGACACGAGAGAAGTCATGTTGCAAGTAATCATGTGAATTTGATATTCGTTCGATATTTTGATGATATGTATGTTGTGATTCCCTTAGTGGTGTTATGTGAACGTCAACTACATGACACTTCACCATCTTTGGGCCTAACGGAATGCATTGTGGAGTACTTACTAGATGATGGGTTGCTAGAGGGATAGAAGCTTAAACCCTAGTTTATGCGCATTCCGTAAGGGGCTGATTTGGATCCACATGTTTAATGATATGGTTAGATTTTATCTTAATTCTTCTTTCGTAGTTACGGATACTTGCGAGAGGGTTTAATCATAAGTGGGAGTCTTGTTCAAGTAAGAACAACACCTGTTGGGGATATAACCCCGCGGTGTGACCCGCCCAGAGGGGTCGGGTTACACAGTTGGTGACTCATAGCAAAGGGCCCAAAGCGGGCCCAAGAAGACAAGACATGAAGATGGCGGCTCATAGGCATGTTTATTGAAGGCCCAAGACCCGAAGGCGACTCAGGGCCCGAAGGTGTGAGACGCCCGAATAATGACTTGCTTTGTAAGGCAAGGAAGTTAGAACCAGAGTCGGTTACATTGTGTGACCCGACCTGGACTCTTGTAAGCCGCCGGACCTCAACCTGTGTATATAAAGGCGAGAACCGGCGGCGGGTTGACTCAAGAAACAATTGATCGATAGCTAGGACAAGCATAATCGCTCCCTTGTAATCGAAACTCAAGCAATACAACTACAAGCAGGACGTAGGCTTTTACCTCGTTGTGAGGGGCCGAACTTGGGTAAATTATTGTGTCCTTTGTCCCGCTCAACCCCTTTGAGCTAACCTACATTGCGATGGACCCACACCTAAGTACTTCCACAAGGGAATCTTTCATGAAAAAACCACAACAGTTGGCGCCTACCGTGGGGCCAGAGCACGGTGGTTTCAAGTTCTTGAAGGGCAATTTCTTAGGGATCGAAGGATACATCGTGGGCCGGATGTCCAAGAGCCGGTGCGGCAAGATCTACATCGTCGCCGCTGGTTGGGGCCCCGAGGCCGATTCAATCGAATACGGTTACTGGGTCCCCTTTGGTGGAATTCACATCTTCATCGGCAAAATCGGTGAGTCAGAGCCTGAGCCGGACGCCTGGACCGACATCATCGAGATGGCTCAGCACACGCAACCCACTAGGGGTCAACCCGGCCGGAAGCATGCCTTTGTTGGCTTTGTTCATGGGGCAGATCTTGAGGAAGGGTCTGTATCTGGTGGAGAGACGGCCATCTATTCATGTGATGGGTCCTCGACTGGAGAAACCGAGTCAATCTATCAGCTTCAAGATGGTGGGCTTGGGGGCTATTCCGATGGTGACAGCATTCCGGATCCCTATGAGCCGCTGAGCAGAGCTGCTATTTTTATGGCTGGTACGCAGCCAATGCTAAATTCATCAACAGCCACAGCTATGACATCCGGTTCAACTACTGCTGCGACAGCTGGGGCGAGCGGCTCCGCATGGCCGCAAGCTCAAGTCTTATTTGAGCTCTTGGATGCATTGGCAACTCTGTTAGCTACAGAAGTAACTCTGGCAAATCAAGCGCAACATAATGTAGATGTTGCAAAGGTGCAAGATGAGGTGACCAAGGCCCAAGAAGATCTTAATGCAGAGAACTCCAGGATGGCAACACAGCGGGTTTCGTTGGAGGCCGAGTCACAACGGATAAGAGCAGAAGCTTTTCGTCTGAGTCTGGATCAGAACGCGTCCAATGCTGTTCTTCGAAGGAGGCATCAGAGCCACTTACCTTCATAGTTTGAGGGATGGAATCTTTTTAACACACCTGGGGCAGGAACGAGTAACCCGCCCGGCGTAACCCAGGTTGCTGAGGCGCCAGGAACCGGAGTGGCGGCTCAACCTTGTGCGTGAGACCCGCCTCACAGAGATTTGACCCCACCTCAACGGGTTCCAACACCTTCTGGCCATTATTCTAACCCGGTGGATAACATGATAGTAGCAGCCACACGGCTGGCCGCTATCCCGATCGAAGGCGAGTCTCCAGTGGTGATAGAGACCTGGAATGCGGTAGAGCTCCTTCAGACGGCTGTGGCACAGTAGGCGGCTTACTCATACAGTCTTGAGCATGTTCATTCAACTTGCCGCCCAAGTCGAAGCTATAGCCGGCGTATTGAGTCGCCGGCGGTTTCCAGCAGTGAACGGTGTCGTCACCTACCTCGTAATGATGACCCGCCCCGAGATGATCATAGGAGGCGGAATTGGCGGCTCAACTAGGGGCTCATTAGTAGTTTCCAGTAAACCCTTCAGCGTTTGTTGAGGCTGGGACGATTTCCAGGACGGTTGGTGTGCCGTGTCTAGTACCGGATCTATGCAATGAACGTCTACCCAAAATTTTAAGGGTCCCTGTAAGATGCCTAATTACACAGCTGATCTTCCACCCGAGGCTTGGATTGAAAGCTATGAACTAGCAATGGAGATGCTGGATGTTAATGATGCCGTGTGTGCCAAGTATTTCACCATGATGTTGGATGGACCGGCTCATACCTGGTTGAAAGGATTACCCGCCAATTCCATCACTTCATGGGCTGAGTTGAAGGCGCATTTCATTCAGAACTTTAAAGGAATGTGTATGCAGCCTCTGTCGATTATTGACCTGGACTACTGCATGCAGTGGGAGGATGAGTCGGCCCACCATTGGGTTCACCAGGTCTCAGCTATTATCCACTCAGCGGATAGCATTTCGGCAGGCTCTGCTGTTTTGATTCTAGAGAAGAATTGTCACTTTACCCCCCTCAATCAGAAGCTTGGGCGGCTTAAGCATCACTGTAGTGACATGGGGGAGCTCATGGCGGCTCTCATTAAGTATGCCGACTCTGATAATACCGAAGACCCTGGATCCGATGATGAGAAGTCCAACAAGGGAAGGAAGAGTGGTAATGGTAAGGGTCGGCAGCAGAACATGACAGGGCATAATGGTCACAACCAGGGTAACGGTGGTAAGCGCAGACAACCTGATGGCGGGTCAGATCTGGTAGCTAACACCAACATTGGATATAAAAATCAGCGTCGTAAGGGTAAGCCGCAATTTGGAGGACCAAAATTTAACCTTGAGGCAATGCTTAATGACCCTTGCCCAAAGCATAGTCTGCCTGGTCAGCCGTCAACTCATGCATGGAAGGATTGTTTCGTAACGCGAGAGTACCGAAATTATAATCCAGGTCACGGCAATAATAATGGGCCGCCAGCCGGGTCAGGATCCGGCTCTCAAGGGCCTGGCTTTGGTGGTGGCGGCTCAAATTTTGGGTATCAAGGATAGGGCAATCAGGGTAGTCATAACCAATAGTCTGGTCAGGGTAACCAGCAGCATCAGTCAGGATACCAGAGTAATCCAAAGCAGCTTTACGGTGGCCAGTATCACGTTTTTACCACAAGTCTTTGTAAGAGAGATCAGAAGGTTCATAAGCGTGCGGTCAGTGCAATTGAGCCAGCGTTACCTCAATACTTGCGATGGTCAGAGCAACCAATCACGTGGAGTCGAGAGGATCACCCGCCCCGGGTTGACAATCCAGGTCAACTAGCGTTGGTGGTAGCCCCTCAGGTTGGGGGTTATAAATTCACTAAAGTGCTCATGGACGGTGGCAGTAGTATCAATATCCTTTATTATGATACCTTTCGCGAGATGAATTTAACCTATAAGGAGCTTAAGCAGTCCTCTACGGTTTTTCATGGTGTGATCCCTGGTATGTTGGCATACCCAGTGGGGAAGATTGCCTAAGAAGTGGCTTTTGGTGATGACTATGGTTATAGAGTATGGTTTGAAGTGGTTAAAATCAAGAGCCCTTATCATGCCTTGTTTGGACGGCTGGCTTACACCAAGTTTACGGCGCGACCTTGTTATGTTTATTTGCAGCTTAAAATGCCAGGGCGTAAGGGAATGATTACAGTCCATGGTGATCGAAGAATTGCATTGGAATGTGAAGAAGGAGATGCTGCCTATGCTGAATCAGCCTGTGCTACCGAAGAGCTTACGTTTTATAAGGACAATGTTGACCTGGCTGATATGACCCCTTTGAAGAAGCCCACCACGGAGCAAGACCCTCTATTGAAATTTAAGTCAACTGATGATACTAAGCAGGTTGACTTTGTCCCTGGCGACTCATCTCAGCAGTTTACAATAGGGGCTAATATGGATCCTAAGTAGGAAAGCGCGCTCATCGAGTTCATCCATGAGAATCGGGACATCTTTGCATGGAAACCTTCTGACATGTCGGGTGTACCGAGAGAATTCGTTGAACACACTCTTAATGTGGATCCTAAGTTTAAGCCGGTCAAGCAGTTTCTTCGTCGTTTCAATGAAGAACGGCGTAAGGCTATTGGAGAAGAGGTGGCCCGGCTCTTGGCAGCTGGGTTCATCATTGAAGTTTTTCACCCTAAGTGGTTGGCTAACCCGGTGTTGGTACTTAAGAAAAACAGCACCTGGCATATGTGTGTTGATTACACTGACCTTAACAAAGCTTGTCCAGCTGATCCATTTGCTCTCCCTCACATTGACTAGATTATTGATGCTACGACGGGTTGTGAGAAGTTATGTTTCCTTGACGCTTATTCTGGTTATCATCAGTTCAAAATGGCAGTTAAAGACCATGAGAAGACAACTTTCATCACACCTTTTGGAGCTTTCTGCTATGTTTCTATGCCCTTTGGGCTCAAGAGTGCCCAGGCGACTTATCAGTGTTGTGTTCAGAATTGCTTTCGCAGTCAAATTGGGCGTAATGTGCATGCTTATGTGGATGATATTGTGGTTAAATATAGGAAAAAGGAGACGCTCTTGGACGATCTAAGGGAGACTTTTGACAATCTCCGGGTCTATCATATGACGCTTAACCCAGCCAAGTGTGTTTTTGGTGTACCTGCAGGCAAGCTCTTCGGTTTTCTGGTCTCAGAGAGAGGCACTGAAGCTAACCCGGAGAAAATTAAGGCTATAACTTCATTGGCTAAGCCGGCGTGTGTTAATGACGTCCAGCGCCTGGCGGGTCGTATTGCAGCCTTGAGCCGGTTCATAAGCCGCCTGGGTGAGAAGGCGATTCCTTTATACCAGATGATGAAGAAAACAGATCATTTTGTCCGGAGTGACACTGCTAATAAGGCATTTGAGGAGCTCAAAAAGCAATTAGCTGAGCCGCCCGTCCTTGCAGCTCCCATTGAGAAAGAACCCTTGCTCCTGTATGTGGCGGCTAACAGTAAGGATGTCAGTGTGGTGATTGTGGTGGAGCACAAGGAGACGGGTAAGGAGTACCCAGTCCAGAGGCCGGCTTATTATGTCAGTGAGGTGTTTATTGGGTCCAAACAATGATACCCACATTGGAAAAAATTGGTATACGGAGTATTCATGGTGAGTCGCAAACTGAAACATTATTTCCTTGGTCATCCTATTATTGTGGTCAGCTCTACCCCACTAGGAGACATCATTCAAAACAGGGAGGCCACATGCCGGGTTGCTAAGAGGGCAATAGAACTCGGACCTCATGGTTTGAAATATGTGCCAAGAACAGCTATCAAATCTCAGGCTCTGGTGGATTTCATCAATGACTAGACAGAATTGCAGACACCTGAGGAGAAGCCTGATAACACATATTGGACAATGCACTTCGATGGGTCCATGCGGCTAGAGGGCTCGGAGTTGGAGTCATACCGACTTCCCCACGAGGTGACAAGTTTTGCTATGTTTTGAGGCTAATGTTTCCTTGTACTAACAATGCAGCTAAATATGAAGCTTTACTCCATGGCCTTCACATGGCCAAAGAGATGAATCTGAGCCGGGTCAGGTGCTTTGGCGACTCAGACCTTGTGGCTCAGCAAGTTTCAGGCACCTGGGATTCCAAAGACCCGCTCATGGCAGCTTATCGCTAGGCGGTTGATAATATTCCTGGTCATTTCAAGGGTTATCAGGTGGAGCACCTTGATCGAAGGAAAAATGAGGCGGCTGATGCCTTGAGCCAGCTAGGGTCACTGAGGGAGCCCTAGATTATGGGGTCCTCGGGTGTCCGGGCTATGTAACATGGGCCGGACTGATGGGCTGTGAAAATACAAGATAGAAGGCCTTCCCCCATGTCCGGATGGGACTCTCCTTTGCGTGGATGGCAAGTTTGGCGTCTGGATGTACGATTTCCTTTCTCTGTAAACCGACTCTGTACAACCCTAGGCCCCTCCGTGTCTATATAAACCGGAGGGTTTAGTCCGTAGAGGTATCAGAATTCACATTGGCTAGGCAGCTAGGGTTTAGCCATTACGATCTCGAGGTAAATCGACTCTTGTAACCCCTATACTCATCAAAGTCAATCAAGCAGGAAGTAGGGTATTACCTCCATTAAGAGGGCCCGAACCTGGGTAAACATTGTGTCCCCTTTGTCTCCTGTTACCTTCGATCCTCGGACGCACAGTTCGGGACCCCCTACCCGAGATCGTCCGGTTTTGACACCGACATTGGTGCTTTCATTGAGAGTTCCACTGTGTCGTCGACAGAAGGTTCGATGGCTCGTTCAATCATCAACAACGACGGGTTTCCGGGGAAACTTTCCTCCCTGGTCAACTTTTTGTATTCGGCAGCTTCGCTCTGCGTGCCAATTCAATTGGTCACCTTGAACAGATCCACAGCTACGCCCCTGGTCATCAGATTAGATTCTGAAGCCTGAATTATGTCACTGATATCCGAGGAGACTTGATCTTCAAAGAGTTTTCGGCCTCGACCACCGCTCTGGCCTTAGATCTGGAGCAAACTGCAGGGTCCGAAGATGGGAGTTTTGAGCCCACCGGACTCTCTGCTATTATGTAGCTCACTACCCGAGACCCGGAGGCGACTGTGTCATCGGCAAGCCCGGAGTCAAACTGGGTTCCCCTATCATTGGAAAGCCGGACTCGCCCCCCGGACGCTAGCTCCGAACTCTCGAGGTCCACGCCAAGTGAGCATGGCCAGGAGGCCTTTGCCCTGCCTAGCTCCGCAGACTCCCGTTTCCCCGTCCAATCCTCGCTCTTAAACGAGGCTCTGGACTTAATGCGATCCCTCGCCATCACAAAAGAATCACCTCCGAACTACGCCCAACCTGGATTAGGGGCTGGGAGCAGGGAATTTTACATCCCACCCACCACCCACTTCATAGCCACTGTCGAAGACTTAACCGACATGCTGGATTACGCCTCCGAAGACATGGACGACATGGACGACGATGCCGGAGACAAACAAAGGCAAGACCCGCCATTTACCGGACGCTGGATGGCTACCTCCACATATGACGTGTATATGGTGGATACACCCAAAGAGGACGACGACGAAGGTAGGAAAGATCCGATCGGGTGCTAAACGATCGGGTGCTAAGCTAACGGAATGGGTCAAGTCAATCACGTCATTCTCCTAATGAGGTGATCCCGTTAGTCAAATGACAACTCATGTCTATGGCTAGGAAACATAACCATCTTTGATTAACGAGCTAGTCAAGTAGAGGCATACTAGTGACACTCTGTTTGTCTATGTATTCACACATGTATTATGTTTCCGGTTAATACAATTCTAGCATGAATAATAAACATTTATCATGATATAAGGAAATATATAATACTTTATTATTGCCTCTAGGGCATATTTCCTTCAGTCTCCCACTTGCACTAGAGTCAATAATCTAGTTCACATCGCCATGTGATTTAACATCAATAATTCACATCACCATGTGATTAACACCCATAGTTCACATCTCTTTGTGACCAACACTCAAAGGGTTTACTAGAGTCAATAATCTAGTTCACATCGCTATGTGATTAACACCCAAAAAGTACTAAGGTGTGATCATGTTTTGATTGTGAGATAATTTTAGTCAACGGGTCTATCACATTCAGATCCGTAAGTATTTTGCAAATATCTATGTCTACAATGCTTTGCACGGAGCTACTCTAGCTAATTGCTCCCACTTTCAATATGTATCTAGACCGAGACTTAGAGTCATCTAGATTTAGTGTCAAAACTTATATCGACGTAACCCTTTACGACGAACCTTTTGTCACTTCCATAATCGAGAAACACATCCTTATTCCACTAAGGATAATTTTGACCGCTGTTCGGTGATCTACTCCTAGATCACTATTGTACTCCCTTGCCAAAATCAGTGTAGGGTATACAATAGATCTGGTACACAGCATGGCATACTTTATAGAACCTATGGCCAAGGCATAGGGAATGACTTTCATTCTCTTTCTATCTTTTGCCGTGGTCGGGCTTTGAGTCTTTACTCAATTTCACACCTTGTAACACAGGCAAGAACTCTTTCTTTGACTGTTCTATTTTGAATTACTTCAAAATCTTGTTAAGGTATGTACTCATTGAAAACTTTATCAAGCGTCTTGATCTATCTCTATAGATCTTGATGCTCAATATGTAAGCAGCTTCACCGAAGTCTTTCTTTGAAAAACTCCTTTCAAACACTCCTTTATGCTTTGCAGAATAATTCTACATTATTTCCGATCAACAATATGTCATTCACATATACTTATCAGAAATGTTGTAGTGCTCCCACTCATTTTTTTGTAAATACAGGCTTCACCGCAAGTCTGTATAAAACTATATCCTTTGATCAACTTATCAAAGCGTATATTCCAACTCCGAGATGCTTGCACCAGTCCATAGATGGATCGCTGGAGCTTGCATATTTTGTTAGCACCTTTAGGATTGACAAAACCTTCTGGTTGCATCATATACAACTCTTCTTTAATAAATCCATTAAGGAATGCAGTTTTTGTTTATCCATTTGCCAGATTTCATAAAATGCGGCAATTGCTAACATGATTCGGACGGACTTAAGCATAGATACGAGTGAGAAACTCTCATCGTAGTCAACATCTTGAACTTGTCGAAAACCCTTTTGCGACAATTCTAGCTTTGTAGATAGTGACACTACTATCAGCGTCCGTCTTCCTCTTGAAGATCCATTTATTTTCAATGGCTTGCCGACCATCGGGCAAGTCAACCAAAGTCCATACTTTGTTCTCATACATGGATCCCATCTCGGATTTCATGGCTTCAAGCCATTTTGCGGAATCTGGGCTCACCATCGCTTCTTCATAGCTCGTAGGTTTGTCATGGTCAAATAACATGACCTCCAAAACAGGATTACCGTACCACTCTGGTGTGGATCTCACTCTGGTTTACCTACGAGGTTTGGTAGTAACTTGATCTGAAGTTACATGATCATCATCATTAACTTCCTCACTAATTGGTGTAGGAGTCACAAGAACAGATTTCTGTGATGAACTACTTTCCAATAAGGGAGCAGGTATAGTTACCTCATCAAGTTCTACTTTCCTCCCACTCACTTCTTTCGAGAGAAACTCCTTCTCTAGAAAGGATCCATACTAAGCAACGAATGTCTTGCCTTCGGATCTGTGATAGAAGGTGTACCCAACTGTCTCCTTTGGGTATCCTATGAAGACACATTTCTCCGATTTGGGTTTGAGCTTATCAGGATGAAACTTTTTCACATAAGCATCGCAACCCCAAACTTTAAGAAACGACAACTTTGGTTTCTTGCCAAACCACAGTTCATAAGGCGTCGTCTCAACGGATTTTGATGGTGCCCTATTTAACGTGAATGTAGCTGTCTCTAATGCATAACCCCAAAACGATAGTGGTAGATCGGTAAGAGACGTCATATATCACACTATATCTAATAAAGTACGGTTACGATGTTCAGACACACCATTACACTGTGGTGTTCCAGGTGGCGTGAGTAGTGAAACTATTTCACATTGTTTTAACTGAAGGCCAAACTCGTAACTCAAATATTTTACCTCTGCGATCATATCGTAGAAACTTTTATTTTCTTGTTACGATGATTCTCCACTTTCACTCTGAAATTCTTTGAACTTTTCAAATGTTTCAGACTTGTGTTTCATCAAGTAGATATACCCATATCTGCTCAAATCATCTGTGAAGGTCAGAAAATAACGATATCCGCCATGAGCCTCAATATTCATCGGACCACATACATCTGTATGTATGATTTCCAACAAATCTGTTGCTCTCTCCCTAGTTCCGGAGAACGGCGTTTTAGTCATCTTGCCCATGAGGCACGGTTCGCAAGAATCAAGTGATTCATAATCAAGTGATTCCAAAATCCCATCAGTATGGAGTTTCTTCATGCGCTTTACACCAATATGACCTAAACGGCAGTGCCACAAATAAGTTGCACTATCATTATTAACTTTGCATTTTTTTTGCTTCAATATTATGAATATGTGTATCACTACGATCGAGATCCAACGAACCATTTTGTTGGGTGTGTAACCATATAAGGTTTTATTCATGTAAACAGAACAACAATTATTCTCTAACTTAAATGAATAACCGTATTGCAATAAACATGATCAAATCATATTCATGCTCAATGCAAACACCAAATAACATTTATTTAGGTTCAACACTAATCCCGAAAGTACAGGGAGTGTGCGATGATGATCATATCAATCTTGGAACTACTTCCAACACACATCGTCACCTCGCCTTTTACTAGTCTCTGTTTATTCTGCAACTCCCGTTTCGAGTTACTACTCTTAGCAAATGAACCAGTATCAAATACCGAGGGGTTGCTATAAACACTAGTAAAGTACACATCAATAACATGTATATCCAATATACCTTTGTTTACTTTGCCATCCTTCTTATCCACCAAATAGTTGGGGTAGTTCCGCTTCCAGTGACCAGTCCCTTTGCAGTAGAAGTACTTAGTCTCAGGCTTAGGACCAGACTTAGGCTTCTTCACTTGAGCAGCAACTTGCTTGCCGTTCTTCTTGAAGTTCCCCTTCTTCCCTTTGCCCTTTTCTTGAAACTAGTGGTCTCGTCAACCGTCAACACTTGATATTTTTCTTGATTTCTACCTTCGTCGATTTCAGCATCACGAAGAGCTCGGGAATTACTTTCGTCATCCCTTGCATACTGTAGTTCATCACGAAGTTCTACTAACTTGGTGATGGTGACTAGAGAATTCTGTCAATCACTATTTTATCTGGAAGATTAACTCCCACTTGATTCAAGCGATTGTAGTACCCAGACAATCTGAGCACATGCTCACTAGTTGAGCGATTCTCCTCCATCTTTTAGCTATAGAACTTGTTGGAGACTTCATATCTCTCAACTCGGGTATTTGCTTGAAATATTAACTTCAACTCCTGGAACATCTCATATGGTCCATGACGTTCAAAACGTCTTTGAAGTCCCGATTCTAAGACGTTAAGCATGGTGCACTAAACTATCAAGTAGTCATCATATTGAGCTAGCCAAACGTTCATAACATCTGCCTCTGCTCCTGCAATAGGTTTGTCACCTAGCGGTGCATCAAGGACATAATTCTTCTGTGCAGCAATGAGGATAATCCTCAGATCACGGATCCAATCCGCATCTTCGCTACTAACATCTTTCAACATAATTTTTCTCTAGGAACATATCAAAAATAAACACAGGGAAGCAACAACGCGAGCTATTGATCTACAACATAATTTGCAAAATACTATCAGGACTAAGTTCATGATAAATTCAAGTTCAATTAATCATATTACTTAAGAACTCCCACTTAGATAGACATCCCTCTAATCCTCTAAGTGATCACGTGATCCATATCAACTAAACCATGTCCGATCATCACGTGAGATGGAGTAGTTTCAATGGTGAACATCACTATGTTGATCATATCTACTATATGATTCACGCTCGACCTTTCGGTCTCCGTGTTCCGAGGCCATATCTGTTATATGCTAGGCTCGTCAAGTTTAACCTGAGTATTCCGCGTGTGCAACTGTTTTGCACCCGTTGTATTTGAACGTAGAGCCTATCACACCCGATCATCACGTGGTGTCTCAGCACGAAGAACTTTCGCAACGGTGCATACTCAGGGAGAATACTTTGATAATTTAGTGAAGGATCATCTTATAATGCTACCGTCAAACAAAGCAAGATAAGATGCATAAAGGATTAACATCACATGCAATCAATATAAGTGATATGATATGGCCATCATCATCTTGTGCTTGTGATCTCCATCTTCGAAGCACCGTGCTTGTGATCTCCATCTCCGAAGCACCGTCATGATCACCATCGTCACCGGCGCGACACCTTGATCTCCATCATAGCATCGTTGTCATCTTGCCAACTTATTGCTTTTACGACTATCGCTACCGCTTAGTGATAAAGTAAAACTATTACATGGCGATTGCATCTCATACAATAAAGCGACAACCATATGGCTCCTGCCAGTTGCCGATAACTCGGTTACAAAACATGATCATCTCATACAACACATTATATCACATCATGTCTTGACCATATCACATCACAACATGCCCTGCAAAAACAAGTTAGACGTCCTCTACTTTGTTGTTGCAAGTTTTACGTGGCTGCTACGGGCTTAGCAAGCACCGTTCTTACCTACGCATCAAAACCACAACGATAGTTTGTCAAGTTGGTGCTGTTTTAACCTTCGCAAGGACCGGGCGTAGCCACACTCGGTTCAACTAAAGTGAGAGAGACAGACACCCGCCGGTCACCTTTAAGCAACGAGTGCTTGCAACGGTGAAACCAGTCTCGCGTAAGCGTACGCGTAATGTCGGTCCGGGCCGCTTCATCTCACAATACCGCTGAACCAAAGTATGACATGCTGGTAAGCAGTATGACTTATATCGCCCACAACTCACTTGTGTTCTACTCGTGCATAGCATCAACGCATAAAACCAGGCTCGGATGCCACTGTTGGGGAACGTAGTAATTTCAAAAAAATTCCTACGCACACGCAAGATCATGGTGATGCATAGCAACGAGAGGGGAGAGTGTTGTCCACGTACCTCGTAGACCGACAGCGGAAGCGTTATCACAACGCGGTTGATGTAGTCGTACGTCTTCACGATCCGACCGATCAAGTACCGAACGTACGGCACCTCCGAGTTCTACACACGTTCAGCTCGATGACGTCCCTCGAACTCCGATCCAGCCGAGTATTGAGGGAGAGTTTCGTCAGCACGACGGCGTGGTGACGATGATGATATTCCACCGACGCAGGGCTTCGCCTAAGCTCCGCAACGGTATTATCGAGGTGTAATATGGTGGAGGGGGCACCGCACACGGCTAAGAGATCTCAAGGATCAATTGTTGTGTCTCTGGGGTGCCCCCCTGCCCCCGTATATAAAGGAGCAAGGGGGAGGCAGCCGGCCAAGGGGAGAGGCGCGCCATAGGGGGAAGTCCTACTCCCACCGGGAGTAGGACTCCTCCTTTCCTTGTGGGAGTAGGAGAAGGGAAGGGGGAAGGAGAAAGAAGGAAGGGTGCGCCCCCCTTCCCTAGTCCAATTCGGACCAGACCATGGGGAGGGGTGCGGCCACCTTTTGAAGCCTTTCTCTCCTTTCCCGTATGGCCCATTAAGGCCCAATACGAATTCCCGTAACTCTCCGGTACTCCGAAAAATACCCGAATCACTCGGAACCTTTCCGAAGTCCGAATATAGTCGTCCAATATATCGATCTTTACGTCTCGACCATTTCGAGACTCCTCGTCATATCCCTGATCTCATCCGGGACTCCGAACTCCTTCGGTACATCAAAACTCAATAAAACTGTCATCGTAACGTTAAGCGTGCGGACCCTACGGGTTCGAGAACTATGTAGACATGACCGAGACACGTCTCCGGTCAATAACCAATAGCGGGACCTGGATGCCCATATTGGCTCCCACATATTCTACGAAGATCTTTATCGGTTAGACCGCATAACAACATACGTTTTGCCCTTTGTCATCAGTATGTTACTTGCCCGAGATTCGATCGTCGGTATCTCGATACCTAGTTCAATCTCGTTACCGGCAAGTCTCTTTACTCGTTCCGTAACACATCATCCCACAACTAACTTATTAGTCACAATGCTTGCAAGGCTTATAGTGATGTGCATTACCGAGTGGGCCCAGAGATACCTCTCCGACAATCGGAGTGAAAAATCCTAATCTCGAAATACGCCAACCCAACAAGTACTTTTGGAGACACCTGTAGAGCACCTTTATAATCACCCATTTACGTTGTGACGTTTGGTAGCACACAAAGTGTTCCTCCAGTAAACGGGAGTTGCATAATCTCATAGTCATAGGAACATGTATAAGTCATGAAGAAAGCAATAGCAACATACTAAACGATCGGGTGCTAAGCTAACGGAATGGGTCAAGTCAATCATGTCATTCTCCTAATGAGGTGATCCCGTTAATCAAATGACAACTCATGTCTATGGCTAGGAAACATAACCATCTTTGATTAACGAGCTAGTCAAGTAGAGGCATACTAGTGACACTCTGTTTGTCTATGTATTCACACATGTATTATGTTTCCGGTTAATACAATTCTAGCATGAATAATAAACATTTATCAGGATATAAGGAAATATATAATACTTTATTATTGCCTCTAGGGCATATTTCCTTCACCTATATCTACTATCCATACTACACTTGTATCATCATCTCTTCATCGAACTAGTGCACCTATATAATTTACCATTGTATTTGATGTGTTGGGGACACAAGAGATTTCTTGTATTTGATTGCAGGGTTGTTTAAGAGAGACCATCTTCATCCTATGCATCCCACAGATTGATAATCTTAGGTCATCCAGTTGAGGGAAAATTGCTACTGTCCTACAAAACTCTATGCTTGGAGGCCCCACATGAGTGTACAAGAATAAGTTGTGTAGTAGACATCAGCCAGTATCTTCCATGCTAAGCGGGTTATTCTCATGATGAGTGTTTATTCACTTGTAATTGCACGAGAGAGGCTGGTACTTGGGATTCCCAGTCCTATAAGCAAAATAAAAATATATATAATGAAACAAACGCACCCAGAAAGTTGTTGGTATGGAGGGCACCCGTGAATTCGGCTAGCCATGGCTTGTGCTTGTATGGTGAAGGGGGAATAAACTTTACCTTTCCACTTGGGAACCGTCGATAATGTGTTTAGCATGGAAGATATTGAAAATCCTTGGTCGTGACGTTGACAGGAAAGGCACGCCTCTAAAAATTGTATTCATCTTTGTTTTAAGCTTCGAGCTCTTGCACCTCTGCAAATCCCTGCTTCCCTCTACGTAGGGCTTATTGATACGTCCATTTTGCATCATGTTTTCCTACTGATATTTCTAGTGTTTTTATTCAATATAACACTTTTTGGAGTAATTCTAATTCCTTTTCTCTCATAATATGCAAGGTTTACACAAAGAGGGAGAATACCGGCAGCTGGAATTCTGGACCTGAAAAAGCTATGCCAAAGATACATATTCCGCACATCTCCAAATGAGATGAAATTTTACAAAGAATTATTTTGGAATATATAAAAAAATATTCGAGAAAAGAAATACCAGAGGGGCCCACCTAGGTGCCCACTAGGCACCAGGGCGCGCCAGCCCCCTGGCACGCCCTAGTGGGTAGTGGGGGCCGTAGCCTACCTCCGGTGCCCATCTTCTGGTACATAAGGTCTTTTGACCTAGAAAAAATAAGATAGAACTTTCGGGATGGAGCGTCGCTGTCTCGAGGCGGAATTTGGACAGGAGTGCTTTTGCTCTCCGGCGGAGCGATTCTGTCGGGGATACTTCCCTCTGGGAGGGTGAAATCGAAGCTATCGTCATCACCAACAACCCTCTCATTGTGGGAGGGCCAATCTCCATCAACATCTTCAACAGCACCATCTCATCTCAAAATCCTAGTTCATCTCTTGTGTTCAATCTTTGTATCAAAACCTCCGATTGGTACCTGTGGGTGACTAGTAGTGTTGATTACATTTTGTAGTTGATGCTAGCCGGTTATTTGGTGGAAGATTATATGTTTAGATCAATTATGATATTTAATACCCCTCTGATCTTGAGCATGAATATGTTGTGTGAGTAGTTACTTTTGTTCTCGAGGACACGAGAGAAGTCATGTTGCAAGTAATCATGTGAATTTGATATTCGTTCGATATTTTGATGATATGTATGTTGTGATTCCCTTAGTGGTGTTATGTGAACGTCAACTACATGACACTTCACCATCTTTGGGCCTAACGGAATGCATTGTGGAGTACTTACTAGATGATGGGTTGCTAGAGGGATAGAAGCTTAAACCCTAGTTTATGCGCATTCCGTAAGGGGCTGATTTGGATCCACATGTTTAATGATATGGTTAGATTTTATCTTAATTCTTCTTTCGTAGTTACGGATACTTGCGAGAGGGTTTAATCATAAGTGGGAGTCTTGTTCAAGTAAGAACAACACCTGTTGGGGATATAACCCCGCGGTGTGACCCGCCCAGAGGGGTCGGGTTACACAGTTGGTGACTCATAGCAAAGGGCCCAAAGCGGGCCCAAGAAGACAAGACATGAAGATGGCGGCTCATAGGCATGTTTATTGAAGGCCCAAGACCCGAAGGCGACTCAGGGCCCGAAGGTGTGAGACGCCCGAATAATGACTTGCTTTGTAAGGCAAGGAAGTTAGAACCAGAGTCGGTTACATTGTGTGACCCGACCTGGACTCTTGTAAGCCGCCGGACCTCAACCTGTGTATATAAAGGCGAGAACCGGCGGCGGGTTGACTCAAGAAACAATTGATCGATAGCTAGGACAAGCATAATCGCTCCCTTGTAATCGAAACTCAAGCAATACAACTACAAGCAGGACGTAGGCTTTTACCTCGTTGTGAGGGGCCAAACTTGGGTAAATTATTGTGTCCTTTGTCCCGCTCAACCCCTTTGAGCTAACCTACATTGCGATGGCCCCACACCTAAGTACTTCCACAAGGGAATCTTTCGTGAAAAAACCACAACAGTTGGCGCCTACCGTGGGGCCAGAGCATGGTGGTTTCAAGTTCTTGAAGGGCAATTTCTTAGGGATCGAAGGATACATCGTGGGCCGGATGTCCAAGAGCCGGTGCGGCAAGATCTACATCGTCGCCGCTGGTTGGGGCCCCGAGGCCGATTCAATCGAATACGGTTACTGGGTCCCCTTTGGTGGAATTCACATCTTCATCGGCAAAATCGGTGAGTCAGAGCCTGAGCCGGACGCCTGGACCGACATCATCGAGATGGCTCAGCACACGCAACCCACTAGGGGTCAACCCGGCCGGAAGCATGCCTTTGTTGGCTTTGTTCATGGGGCAGATCTTGAGGAAGGGTCTGTATCTGGTGGAGAGACGGCCATATATTCATGTGATGGGTCCTCGACTGGAGAAACCGAGTCAATCTATCAGCTTCAAGATGGTGGGCTTGGGGGCTATTCCGATGGTGACAGCATTCCGGATCCCTATGAGCCGCTGACCAGAGCTGCTATTTTTATGGCTGGTACGCAGCCAATGCTAAATTCATCAACAGCCACAGCTATGACATCCGGTTCAACTACTGCTGCGACAGCTGGGGCGAGCGGCTCCGCATGGCCGCAAGCTCAAGTCTTATTTGAGCTCTTGGATGCATTGGCAACTCTGTTAGCTACAGAAGTAACTCTGGCAAATCAAGCGCAACATAATGTAGATGTTGCAAAGGTGCAAGACGAGGTGACCAAGGCCCGAGAGGATCTTAATGCAGAGAACTCCAGGATGGCAACAGAGCGGGTTTCGTTGGAGGCCGAGTCACAACGGATAAGAGCAGAAGCTTTTCGTCTGAGTCTGGATCAGAACGCGTCCAATGCTGTTCTTCGAAGGAGGCATCAGAGCCGCTTACCTTCATAGTTTGAGGGATGGAATCTTTTTAACACACCTGGGGCAGGAACGAGTAACCCGCCCGGCGTAACCCAGGTTGCTGAGGCGCCAGGAACCGGAGTGGCGGCTCAACCTTGTGCGTGAGACCCGCCTCACAGAGATTTGACCCCACCTCAACGGGTTCCAACACCTTCTGGCCATTATTCTAACCCGGTGGATAACATGATAGTAGCAGCCACACGGCTGGCAGCTATCCCGATCGAAGGCGAGTCTCCAGTGGCGATAGAGACCTGGAATGTGGTAGAGCTCCTTCAGACGGCTGTGGCACAGTAGGCGGCTTACTCATACAGTCGTGAGCATGTTCATTCAACTTGCCGCCCAAGTCGAAGCTATAGCTGGCGTATTGAGTTGCCGGCGGTTTCCAGCAGTGAACGGTGTCGTCACCTACCTCGTAATGATGACCCGCCCCGAGATGATCATAGGAGGCGGAATTGGCGGCTCAACTAGGGGCTCATTAGTAGTTTCCAGTAAACCCTTCAGCGTTTGTTGAGGCTGGGACGATTTCCAGGACGGTTGGTGTGCCGTGTCTAGTACCGGATCTATGCAATGAACGTCTACCCAAAATTTTAAGGGTCCCTGTAAGATGCCTAATTACACAGCTGATCTTCCACCCGAGGCTTGGATTGAAAGCTATGAACTAGCAATGGAGATGCTGGATGTTAATGATGCCGTGTGTGCCAAGTATTTCACCATGATGTTGGATGGACCGGCTCATACCTGGTTGAAAGGATTACCAGCCAATTCCATCACTTCATGGGCTGAGTTGAAGGCGCATTTCATTCAGAACTTTAAAGGAATGTGTATGCAGCCTCTGTCGATTATTGACCTGGACTACTGCATGCAGTGGGAGGATGAGTCGGCCCACCATTGGGTTCACCAGGTCTCAGCTATTATCCACTCAGCGGATAGCATTTCGGCAGGCTCTGCTGTTCTGATTCTAGAGAAGAATTGTCACTTTACCCCCCTCAATCAGAAGCTTGGGCGGCTTAAGCATCATTGTAGTGACATGGGGGAGCTCATGGCGGCTCTCATTAAGTATGCCGACTCTGATAATACCGAAGACCCTGGATCCGATGATGAGAAGTCCAACAAGGGAAGGAAGAGTGGTAATGGTAAGGGTCGGCAGCAGAACATGACAGGGCATAATGGTCACAACCAGGGTAACGGTGGTAAGCGCAGACAACCTGATGGCGGGTCAGATCTGGTAGCTAACACCAACATTGGATATAAAAATCAGCGTCGTAAGGGTAAGCCGCAATTTGGAGGACCAAAATTTAACCTTGAGGCAATGCTTAATGACCCTTGCCCAAAGCATAGTCTGCCTGGTCAGCCGTCAACTCATGCATGGAAGGATTGTTTCGTAACGCGAGAGTACCGAAATTATAATCTAGGTCACGGCAATAATAATGGGCCGCCAGGCGGGTCAGGATCCGGCTCTCAAGGGCCTGGCTTTGGTGGTGGCGGCTCAAATTTTGGGTATCAAGGATAGGGCAATCAGGGTAGTCATAACCAATAGTCTGGTCAGGGTAACCAGCAGCATCAGTCAGGATACCAGAGTAATCCAAAGCAGCTTTACGGTGGCCAGTATCACGTTTTTACCACAAGTCTTTGTAAGAGAGATCAGAAGGTTCATAAGCGTGCGGTCAGTGCAATTGAGCCAGCGTTACCTCAATACTTGCGATGGTCAGAGCAACCAATCACGTGGAGTCGAGAGGATCACCCGCCCCGGGTTGACAATCCAGGTCAACTAGCGTTGGTGGTAGCCCCTCAGGTTGGGGGTTATAAATTCACTAAAGTGCTCATGGACGGTGGCAGTAGTATCAATATCCTTTATTATGATACCTTTCGCGAGATGAATTTAACCTATAAGGAGCTTAAGCAGTCCTCTACGGTTTTTCATGGTGTGATCCCTGGTATGTTGGCATACCCAGTGGGAAAGATTGCCTAAGAAGTGGCTTTTGGTGATGACTATGGTTACAGAGTATGGTTTGAAGTGGTTAAAATCAAGAGCCCTTATCATGCCTTGTTTGGACGGCTGGCTTACACCAAGTTTACGGCGCGACCTTGTTATGTTTATTTGCAGCTTAAAATGCCAGGGCGTAAGGGAATGATTACAGTCCATGGTGATCGAAGAATTGCATTGGAATGTGAAGAAGGAGATGCTGCCTATGCTGAATCAGCCTGTGCTACCGAAGAGCTTACGTTTTATAAGGACAATGTTGACCTGGCTGATATGACCCCTTTGAAGAAGCCCACCACGGAGCAAGACCCTCTATTGAAATTTAAGTCAACTGATGATACTAAGCAGGTTGACTTTGTCCCTGGCGACTCATCTCAGCAGTTTACAATAGGGGCTAATATGGATCCTAAGTAGGAAAGCGCGCTCATCGAGTTCATCCATGAGAATCGGGACATCTTTGCATGGAAACCTTCTGACATGTCGGGTGTACCGAGAGAATTCGTTGAACACACTCTTAATGTGGATCCTAAGTTTAAGCCGGTCAAGCAGTTTCTTCGTCGTTTCAATGAAGAACGGCATAAGGCTATTGGAGAAGAGGTGGCCCGGCTCTTGGCAGCTGGGTTCATCATTGAAGTTTTTCACCCTAAGTGGTTGGCTAACCCGGTGTTGGTACTTAAGAAAAACAGCACCTGGCATATGTGTGTTGATTACACTGACCTTAACAAAGCTTGTCCAGCTGATCCATTTGCTCTACCTCACATTGACTAGATTATTGATGCTACGACGGGTTGTGAGAAGTTATGTTTCCTTGACGCTTATTCTGGTTATCATCAGTTCAAAATGGCAGTTAAAGACCATGAGAAGACAACTTTCATCACACCTTTTGGAGCTTTCTGCTATGTTTCTATGCCCTTTGGGCTCAAGAGTGCCCAGGCGACTTATCAGTGTTGTGTTCAGAATTGCTTTCGCAGTCAAATTGGGCGTAATGTGCATGCTTATGTGGATGATATTGTGGTTAAATATAGGAAAAAGGAGACGCTCTTGGACGATCTAAGGGAGACTTTTGACAATCTCCGGGTCTATCATATGACGCTTAACCCAGCCAAGTGTGTTTTTGGTGTACCTGCAGGCAAGCTCTTCGGTTTTCTGGTCTCAGAGAGAGGCACTGAAGCTAACCCGGAGAAAATTAAGGCTATAACTTCATTGGCTAAGCCGGCGTGTGTTAATGACGTCCAGCGCCTGGCGGGTCGTATTGCAGCCTTGAGCCGGTTCATAAGCCGCCTGGGTGAGAAGGCGATTCCTTTATACCAGATGATGAAGAAAACAGATCATTTTGTCCGGAGTGACACTGCTAATAAGGCATTTGAGGAGCTCAAAAAGCAATTAGCTGAGCCGCCCGTCCTTGCAGCTCCCATTGAGAAAGAACCCTTGCTCCTGTATGTGGCAGCTAACAGTAAGGCTGTCAGTGTGGTGATTGTGGTGGAGCACAAGGAGACGGGTAAGGAGTACCCAGTCCAGAGGCCGGCTTATTATGTCAGTGAGGTGTTTATTGGGTCCAAACAATGATACCCACATTGGAAAAAATTGGTATACGGAGTATTCATGGTGAGTCGCAAACTGAAACATTATTTCCTTGGTCATCCTATTATTGTGGTCAGCTCTACCCCACTAGGAGACATCATTCAAAACAGGGAGGCCACATGCCGGGTTGCTAAGAGGGCAATAGAACTCGGACCTCATGGTTTGAAATATGTGCCAAGAACAGCTATCAAATCTCAGGCTCTGGTGGATTTCATCAATGACTAGACAGAATTGCAGACACCTGAGGAGAAGCCTGATAACACATATTGGACAATGCACTTCGATGGGTCCATGCGGCTAGAGGGCTCGGAGTTGGAGTCATACCGACTTCCCCACGAGGTGACAAGTTTTGCTATGTTTTGAGGCTAATGTTTCCTTGTACTAACAATGCAGCTAAATATGAAGCTTTACTCCATGGCCTTCACATGGCCAAAGAGATGAATCTGAGCCGGGTCAGGTGCTTTGGCGACTCAGACCTTGTGGCTCAGCAAGTTTCAGGCACCTGGGATTCCAAAGACCCGCTCATGGCAGCTTATCGCTAGGCGGTTGATAATATTCCTGGTCATTTCAAGGGTTATCAGGTGGAGCACCTTGATCGAAGGAAAAATGAGGCGGCTGATGCCTTGAGCCAGCTAGGGTCACTGAGGGAGCCCTAGATTATGGGGTCCTCGGGTGTCCGGGCTATGTAACATGGGTCGGACTGATGGGCTGTGAAAATACAAGATAGAAGGCCTTCCCCCATGTCTGGATGGGACTCTCCTTTGCGTGGATGGCAAGTTTGGCGTCTGGATGTACGATTTCCTTTCTCTGTAAACCGACTCTGTACAACCCTAGGCCCCTCCGTGTCTATATAAACCGGAGGGTTTAGTCCGTAGAGGTATCAGAATTCACATTGGCTAGGCAGCTAGGGTTTAGCCATTACGATCTCGAGGTAAATCGACTCTTGTAACCCCTATACTCATCAAAGTCAATCAAGCAGGAAGTAGGGTATTACCTCCATTAAGAGGGCCCGAACCTGGGTAAACATTGTGTCCCCTTTGTCTCCTGTTACCTTCGATCCTCGGACGCACAGTTCGGGACCCCCTACCCGAGATCGTCCGGTTTTGACACCGACATTGGTGCTTTCATTGAGAGTTCCACTGTGTCGTCGACAGAAGGTTCGATGGCTCGTTCAATCATCAACAACGACGGGTTTCCGGGGAAACTTTCCTCCCTGGTCAACTTTTTGTATTCGGCGGCTTCGCTCTGCGTGCCAATTCAATTGGTCACCTTGAACAGATCCACAGCTACGCCCCTGGTCATCAGATCAGATTCTGAAGCCTGAATTATGTCACTGATATCCGAGGAGACTTGATCTTCAAAGAGTTTTCGGCCTCGACCACCGCTCTGTCCTTAGATCTGGAGCAAACTGCAGGGTCCGAAGATGGGAGTTTTGAGCCCACCGGACTCTCTGCTATTATGTAGCTCACTACCCGAGACCCGGAGGCGACTGTGTCATCGGCAAGCCCGGAGTCAAACTGGGTTCCCCTATCATTGGAAAGCTGGACTCGCCCCCCGGACGCTAGCTCCGAACTCTCGAGGTCCACGCCAAGTGAGCATGGCCAGGAGGCCTTTGCCCTGCCTAGCTCCGCAGACTCCCGTTTCCCCGTCCAATCCTCGCTCTTAAATGAGGCTCTGGACTTAATGCGATCCCTCGCCATCACAAAAGAATCACCTCCGAACTACGCCCAACCTGGATTAGGGGCTGGGAGCAGGGAATTTTACATCCCACCCACCACCCACTTCATAGCCACTGTCGAAGACTTAACCGACATGCTGGATTACGCCTCCGAAGACATGGACGACGATGTCGGAGACAAACAAAGGCAAGACCCGCCATTTACCGGACGCTGGATGGCTACCTCCACATATGACGTGTATATGGTGGATACACCCAAAGAGGACGACGACGAAGGTAGGAAAGATCCGATCGAGGACAAGCCCGCTGAGGCACCACCAAAACGCCGACGTCAGCGGTGCCGCTCAAAATCGCGCCACGCAAAGAAAGCAACACCGGCACTGGAGACAATGACACCCTGGACGATACCGAAGATCCCGAAGACCCGGTCGAGCCTGCGTCCGAGCAGGATCAATGGGAGCAGGGACAAGTTAACCCCGGCGAGCCAGTCGGGAATGAGGATTCAGAAGATAGTAACTAACTACCAATCTCCGAGGACGATGTTAGCCTCGGCAATAAAAGACTTCGTTGTGCCAGAGGAACCCCTCGAGTAAGAGCGCTTTAAGCATAAGCTAATCGCAACTGCGTGAAGCCCAAAAAGAAGTAGCAACAGCTACAAGCCGAACAGGATACCCAGGTCCTAGCGGCCAAAGAATACGGCCTCGAGCGCCCAACAAAGAGTTATCCGAAGCGTCGGCTACTACCACAATTCGACGACGAGGCCATTGAGCCAATACCGTCAAGATATGACTGCACTTATGAACTAGACCGACCACCACGTGGGCGAGATAAAGCGGCTGCTTACGCCGAACACCAGCCCCTACCACCTCACCGTTGAGGCAAAGAGGTAGCAGCTCCGGGCTATACCTACTATTTACGCCAGGACCTGGACAATAGAGCCGGCAGGCTAGATCAATCTATGGATCAAGGGGATGTGCCCCAACGCGAGATGACGACCATCAAGCCTGGCGCGACAGATATAACCTCACCCGGGCCGAAAACTGCATACGGATGTCATCCGAACTCCATGGTGACGTTGCCCGATACAGAGGTGCCGCACACCCCTTATGCTTTAGCGATGAGGTAATGCAGCACCAGTTCCCAGAAGGGTTTAAACCCGTAAACATTGAAGCATACGATGGAACGACTGATCCCGCGGTATGGATTGAAGACTTTCTTCTCCATATTCGCATGGCCCGCGGAGATGATCTCCATACCATCAAATACTTGCCTTTAAAGCTGAAAGGACCAGCACGACACTGCTTAAACAGCCTCCCAGAGAACTCTATTGGTAGCTGGGAAGGTTTGGAAGATGCCTTCAGAGACAACTTCCAAGGTACCTATGTCCGACCTCCGGACGCTGATGACCTTAGTCATATAGTCCAGCAACCCGGAGAGTCAGCCCGAAAACTCTGGACTAGGTTCTTAATTAAAAAGAACCAAATCGTCGATTGTTCGGACGCCAAAGCCCTCGCGACCTTTAAACATAGCGTCCGTGAAGAATGGCTCGCCCGACACCTCGGCCAAGAAAAATCGAATTCCATGGCAGCCCTTACCGCACTTATGACCCGCTTTTGCACGAGAGAAGTCAGCCGGTTGGCTCGTAGAAGCAACAGTACCAGCGACCCTGGCACCTCTGAAGCCAGAGATGGCAACGGCAGGCCACGACGCAACAAACACAAGCGTCGAAGCAACAATGAAGATACCAAAGACTCGGCGGTCAACGCCGGATTCATTGGCTCTAAATCTGGTCAGCGGAAGAAGCCATTCAAAGGAAATAAAGATCGTCCATCCAATTTGGACAAAATACTCGATCAGCCTTGCCAGATTCATGGCACCCCTCACAAGCCTGCCATCCACTCCAACAAAAATTGTTGGGTCTTTAAACAGGCTGGTAAGTTTAATACCAAACATAAGGGGAAAGGGCCGCCAAGCGAGGATGATGATGAGCCCCGCCTACCGAACACAGGGGGGCAGAAGAAATTCCCCCTGAGTAAAAACAGTGAATATGATATATGTCACTCATATCCCCAAGAGGGAGCGCAAGCGCGCACTAAGGGACGTCTACGCCATAGAGCCAGTCGCCCCAAAATTCAACCCCTGGTCGGCTTGTCTGATCACCTTCGATCGTAAGGACCACCCAATCAGTATTCGTCACGGAGGTTCGGCAACTTTGGTCCTTGATCCAATCGTCGACGGATTCCATCTCACCCGAGTCCTCATGGACGGCGGCAGCAGTCTTAACTTGATTTATCAAGACACAGTCCGCAAAATGGGTATTGACCCATCAAGAATCAAGTCTACTAACACCACCTTTAAAGGAGTGATACCCGGTGTAGAAGCCCGCTGCACGGGCTCAATAACATTGGAAGTAGTCTTTGGTTTGCCGGATAACTTCCGAAGCAAAGACTTGATCTTCGACATTGTCCCCTTCCGCAGTGGTTATCATGCACTGCTCGGACGAACAGCCTTCACTCGCTTCAATGCGGTCCTGCATTATGCTTACTTAAAGCTCAAAATGCCTGGACCCCGCGGCATTATCACAGTTAATGGAAACATGGAATGCTCCCTCCGTACAGAGGAGCATACCGTGGCCCTCGCAGCCGAGGTACAGAGCGGCCCTATCAAGCCAAACACTTCATCGGCCATCAAGCCCCCGGACACTGTCAAACGAGTCCGGTCTACCTTGCAGAACGACAGCTCGGTCCATCCAGAGCTAGACTAGCAATTCCGTCTCCATCAATCCCTCCATCTAATCACGGCATATGTACAACGCGTGCATAACTACGCACTAAAAATACCTTGGGCAAGGACGGAGGCACACTAAGGACAAGGTCCATAATGCGGCTCGGCCCTATTCGGACCTTAATCTTCTCTTTCTTCTCCCTTTTTCTCTTTTTCTCATATTTCAGGTTCTTTAAAACCTAAATCACTTTTCGGTGGTACAGGGGCCCTTTCCCAGGCCCCTTCTATATACACGATCGTCGATCCTCTCAAAGGATCCTACACCAAGGCGAAAAGCGGTGCAGACGTGCGGCAGGGTGTCCAAAGGATCTTCAAGACCACCTTTTCTTTTTTAGGACCTGTATACAGCTTTCCCTTGTTTACAAATTCTTGGCATGTAAAATAGCCTTGATGCTTGGGGCACTCTCTGCAAGAGCACGTTTTGACGTATCAATCAGACTATAATGGAAATAGTTTTGTCCAACCCTATTCGGTATTGGTTTATTTCATAATTTGTATTCCCTCTTCACGTCAGATTGGCGCATACACCTCGGCATGATTTAAGTGCCAGGGGCTCTATTCGGCCACATATATTTAAAAAAAAAGTCCGAACACTTTTATAGTATACTTCGGCGTCCCGAATACTGCATTATATGCATCGGCTTCGAATCATGTCTTTGGTCAATAGTTGGGTTGCCCGGCTCCTGTGGTTACTACCTTACGTTCCGCTTGTTCGGCTAAGGTAGTAAAGGGAGAACTACTACGATTGTGTTTCTGGTTCATCCGGTCAAACGCCTCAGTAGAGAAAGCCGAAAACTGACTGTCATGATGCGGCGAGAGCTAGTCAGCAGTTCGGCGACTTGATATAAATCTCCTGTGATTTTTTCCGTCTTATATGAAGGACTGGCCTTCGTACAGTCACGCCTCTAAGGCTTCCTAGTTGGGATAGCCGCATACGCACCAGGGGCTAATCTCTAGCCCCACCGTCAAACTCCTATGGCTAAGTGAAAGTGATAAAGCCGAATAGTCCGATTGCCCGGTTCGCTACGCAGTCACCTCCTTCACGGACCAAGACGTTGGGTCAAGGGTAATCATGCGCTAATCTGAACACCACCGTAGCATCTACGTGGGGGCTGAAGCCGACGACTAGCAAACTCTCAAGATTAATAAACGCCCGCACAGGAGGAAAGTAATTTCAGACAAAAGGCATAAATATACTACAAAGCCTTGGTTCATAAAACAACGTCTGGGCAGCCCGGATACATTCATTCAAACATGATATCCTTCGAGCATTGACCCTCTATTAAACGGGCACCCTCTAGGACGTCTTCAAAATACTGCTCCGGCTTGCGATGGTCCTTGCCTTCGGGTGGGCCCTCGACTGCCACAATGACGGCCTTCATCTTCGCCCAGTGCATCTTGACAAGGGCAAAGGCCATCCATGCACCCTCTATGCACGTCGAGCGCTTCACTGCTTCAACTCAGGGCAGGGCATCGCCGAGCCGCTTGACCAGGCCGAAGTAGCTGCTAGGAATGGGTCCGGCTGGCCACAACCGGACTATGATGTCCTTCATGGTCAAACTGGACATCCTATGCAGCTCCGCCAGCTGCATCATCTAGTTGTTCAGCAGCGCTGGCCGCCCCGGCGCCAGGTACTGTGACCAGAAGAGCTTCTCCGTCGTGTACCCCTCTTGGGCCCGGAAATACTGTGCGGCGTCGACAACGCTCGTCGGAAGATCCGCAAAGGCGTCTGGAGAAATCCATAGTCGAGTGAGCAAGGCATATTTCTGACTTCCGAATTTACTCTGTAGAAGAAAGGGCTTACCAGCCGCTATCTGTTCGGCCTGCTTGATCTCCTCGCGAGCCGCCCGGGACTCGGTCCGCGCCTCCTTGGCCTCCTGGAGAGCCTTGGCGAGATCGACCACTTGGGCCTTATTCTTCTCCTCCAAGGCCTCACCCTTGCCGGCGGCGTCCTTGAGCTCTTGCTCCACTTCGGTCACCCGCTCCTCATACTGGCGGCGGGCAACCTGCTCGGCCTTTAAATCTGCAACCGCTTTGTCAGCAGCCGCTTTGCTCACCCTCGCCTGCTCCTTGGCTTGGGCGAGGGCGCTCTTCAGGGTCTCGACCTCGGCCGCACTACCTGTAATCACGATCAGGGCAGCATACGAGCTTAAAACTATGCATTGGCATACAACTTCAGGTGTGTAAATAGTTTTTCAAACATACCTTGCGCCTCATCGAACCGCTTGTTAATGCGGACGATATCCTCATCGGCCACCTCAACCTTCCGCTTGAGTTCGAAAACTTCAGCGGCCTGGGCGGTCGCTGCTAACAGTGAAGCATGTTTATCAAAATAGACAAGTACATTATCTCATGCGAATATTACTTGATCCTCTGTTCGGCCTTTTTTTCAAAAGCCGAACAGAGTCTCAAGGGCTACTATCTATACACAGGCATATTTTTTGCATATGAAAAGCGGCTAAGAATATTACATCGCATACCTCAAAGCCTGTTAGTAGGCTGGTGAAGGCTTCGTTCAGCCCGTTCTTGGCGGACCGAACCTTCTCAACCACCGTACCCATCAGGGTATGGTGCTCCTCCATGACGGAAGCACATTGCAGTGCGTCCATCAGAATGTTCGGCGCCTCCGGATTAGTGGAGGTTGCCATCGGATTGGTGCTCCCCCTCCTTTGAAGGGGGCTGCTCGCTCGATTCCGGAGCCACATGGGTCTCTGGAATGGTGTTCGGCTGGGGGCCGGACTGGTCAGGGCCCCCGTCGTCAGTCTCCATGGGGGTCGCACCCCCCATCTTCTCGGCAGCCGAGGCATTACTCTCTGGCGCCGTCTTGGCGGCCTCCCGCACCTCTCCGTGGCCCGGAGAGGCCCTTTGGGACAACACTTCGGTGTCGTCCGCGGTGGTTTGCGGAGAGGCTCGCGAAGGCATCTCGCTCTCCACCATCCCCGACTCTAGAGAGTTCCCCCTCGTTGATGATGGTTGGGGGAGATCGCAGGCCGGACTGAAGCACACAATATAATGTGTTAAAACTACAATCATAAAGACCGGGTATATGTAAAGCATCCTTGGATACTTACGATGCGGCCAGGGGCTTCGCCCTGGGGCGCCACTCGGGGATGGCTTCGGCATTCGAATCCGAGCCATCCGAGAGGGATATCTTCCCCCTCTTGGACACCTCTGTCTCTGGGTCTACGGAGGCCGCCCTTTTCTTCTTCCTCCCCTTAAGGGGAGAATTGCTTTCTGCCTCCTCCTCTTCTTCGTCTTCATCTCCCTCGTGGGAGGAGGGAGCCTCGGTCTCTCTGGACATATCGTCCGAAGTACCTTTACGGCGGAGGCCACCCTTGGCCTCCTTGCTCTTCTTCTTGGCCTTCTTCTCCGGTGCCTAATACGGCGCCGGGACCAGCATGCTCGTTAGTAGAGGAATGGCTGGGTCTTTGGGCAACGGAGTCGGACACTTGATCCGCTCCGCCTTCTTCGTCCAGCCCTGAATAAGGGATGAAGGCTCAACATACCCCTTGATTTGTGAACTAAAGTTATGTTCGGAAACTAAAATACTTCCCCGGGTGGCCAGATGAGCGCAGTCGAGGCCGATGCCGTCGGTCTTCTCCTGCCACGACCTCTGGGCTTTGAATAGCAGCTTCCAGATCTCTTCATGCGTCATGCCGAAGAATCACTGCAGGGTCCGCGACCCTTCCGGATTGAACTCCCACGTATGGAGAGGCCGGCGCTGGCAGGGAAGGGTCCGGCGGAATAGCATCACCTGGATCACGTCAGTGAGGCTGGTGTTCTTTTCTATCATGTTTTTGATGCGCTTTTGCAGCACCAACACCTCATCGGTCGACCCCCAGTCCAGACCCTTGTTGGTCCACGATGCGAGCCGCATTGGGGGTCCGGATCTAAACTCAGGAGTGGCTGCCCATGTGGCGCCACGAGGTTTGGTGATGTAGAACCACTCATGTTGCCATACCTTGACAGTTTCCACAAAGGCCCCTTGGGGCCAGGTGGTGTTGGGGAGCTTGCTCACCATGGCGCCGCCGCAGTCCGCATGCTGCCCGTTGACCACCTTCGGCTTCAAATTGAAGACCTTGAGCCATAAGCTGAAGTGTGGGGGGATGCGGAGGAGCGCCTCGCACACGACGATGAACGCCGAGATGTGGAGGAAGGAATTTGGGGCTAGATCATGGAAATCTAGCCCATAATAGAACATGAGACCACAGACAAAGGGGTGGAGCGGAAACCCTAGTTCGCGGAGGAAGTGGGGGATAAATACCACACTTTCACCGGGCTCCTGTGTGCAACATCCGCACTCAGGTACCCCGCCTCCCGGAGCTCCTTGATGTCCTTCTCCGTTACGGAGGAGGCCACCCACTTGCCTTGAGAGCCGGATCCGGACATGGCTGGAAAGGTTGGTGGTGTTGGGGAAGATCGAAGCTTGGGCGCTGGAGCTCGGGGATGGGAAAGCTGAGGAAGGAAAAAGGCGTGGGGTAAAAAGAAGGGATTTTTATCCGTTTATATAGGCAGTGAATACCAAGCGCCCCCTCAAGCCTTAAAACTCTCCTGTTCCCAAGGGTTCGTGCGAATGGCATGGTTGGATTACCCAAATCCGTATTGATGAGAATCCCGCAATAAGGGGGCACGATCTCTGCTTTGACAAGACGTGTCAATAGAGGCTGCGCCTCGAAACGCGAAGTGGGAGGCCAAAAACAGTTCAAATGATAAAGAGGCCAGAGGTGGCGTTTCGCCGAAAAAGTTGTCAGTTGACAGATCTTATTTTGATTAAGTATTTTTTCCATGGCTGAGGGTTGTGACTGTTATACAGATCCGGATACAGTTCTTTTATTTAGAACACTGCTTTGAAGATTCGGAGGAGGAACCCGACTTGCAATGCCGAAGACGATCTGCGTACCGAACACGTCGTCATCGAAAGACTGGTTTAGGGGCTACTGAGGGAGTCCTGGATTATGGGGTCCTTGGGTGTCCGGGCTATGTAACATGGGCATGACTGATGGGCCGTGAAAATACAAGATAGAAGGCCTTCCCCCGTGTCCGGATGAGACTCTCCTTTGCGTGCATGGAAAGTTTGGCGTCCGGATGTATGATTTCCTTTCTCTGTAAACCGACTCCGTACAACCCTAGGCCCCTCCATGTCTATATAAACCGGAGGGTTGAGTCTGTAGAGGCTATCAGAATCACATTGGCTAGGCAGCTAGGGTTTTGCCATTACGATCTCGAGGTAGATCGACTCTTGTAACCCCTATACTCATCAAAGTCAATCAAGCAGGAAGTAGGGTATTACCTCCATTAAGAGGGCCCGAACCTGGGTAAACATCGTGTCCCCTTTGTCTCCTGTTACCTTCGATCCTCAGACGCACAGTTTGGGACCCCCTACCCGAGATCGACCGGTTTTGACACCGACAGTCGCGGCGTAAGCCGGTACCCCCTAATGTATTTTTTTATGTATTACATAATGCTTCAGTCAAAGTACCATCAGAAGAGGATCTTGCTATCCTTGACCCGGAGGCGCAGTTGGTGGAGGCTCTGCATGCAATTCCTTATTGGACACTTCCCTACTTGGCTTATATGACCTGGGGCGAGTTACCTGAGGATGAAACTTTGGCCAGGCACATAACTCGACGGTCTAAGTCTATGACTATTGTCAATGGCGAGTTACACCGATCCAGCGTAACAGTTGTGTTCCAATGTTGTGTTTCCCCCGAAGAGGGCCCTGAGATCTTGCGTGAGATTCGTGAAGGCGATTGTAGTCATCACGCCGGCTCAAAATCTTTAGTAGCCAAAGCTTTTCGTCATGAGTTTTATTGGTTGACGACTCATGCTAATGCAGAGGATATCATCAATAAATGTGATGGCTGTCAGAAGTTTTCTCGACGGGCTCATGTGCCGACTCAAGAATTGAGGATGATTCCAATTACTTGGTCGTTTGCCGTTCGGGGGCTTGATATGGTTGGACCTTTCAAGTGGTCTAAAGATAAGAAAACCCACCTCTTGGTGGCGGTTGACAAGTTTACCAAGTGGGATGAAGCAGAGCCGGCCAGTAAGTGTGATGCGGCGACTGCAGTCTAGTTTGTTAAAAAGTTGATCTTCTGTTTTGGTTACCCTCATAGTATCATTACTGATAATGGCACTAATTTATCTAAGGGTGCTATGAAGGAGTTCTATCAACGAGAGCATATTCGTCTTGACGTCTCTTCTGTGGCTCATCCGCAGTCTAATGGTCAAGTTGAAGGAGCTAACCAAGAAATTTTGAGAGGCATAAATCCCCGGTTATGGTTCCTTTGAAGCGAACGTCGGGTTGTTGGGTTGAGGAGTTACCTTCAGTACTTTGGAGTATCAATACCACCCCCAATAGGTCAATAGGCTATACGCCTTTCTTCATGGTTTATGGTGCAGAGGCGGTTCTTCCAAGTGATATATGTCATGACTCGCCTCGTGTGGCGGCTTATGTTGAAGCTGACAACGAAACAACACGTCAAAACACACTCGATGCTTTGGATGAGAAGCATGACCTAGCGGCGGCTCGCTTGGCGATATACCAACAAGACTTGCGTCGCTATCATAGCCGCATAGTTAAGACCCGAGCATTCCAAGAAGGCGACTTGGTACTCCGGTTCATCCAAGATCAAACAGATATGCACAAGTTATGCCCACCTTGGGAAGTACCCTTTGTGGTCAGCAAGAACCTGAATAACGGGTCGTATTACCTCATTGATGTGCGTGAGCATAAGGATTCCCGCAATTCGGAGGAGGAGACCCGCCGTCCATGGAGTATTGCACATCTTCAGCCTTACTACACTTGAGTCGCCGGCTCTTGTCTTTGTACATACTTTTGTCAATGTATATAACTTTTTATGATCAGTATAATAAAGCCAGCATCCCCGAATTACGGGGCCTCTATTGTTTCATTTCCGAGTATCTGATCCTTTATTGATTGATCATAAGGTCACTTGGGGCTTCCAATCACTTTAAGTCGCCAGTATGTTTTGGTTTGAGCAATTGAGGTTATGCGATTACAAATTTTTGGGTTGTGACCGTACTGGATATTGATGTTTAAACCGTCAGTGTGATCCAAATTGACAGGTATGTTTTTCAATTATTATATGAATATTCGTGATTTGATAACCCATGGTTTTAAGTCGCCAGTTTGTTTCAGCTTGAATGGCCTTGATTCTAGTCTTTTCTGCCGTAATATAAGACTATATTGTGTTTGGATTGTTACCCGCCCTGGTTTTTGACGTTAAGTCGCCAGGGCATATGTTTAACTTCTTTTGGCAGGACATGCAGAGTTTTGAACACAAGTAAGGGTGGTGCTCTGGATCGTATGATTGATCAGATCAAGCCTATCATAAATATTAAACCTGGTATTTCAATAGTTAACATGCACGAAGGCATGGCATAACGGATTATTGTTTTAAACTAGCCTATTACAAGGCTTTCATAAGCCCACAAAGTTCAGACCAAGAGATTTTTGGAGATGCACTCTTATACTTTGGCTTGGGAGCCGCCTGGGTCGTCATCAGTTTTCTTCTAGACGAGTTGATGACTCCGGATCATCCCGCGCCGGCTCTTCTTCGTCGATCATCTGAAGATCAGCCGTTGTCCAATTGATGCCGGTTAAAGCTTCAAAAGTGGCTTCATCATTGAGAATAATAGAATGATCGACTTCAGGAGCAAATATGTGCTTACACCGAGGAGGAATGAGATTGACCACATCATGGGCTGGTGGCTTAATCTTCTGATTATTATCATCATTAGCCGCCTTATATTTGTTCAAGTTTAGCTCTTCCACCAGCTTACATGCCACAAGCCGCATCTCCCGTACACAGTGATTGAAG
The DNA here is from genome assembly GCF_018294505.1 of Triticum aestivum. NCBI lineage: Eukaryota > Viridiplantae > Streptophyta > Magnoliopsida > Poales > Poaceae > Triticum > Triticum aestivum. Next base: position 333,348,397 of record NC_057799.1, read on the forward strand.
TCCTTCTCTTCAAAAGGTGACTGATCATCTTTGAATTTAGGACACCCGGTGGCTATCTCCTTCGGGTCAAGCTCCGGTTGCCAGGCTTTGTCCCGGCCAAGTGCAACGATAGCTCCGGCTCAAGCAGCTGATTGTCTTTGCTCTTCAATCTGGCTCGGGAAGGTTGACAGGTGGTCCAGCACAACCTTAATTTGACTTGGCGGTTCTCTGTTTCCCCCCAATGCCACAAGACTGCGAAGAGTGCTGTTGTACAATTGTTCTGTTAAAGAGTAGATGGCCTTTAGCTTCAATAACATGTCTTGGCCAAGACTGGCACTTCTGGTGCTTGTGGAAGACAAGAGTCGCTAGTGGGTTAAGAACTGTATACACATACGAGAAGTCCGGTGGGTTAAACAATAGGATTGACATGTTATACTTACCAAAGATGGCGGCTGACATTTGCATAATGTGTTGTTTTAAGCCGGATAACTCTTCAGTCACCAGCTTAAGTGCAGCTTCAGCACCTTCGTCCCTTTTCGCCAGCACAGCCTTGTCAGTCACCCAGCCGGCTCTTTCAGCATCAAAACTTGCCTTCAGCTTTTGAATTTCCTCTAAAGAAGTTTTTAGCTCAAGCTTGGCCTTGGAAGTCTCTGCCTGTTGCAACTTTATATTCTTCCTCAAATCGACCACTTGCGATTCTTTCATACACAATTCTGCCTGGAATACAATAATGAATTGATGATTGTAGGGCAAGGATTAACTATTGGTGTTGATATTCTGTTAAGTCCCAAGCACACTACAAGTACTCTACTTGGCACTTGGGGGCTAATGTGGGTCAATTCATTTTTATTGAGACCCGGCGTATCTTGTGAGGTTAAGCCAGCCCTTGGGGGCTACATGTTTTGGTTTCTTAAGTGACTGTAAGTCCAGGCTCAACTTGTCAGTTTAAGCCGGCCCTTGGGGGCTAGATATTTGGATCTTAGAAATAATTATGAGTATGCATCATTTCGTTGCTATGAAATTATTGAAGCTGCACAAGTTTCTTTCAAGCTTAATTTTTCAAGAACCGGCTCATCTTTATCAGATGAGACGGCCCTGAGAGGCTACGGTTTGGAAATATTCATGAAGTCTCAAGCATAGTCAATATCTTTACTTATACTTAAGACTTGGCGGCTACATAAGTATATATGGAAAGGGATTAGTATCGTACCTCATAGAGCTCTTTCATGAGATTCACTAAGCCGGCTTCTAAATCACAGCTAGTGTGAAGGCGGCTTAGGTACCCTGCATGGATGTTGCTTGCACTGAAGGCAGCATAGCTTTCCAAATCCAGCTCGGTCTTGCCCTTATCCAAAGAATGAGATTCTTGTTTGGTGCTATGTTTGGCCAAAACAGTGGAAGCCCCTGGCGCAGAGTAAGCTGTCCCGGTGATGGTCACATCTTTAGAATCCTTGTCACGGGGGATCTCTTTAGCTAGCTTCTGAGGAGTTGGCGGCTTAGGACTCGGCGGGTCATGGCTGGCTGCCGGGTTAAGCTCCGCGTGCATTTGCTCAGGGAGGATGGCATCGACTGATGGTGGCGGGTCATCCATGGGCTCTTATGGATCTTGAGTGTGGGCCTCATAGATGTCGGTATGTTGTTTCTCCGGCTCAGCAGATTTAGGATCTTTTGAAGACCCGCCACGCTTCTGCTTCTTACAAGCCTTTGCCACTCCTCTGCAACAAACATACAAGAGTATATAAGTACACCATGGCAGATCATTGGTAGACAAATAGAAGCACTTACCCTTGGGCAACTTTGAAGATGGGCATCTGGGTTCCAGAAGATTCGCCAGACGATGGAGGTGTCTTCTGATAATTTGAGTTAGAAGGAGTGAGAGGCTAACGCATGAAGCCAGCTAAGGGATAAAGAGAATCTGAATCATGTAGCACCTTGTGTTGACGCTTGCGAGGAACAAGCATATTTGGTAAGCCGGAAATAAGGTCTTGAGAGCCGCCGCCCTGGGTTGGGCGCCTTGCTTCATGTTGTTGTTTCTTCAAAAGAAAGTTGGGATCCAAGTAAGCAAGAGGATGAGAAAATTTCACCTTCCGGATGACCCACCAAGTTTTCTATCTTGCCAAGGGTTCTCAGTCGGAGGATTAGGGTGGCCTCGGGTGTCCGGGCTATTGATACGGGCCGGACCGGCCGTGAAGATACAAGAAGACTCCCCCCATGTCCGGGTAGGAATCCCCTATGTGTGGATAGGGATACAGATGACAATAGGAAGGCTGTATCAATAGTCCGGCCCCCTAATTCAGGACTCCCTCAATGGGGATTACCTCTGCTGCATCAGCATGACTTGTTTCTGCGTCGCCCAAAGAAGAGTCGGCATCAATAAGTTGCATAAAAAGACGACCAAGGGAGTCAAGTTCTACCTCTGACTCATCATCAAGCTTGAGCAGATCTTCAGCGGTGGAATTTTTGAGATGACCCGGGCCTCGAGTTTTTGTTTTAGGCTTCTTGGCCAGAGTGGCAGCAGTTAGTTTCTTCTTCCAAAAAGGGGACTTCACCTGTTTAAACATACATGAAAAGTAAGAAATATGCTATACTAGAAGTAAACAAGCAAAATGAAAGATGGTGTAAAATACTTGCAACCGGAGGTGGATTGAGTTTGTAGAAAGGGTTCAGTCCCACTTTGCGACAATTGTCCATGGTCTCCCCGAGCAGTGATTTGACTACATCGTTAACATCCTTGTCACTCAAGGATGTCTGAGTGAAACTCTGCGGATCTTGGGTATCTCCAGTGTATTCACACATTAAACTGCCGCACCGGCTCAAAGGTATTGTCCTCCAAGCAACCCAGCAGTGGGTCAGGTCTACTACAGTCAAGCCATTAGCCACCAACGCCCTTATTTTGGAGAAGGTAGAGGCATATTTAACACGCTCTGCAGCAGTTAACTGGTCTGGAAGTTTGCTACGGGTATTGAGCCGGAAGGGGCGGTAACCCGGTAAATGATTTTCAACAGCCGTAGAAGTGTCTCTGCAATAGAACCAAGTGAGGTAACAATCCTTGGGGTGACTAGGACTTGGCTTCAGGAAAAATTATGTCTCTTCGCACCGGTCCACCCACATATCAAATTATCAAAGTAGCGAAGGCGAATCAAACCAACATGATGAAAGTGACTAGATGAAATTCCCGTGTGTCCTCGAGAACGTTTTACTTATTATCAGAGACTGTTCCGACCTGTCCTTTGCTACAAAAAGGAGTGTGCTACCTTGCTGCACTTATTGTAACTATTGTTACTTGTTACTTGTTACAAATTATCTTGCTATCAAACTACCTGTTACCGACAATTTCAGTGCTTGCATAAATTACCTTGCTAAAAACCGCTTGTCATTTCCTTTTGCTCCTCGTTGGATTTGACACTCTTAATTATCGAAAGGACTACGATTGATACCCTATAATTGTGGGTCATCAAGACTCTTTTCTGGCGCCGTTGCCGGGGAGTGAAGCGCTCTTGGTAAGTGGAAATTGGTAAAGAAAAATTTATATAACATGCTGAAATTTACTGTCACTTGTTACTATGGAAAACAATCCTTTGAGGGGTTTGTTCGGGGTATCTTCACCTCGACCGGAAACACAAAGAATTGCACCTCAACCTACTGCACCTACTGAAAATACAGGTTATGAGATTCCTTCGGATATGATAGAGAAACTGCTAGCTAATCCTTATGCAGGAGATGGAACACTACATCCTGGTATGCACCTAATCTATGTGGATGAAGTTTGTGGATTATTTAAGCTTGCAGGTTTACCCGAAGATGAAGTTAAGAAGAAGGTTTGCCCTTTATCTTTGGGGGGGGGGGAGCATTGACATGGTATAGGCTACGTGATGATATTGGAGCTTGGAACTGGAATCGATTGAAATTGGAATTTCACCCAAATTTCTATCCTATGCATCTAGTTCATCGTGATCGGAATTATATATATAATTTTTTGCTACGTGAAGGAGAAAGTGTTGCTCAAGCTTGGGGAGGCTTAAGTAAATGTTATATTCATGCCCCAATCATGAGCTCTCAAAAGAAATTATTATTCAAAAAATTTATGCTCGGCTTTCTTGTAATGATCAATCCATGCTCGATACTTCTTGTACTGGTTTTTTTATGAAGAAGACTATTGAATTCAGATGGGATCTCTTGGTAAGAATTAAACACAACTCTGAAGATTGGGAACTCGACAAAGGTAAGAAGTCAGGTATAAAACTTGAGTTTGATTGTCTTAAAACTTTTATGGATACCGATGCTTTTCCTGATTTTAGCACTACTAGCAAAAGAGCCCGTGCGTTGCAACGGGAGAGATAGATAATACCTTTTCTAAAGATAATTTGTTGTAATAAACATACTTCAGAGTGAACCGGTGCAGGATATCTCAGGAGGGAAACAAATTGGATATAGATTTAATTTATTAAATGAATCTAGCAAACCTTTATTAATTACATGTGCATCTTGTAATCTCTAGAGTATACTTTTTGCGTGACGATTCACTGATTTGTAATCCTTGAGTTCCTTGTTTTCTTCTTCATCGTATTCTAATCTGCATACGTGTTGAAATATACTACTCCCTTCGTTTCTAAATATAAGTCCTTTTAGATATTTCAATATAGATAACATACAGATGTATATAGACGTGTTTTGGGGTGTAGATTCACTCATTTTGCTCCATATGTAGTCAATATTGAAATCTCTAAAAAGACTTATATTTAGGAACGGAGAGAGTATTTCCTTGATCAGTATGCTAGTTTCAAGCTCAAGATGTCCAACTGATCACTTCCAGGCAAAGTATGGGCAAATGCAGGGTAGAGCTAATTATAATTGAACGCTTTCTTTGTAAAATAGACATAAGAAATTTATTTTTTGGGATCAACTCCAAGCCAAATATACATAATAAATTCACTTGGCTGAAACTTTCATCATCAAGTCAGGCTAGAGGAGCCAAGTTCAGAAAATTCAGGGTATTACTGGTGCTGATCCATGCCAACAACCATCCTTGGAAGAAATATCGCTCCAAAGAAGGACTATCCCTCATCTTCTTGGCTTGTTTAAGTTATAGTAGCATGATTTCACTGAAATGGGATCCCCACCCTCGGAGTGTATTCACAGAACTCCCTCACCTACAAAAATATTAAAATGAAGTTATAAGATTCAAGTCTAGAGTCTTACCCTGATTCACGGCCTTTCATTTATATAAGTAGACACAAAGTACTATTAGATCTAAGAAGCACACCAAAAAGTATTCATGTCAAACAGTAAGCAAGCATGACATATGTATATCAGCTAGAATTTGCTGCTGCAAAGAGCCTAGCAAATTAACAAAAAAATATACCAATTCTCGGCATGATGCAGACAAAATCTACATATGAAGTTCTAAACCATACAGTGCAACATCCAAGGAAACTGAAAGGGAGAAACTCAAGCATCTAGAGATCATGTACACAAAGTATAGCTCTGTAGCGAAGCAAGCTGTTTCCCTTAAATTTGGTAGGCTTAGTACAATCAAAGAATTGGTCCTGATCAGTCAAGCTCCACAAATTTGGTATCTTTTAAGTGACAATATCCCACTTCTTTTCCAAAGTGATTATCAATTACAAAAAGGGGATCCCGTTCTCAATTGTTGGAGTACGTATTAAATAGGTAAGCTATAACAATGTTAATCTATAAATGAATTCAGTTGCATTAATTTATTACCCAGCTGTAAGAAGCATATCCAAGATAGACATAATTTCAATAATTATTAGAATTTTTTTTGATCCCAAGTGCATTACCCAACTGCAGGATCAAAGACATCAGTTAAGGAAAATTATTTACAGTTTGCAGCACAGGAAATCATAGGCTGGCATAGGCGCTAAACAAAACAACACAATTCAGATTGAATGAACACCTGAATCAGTTAAAAGATGGTGTCAAACAATATTTGTATACTGACATACATATATCCCAAATAAAGACATACATATTCAGATCGATATATGTCAAAACTGTACATCAGCCAGGTCTTGGACCTTGTACAAACAACATAAACAACATGTAGTCCGATACTGAATTTATTACAGGTAGAGATGGAGACACCTTACCATGCAAAGGTAGCAGCATGAGCAATTTCAGCGAGCAGCACGAGAAGGGCAGGAGATGACGTTTGGGAGGGCTTCACGGGGAGGAAACAACGACAACAGATGAACAAAGCATCATCTAGTGGAAACAACGACAACAGATGAACAAAGCATCATTTAGTTTCCGTACATACCCATAACCTTTTCAGCATGCAGACAACAATGATACAGTTACCTAGTAAAACTCAACCAGATCGCCTTATGTGCATGCTGAATTTCTAACTATACGGCTAGCTTAGGTGAGTCAAAACAACACAACTAATCTATATTCATTAATAAAAAAAATACCAGGTGAAGGCATCCTAATTAAAGAAACCAAAGTAAGTCCCCACAAAAGAAATAAGACGGAATCATCTCCAGGAAGGAGAGATTAGACCTATACCAAAGCATTCATTAACTAAACCAAAAGAAAATGTACCTGCAGGAGATTGGTTCGAATTGCTTACCTTTCCTGCCAAAAATTCCTTTCTCTTAAGAGCACATTGATGTCTTGCACTAAAGGGTAACATGATTGAGAACAACAACACTGAAACTATCTTGTTATTTTCTAATAGAGAAGTACACAATTACTATGGCGATGACATATACTTATTTATAGGAAAGGCCGCAAAGGACATACCTAGAGGTTTGGTCACAGAAGCATCACCCATGAGCAGTCTTTATGCTCAGACATTTAGAAGAACACTTGTTGCACACACTGCAGTCTCACAATAGGAGAGAAAAATATGCTACATATCGGAGTGGGGTGAGGGAGAGATGTTACTGCTATATACTTGGAGATGGTATGCGCATCCTCTCAAGATGAGATGGCTCTCACATCCTCTAAAGTGATGGTGACTGTGTGCGCTCACGTACTCGCTGGCTATGGCAGCTCCCATGTCCTCCGAAGCGGCAACAATCCTCGTGATCTCATGTCCTCGCTGGTTGCGGCGGTGCCACTGCGAATCCTGGCATGCAGCAGCATCGCGGAAGAAGGACGGCACTGAAAACATTGGTGCAGAAAGCAAATCCAAGAAAAATCTGAAGGCTAATGTAGTGGAAAAAATATACGCTAGTTCTCAGGAAATTAAGAATAGCAATTTTTTTAAAAATTCTTTCTATGAATCATTTATCATTAATCCTGTGCATATACTTCTCTAGCTGCACACTATTTATTAAAAATAGTGCTCATATAGCAGGTAAATTCACCAATCAAATAGCCACCCATAAACTGATATGTCGACAAATCTAATTCCATCTAGCTAACAAACACCAACTGAAGTCCTTCAATTCTAGATATTTCTAATCCTGTTTTGCTAGGTGCAGCTAGCATAACTATTCTGCAAAGCCAATTCTTAACTGAAGAAAAATCATAACATAGGTGAAGCTGGCATATCTATAATTTGCAAAGCTAATTGTTAACTGAAGAAAAAGCATAATCGAGCAAGGGGACAGAAATAATAACTACAATAGGGGAGTCAAAAACATTTTAACATCATAAAAGCATTAAAATATGGTCTTTGAGATCGTCATCTTAGACACACAAATACTGAGATACATAAGCATGATTTATACACAATAGTATCGATGCATGCGTGAGCAAAGTAGCCTATGTATGCAGTTCAAATTAAGTGAAGCAAGCTCATACAATAATTAGAAGGTTCAGTACAGTTCTCTGTTCAAATTGTTTTTCTTGTGATGCGGCAAAGAAATTCTCATACAGTTGCAAAAATCATTATTCATAGTTTAAGAGTAATAATGTTCAGGCAGGCACAAATTTAGAAAAAATACCACATGAATCTGAATTGAACCGTGCATGATTCACAATCGCATCTAAGTACAAAACCAACAGTGGTCCTCCATCTAAGCAATCCATGAGTAAACGTTGATCTCAAGATTACTAACTAAAACCAAATCTCGCAACACTAAGGGAAGAAGACCATGACCACCAGTATCAAGTGCTGAAGAATCGTATTAGGTGTTTTACAATTACGGAGAGTCAGAGAGCAGTGAAGTGGAAGCAAAGAGGAAACCAATGCTTGCTATCCAGCTCATCTCCAACAACAGTGGCAGTAAGGTGGAGTCAGTGATGGTCAGGTCAAGGCCTGACGAACATCAGGCTGTATGGCGCCGTGGCGTAGCTTCGAGGGGATACATACTTCTCGTGTACCCGCCACAGGAGACATTGCACGGCTCGACGGGCGTTCTTGTTCCTCCGGCGAACTCGGCGCTTCTTTCGACATTGGATGTTTGGTCAAAAATTGCAATTTCGACGGGATGATGGAGATTATGGTCGAAGGGCAAAACCTGATGGAGATTCCGGCCGAGGACCCTTGCTTCTTATAGTAGCCAATCAAATCCGGGCCGGGAACTACATCAATTTGTGTCAGACAAGGACACGGCCGGCCTCCAATTTCCCATCCAAATCACGACAGGAGCACCAGAGGTTGAGAAGGATACCACGGAGGAGGCCAGAGAGGACTGTTGGCGGCACGGCGGGCTAACCATACTCCATGAACACCCACGAGCGCAGCAAGGCCACGGCGTTCGCCTTCTCCTCCGCCTCGGCTGTAACCGCGCAGCAAGGCCACGACGTCCGCCTTCTCCTCCGCCTCCTCTGTAGCCGCGCCCATGGCGTCCGCCTTCTCCTCCGCCGCGGTTGTAGCCGTCCGACGAAGGCGCCACACCTCACCTGCTCGTACTCCGCCGTCGCTGTCGTCGCTGGAAAGGGAGGATTTTTGGATAAGATAATCAGGGACCGCAGACTGAATGTCGAACAAACGACCGAAGCGTTATCCCAGATTCACTAAAGAAGGGACTGCGGGTTCTATTTCGGAAAAGTAAAGGGACTTTTCTGTAAAACAGCCGCGACGGTGAGCGGGCGGGAGAAGCCATAGCCACTTTATTATTAGTTAAGGAAAAAGGAAAAAAATATGGACTTGACTTTGAGATAGTAGCTTTTTTTTGAATCATTTGCTACTCATGTTGATCTCCCTAAGGAGAAGTGGTTTAAATATCATCCCCTATTAAAGAAAATATTGAGGAGCCAGTTATAGTTAAGGATGAAACTATCATTTACCATGTTGATCCAGTTATGCCTACTGCTTATATTGAGAAACCTTTCCCTGTTAGGATAAAGGAACATGCTAAGGTTTCGACCGTGGTCAACAAAAGTAATATTAGAGCACCTAGACCCTTTGAACAAATTAAAGTAGAACATAGTATTGCTATGGTTAAAGATCTCTTGGTTGATAATGTTGATGGGCATGTTATTTATTTCTGTGATGAAGCTGCTAGAATTGCTAAACCCGATACTAAAGATAAGAATAAACCCGTTGTTGGCATGCCTGTTGTCTCAGTTAAAATAAGAGATCATTTTTATCATGGCTTATGTGATATGAGTGGTAGTGTTAGTGCTATTCCTTTTACTCTATACCAAGAAATTATGAATGATATTGCACCTGCTGAAATAGAAGATATTGATGTTACTATTAAACTTACTAATAGAGATACTATCACACCACTTGGTATTGTTAGAGATGTTCAAGTCTTGTGTGGAAAAATAAAATACCTTACTGATTTTCTAGTTCTCGGTTCTCCACAAGATGATTTTTGTCCCATTATATTTGGTAGACCTTTCTTAAACACTGTTAATACTAAGATAGATTGCAAGAAAGAAACCGTCAGTGTTAATTTTGGTGATGTGTCTCATGAGTTTAATTTCTCTAAGTTTCGTAGGCAACCTCATAATAAAGAATTTCCTAGTAAGGATGAGATAATTGGTCTTGCTTCTATTGTCGTTCTTCCTACTGATCCACTAGAACAATATTTTTTTTGACACACGAATACAGTAGGAGAGGCTCCTACTATGATATATTAACCAATGTAATAGTTACACTTTACATGGGTTGTGATTTACATTACCCAACCCATTTTGGGTGGGTATCTAGAGCCTAGCAAAACAAAAAGCTCAAGGTGGTATAAAAGAAAGTAGAAAAGGGGCTATAAACTCCCTGTGCTTTTCTTTGGCTCGGTACACTAGGAGGCCAAAATCTTCCTTGAATCGTCTAGCCCATGACCCAAGTGTGGGATCAATCCCTCTAAAGTGCCTATTATTTCTTTCCTTCCACAGACTTCAGGAGGCATATAGGAACACTTCCATGAACATAGGTCTATTCCAGTCATTTCTAGCGTGCTCAATCCACTGTAACCTGTCGCCATGGTTACTCCACTGAATATGCAGGGTGTCCCAACAAGCTACACTGAAGGGACATCTGAAAATCATATGCTCAAGGGTCTCTTCATCAGATTTCCCACATAAAATGCATCCATAATTTGTCCCAATATTGTAATGCCTTCGTTTCAGCATGTTGCGAGTGTTTAGGCGTCCTGACAGCAGTAGCCAGCCGAAAACTTTAATTTTCATTGTTGCTGAGGATTTCCATAGCCATTTAAAGGATCTATGGGCATTGGCGTCTCTGAAATAGAACTGATAATATCTTTTTGATGTGTATACGTTAGAGCCCCAAGCGTACGCCACATCATGAGCCATATTTGCTTGACCATGAAAATGATATGCACTTACATGAAAGAAATGAAATAGATAGGATGTTCTTTGAACAATAACCTATTCTTAAACATAATTTGCATGTTGAAACTCTAGGAGGTCCTCCTCGACCTAAGGGTGATCCTGTATTTGAATTCAAACAATTACCTGATACTTTGACATATGCTTATCTAGATGAAAAGGACATATATCCTGTTATTATTAGTGCTAACCTTACACAGCATGAAGAAAAGAGATCATTAAAAACTCTGAGGAAGCACCGAGCTACTATTGGATATACTCTTGATGATCTTAAGGGCATTAGTCCCACTCTCTGTCAGCACAAGATTAATATGGAACCTGATGCTAAACCCATTGTTGATCACCAACAACGATTAAATACTAAGATAAAGGAAGTGGTAAGAACTGAAATACTAAAGCTTCTGGAAGCAGGTATAATCTATCCCATAGCTGATACTAGATGGGTAAGTCATGTTCATTGTGTTCCTAAGAAAGGAGGTATTACTATTTTTCCTAATGATAAAAATGAACTTATCCCACAAAGAATTGTGACTAGTTATAGAATGGTAATTGATTTCAGAAAATTAAACAAAGCCACTCGAAAGGATCATTGCCCTCTACCTTTTATTGATCAAATGTTAGAAATGCTATCAAAGCACACACACTTTTTCTTTCTTGATGGATATTCTGGTTTCTCTCAAATACCTATATCACAACCTGATCAAGAGAAAACCACTTTTACTTGCCCTTTTGGTACTTATGCTTATATACGCATGCCTTTTGGTTTATGCAATACACCTGCTACCTTTCAAAGATGTATGACCGCTATATTCTTTGACTTTTGTGAAAAGATTGTTGAGGTTTTCATGGATGACTTTTCCGTTTATGGAACTTCTTTTGATGATAGCTTAAGCAACCTTCATCGACTATAGCAGAGATGTGAGCAAACTAATTTTGTCTTGAATTGGGAGAAGTGCCACTTTATGGTGAATGAAGGTATTGTCTTGGGGCAACAAAAAAATCTGAACGAGTTATTGAGGTGGATAAAGCTAAGGTTGATGCAATTGAGAAAAGGCCGTGTCCAAAAGATATTAAAGTTATTCGAAGTTTCCTTGGTTATGTTGGTTTCTATAGGAGATTCATTAAAGACTTCTCTAAAATTTCTAGGCCCCTTACTATTCTCCTTCAAAAGAATGTTCCATTTGTTTTTGATGATGATTGTGTAGAAGCCTTTCAAACACTTAAGAAAGCCTTAACTTCTGCACCTATTGTCCGACCACCTGATTGGAACTTGCCTTTTGAAATTATGTGTGATGCTAGTGATTATGCTGTTGGTGCTGTTCTAGGACAAAGAGTTGATAAGAAATTAAATGTTATCCATTATGCTAGTAAGACTCTAGACAATGCTCAAAGAAATTATGCTACTACTGAAAAAGAATTTCTAGCAGTTGTCTTTGCTTGTGATAAATTTAGATATTACATAGTTGGTTCTAAAGTAATTGTTCACATCGATCATGCTGCTATTAAATACCTTATGGAAAAGAAAGATGCTAAACCTAGACTCATTAGGTGTGTTCTTTTGCTACAAGAATTTGATACATATCACTGATAGGAAGGGAGTTGAGAATCCCATAGCTGATAACTTGTCTAGGTTAGAAAATATTCTTGATGACCCACTACCTATTGATGATAGCTTCCCTGATGAACAACTAGCTATCATAAATGCTTCTCATAACACTCCTTGGTATGCAGACTATGCTAATTATATTATTGCTAAATTTATGCCACCTAGTTTCACATACCAACAAAAAAATCTTCTATAATTTAAGACATTACTTTTGGGATGACCCACATCTTTATAAAGAGGGAGTAGATAGTATTATTAGACGTTGTATACCTGAGCATGAACAGGAACAAAACCTACGGAAATGTCACTCCAAGCCTATGGAGGGCATCATGCGGGAGATAGAACTGCACACAAGGTATTACAATTTGGTTTTTATTGGCCTACTCTTTCCAAAGATGCTCGTAAGTTTGTCTTATCTTGTGATGAATGTCAAAGAGTTGGTAATATTGGTAGACGTCAGGAAATGCCTATGAATTATTCACTTGTTATTGAACCATTTGATGTTTGGGGATTTGATTATATGGGACCTTTTCCATCCTCTAGTGGGTATACACATATTTTGGTTGCTGTTGATTATGTCACTAAGGGTGTGTTTGGTTGAGGAACCAACTATCACGCAATGGAATGGTTCCATTCCAGAGGAATGGGTTGGTTCCGTTCCTGTGTTTGGTAGGTGCAAAAAAGTAGAACGGGTTGGTTTCATCCCGGTGTTTGGTTTGGAAGAATGGAATAACAGAAATTCAAATTTTTGGCAGCATTTCATTTGTATTTTCAAGAAAAAGACAACATAACAATATATATTGACAAATAACACAATTTCCAGCAATATCATAAGGTAGCAATCATGTAGCAAGTTCATTTGGCACATCCAAAAGCAATCAACCAGTACATGTCTTTCACATACAAATAGCCAGTACATGTCTTTCACATACAAATAACCAAGGAAAGTGCACTACAGCCGTACATGTTCACATACCAAATATCCAAAAGAAACCCAATGACACTACAACCATACATGTCAAGTTCACATACTTGACAACCATATCGAATTTAGAAGTTTTTCTTCACATACCTACTCACCCAAACAGATTTGTTGGTTTCGGAAAGCTTCATGAAGGCCCTTGCAGTCTTGGGTTTGTCAACAAGATGAGCATAGTAGTGGGCAAGGTGCTCTTCATCAAATTCTTTCAAACCAGAGACTACACCCCAAAGGTCATCGGGTATATCATCATCATCTCCACCAGATTTTACAAGAGCTTCAGCCACAAGTTTAAACCCATCTTTGAGAATGGCACCTAGTGGATCCTCTAGAACTTTCACCACCTTGGCCTTCTTTTTTGGTGGTCTTTTGGGGTGAGAAGACTCACCAACTTGCAGTGACGTGTTGATCTCACCATTCTCCTCATCATCGACGTCAATAGAAAGGAGATCATTTCCAGACCTTGCATTCATCCCCTTAGCCCCGGTTGTTCCAAAAATGGTCTCCATGGCATGATAGTGTTCAATTGGGTTGTTCAAGAAGGGAGCATCAGGTTTGTGGGTCTACAAAAAGTTTGCAAGTCATTAGCATAATGAAGGCAGAAAATGAGATTATATTGTTCATACTATAAGTAGCTTACCATACAATGACCTGCATAGTGTTCTTCGTTGAGCCTACTTGTGCAAGTATCTTCATATCATAGAGCTCCACTTAAATTCTTCAAATTGACAACCCTGACCCAAATCTTCCTCCACTTCTTGAGATGGTTTCTAACTTGATCAGAGGTGATAGCTAGCTTGAATTGTTCGTTCAAAACAGCAGCACACTGTTTGAGATGTCTCTCCCTGAATCCACTGGAAGTTCTCTTCCCTTTAGCAACAAGGTCAGCCAAAAAACCTAGCATTGTGTTGGTTATGGAAGTGGTCCATACAATGACCCCACTTTTCCCAGAGTTTCCACTTGCAGCGGTAACTTCAACATTGTCCATTTCTGTCCAGTCATCAAGAAATTGCAAAAGAATGGATAAAAGCATCTAAATTTAAAAGGTACAATCTGTTGCTGTTTGACATAATAAATACCACTATCTGTCCATCCATAAAAATGTTGCAATAAAAAGGATGAAATCATCAAAAATATATGGTTTGACATAATAAATACCACAATTTGTCCATCCATCAAAATGTTGCAATAAAAAGGATGAAATCATCACAAATATATGGTTTGACATAGCAAATACCACAATCTGTCCAGCCATCAAATGAATGCAAAGGTAGTTGCATAAACATTACAAATACATAGTGCGGCGCACTCATAAATTGGCATACATGATTTGCTTATCTTCCCACATTTGAGCAACAATTTGTAGCCTATGGTCTACCAAGGCCCTATTGTCACTTAATTGTTGCCTTGATGTTCGAATTGGTTGGGTGGTCCATGTCACTTCCGGTATAATGAATTCATCGATCCCTTGTGATAGTGCATAATTATGAATAACACAACAAGCTATAACAATGTCAACTTGGACCGGGAAAGTGAAGAATGGTTTGGCATCATCTAAAATTTTGAAATGTCTCTTGAGAGATCCAAAAGCCCTCTCTACCGTCACTCATAGAGATGAGTGCCTAAGGTTGAATAGCTCCTTATCATTTTGGACCGGTTTGTTGCCCCACTCATTCAATGGTACCTCATGCCACGAAAAGGTGGAAAGAACCCAGGCTTGGCTCCATAACCGGCATCAACTAGGTAGTACTTTCCTAAAAAATAAAAATAAATATTGGTTACAATGGTTTCGTAAGGAAGTAACAAATGGACAATTTCTATCTAGGTCAACGTCTTACCAGGTGGTACTTGTAAGCCTCTCACGAGTTAATGCATCAACTAAGACGGTCGCGTCGTGTGCGGGCCCTTCCCAACCAGCCAACACATATGTGAAGCGGAGGTCAAAATCTACTGCTGCCATCACATTTTGAGTGGTAAAGGCCTTCCTACCTCAAAAATAAGGCTCCACATCTTTGGTAACACCTGCTCGCACATGTGTACCATCGATAGCTCCAATACAATACTATATAGTGACCAGTATAAAATGTCATATCATATAGCCTAGGTAGCTAAGGAATAGTTTCTGAAACCGCCTTAACATATGGGTCAAATCGATGATTTCTAGCAACATTTTGCTGGGGTTTCCAATGATGGTGGCCTTATATAATCATTACGAGGGTCGCCTATGGCATGAAGAGCCTTTCTAAAATAGATGCTAGTTGTGTGTGGCACCCCGGCTCAGAGAAACCGGAAAGCCCCATATTCCAGCCCAGAGATCAAGGAGAAGTCTCTGGAATACGACACTGCTTGACATAGAACAAATCAGCTCTTATTACAAGAATGATAATACAAGGGTCTGATGTTACAAAGAAGCACACCAGCACGGCGAAACTACGCCTGTGATACTACACTTGCTCTATGCCCGCAGTGGAACAACTCGTAGCAGCGGAATACTTCTAGCAGCGGAATAACGACAAAGGTGGTGAACTCCACTCCGCAGGGACTCTGGCTGGGACACGATCTAGCTCGCACGCACGGCAACCTCGACAAGCAATCAAGCAATCATGGAATCACCTGCAATCTGGCATGACACACCAGGTCAGTACATTGAATGTACTTGCAAGCTCACAACAACCATAAACATCAAGGCAAGACAACAACATAGCATTAACAGGTTAATTAATTCACAACTACTATGATGAAGCAACTACTAAGCATGGTACGCAACTACTATCATATTGATAAACCAACATCTCAATCCCAACAACCATCTCACTCTTGACTAACCGGCCAAGCAATATACCATTTCGATCACCTCGTGATAAAAAATCCAAACGGTGATCATTCACGGATCACAAACGGAACCACACTTGGTTCAACGGGTTACCTCGTAACCAAACGGTGATCGTTCACGAATCACAAACGGAGCCACACCTGGTTCAACATGTTACCTTGTAACCAAACGGTGATCATCCATGGATCACAACGGAACATCCACATGATCACCTCGTGACCACATCACAAACTAGATAATCATCCTCGAGATCATACCAACAACATCATCAACATCCAGCCAAACTGTACTGCTCAATATATCAATATATAAATCACCTATAAGTCATTCCGTCATGTGAGTGTTGATCGAACGGTGTGACCTAGTACGAACTTGTGCCCATGACCGAGGACGCGGCTATCAATAGATTAAACACACACACACTCTGCAGAGGTAGCGCACTTTACCCACACTGATACGTCTCCAATGTATCTATAATTTTTTATTGTTCCATGTTGTTTTATTATCAATCTTGGATGTTTTATGTGACGCCCCCGTACACTAATCATGCACGCAAATGTGTACGATCAAGACCAGGGACTCACGGGAAGATATCACAACACAACTTTAAAACATAAATAAGTCATACAAGCGTCATAATACAAGCCAGGGGCCTCGAGGGCTCGAATACAAGTGCTCGATCACAGACGAGTCAGCGGAAGCAACAATATCTGAGTACAGACATAAGTTAAACAAGTTTGCCTTAAGAAGGCTAGCACAAACCGGGATACAGATCGAACGAGGCGCAGGCCTCCTGCCTGGGATCCTCCTAACTACTCCTGGTCGTCGTCAGCGGCCTGCACATAGTAGTAGGCACCTCCAGTGTCGTAGGAGTCGTCGTCGACAGTGGCGTCTGGCTCCTGGGCTCCAGCATCTGGTTGCGACAACCAGGTAGAAAGAAAAGGGGAAAAAGAGGGAGGGAAGCAACCGTGAGTACTCATCCAAAGTACTCGCAAGCAAGGAGCTACACTACATATGCATGGGTATATGTGTAAAGGGGCATATCAGTGGACTGAACTACAGAATGCCAGAATAAGAGGGGGAAAGCTAGTCCTGTCGAAGACTACGCTTCTGGCCATCTCCATCTTGCAGCATGTAGAAGAGAGTAGATTGAAGTCCTCCAAGTAGCATCGCATAGCATAATCCTACCCGGCGATCCCCTCCTCGTCGCCCTGTTAGAGAGCGATCACCGGGTTGTATCTGGCACTTGGAAGGGTGTATTTTATTCAGTATCCGGTTCTAGTTGTCATAAGGTCAAGGTACAACTCCGGGTCGTCCTTTTACCGAGGGACACGGCTATTCGAATAGATAAACTTCCCTGCAGGGGTGCACCACATAACCCAACACGCTCGATCCCATTTGGCCGGACACACTTTTCTGGGCATGCCCGGCCTCGGAAGATCAACACGTCGCAGCCCCACCTAGGCTCAACAGAGAGGTCAACACGCCGGTCTAAATCCTATGCGCGCAGGGGTCTGGGCCCATCGCCCATTGCACACCTGCATGTTGCGTACGCGGCCGGAAGCAGACCTAGCCTAGTGGCGTTCCAGTCCAATCCGGCGCGCGCCGCTCCGTCACTGACGTCAAAAAGAGCTTCGGCTGATACCACGACGTCGAGTGCCCATAACTGTTCCCGCGTAGCTGGTTAGTGCGTATAGACCAAATGGCCAGACTCAGATCAAATACCAAGAACTCGTTAAGCGTGTTATGTCGAAGTAACCGCGGACGCCGTCCAGGGCCAGGCCCACCTCTCACCTAGGCGGTCTCAACCTGCCCTGTCGCTCCGCCACAAAGATCCACTTGCGGGTACTCCTACGAGCCGACCCGACTTTAGTCACCACAGGTGTCATGTATATAGTATATAAGTATATACCCGTGATCACCGCCCAAGTGATCACGGCCCGATAGTATAGCACAGCAGACGGACAAGAATGTAGGGCCACTGATGGAAAACTAGCATCCTATACTAAGCATGTAGGATTGCAGGTAAAGGTAACAACAGTAGAAGCAAGGACAGGCTATGCATCAGGATAGGATTAACGGAAAGCAGTAACATGCTACACTACTCTAATGCAAGCGGTATAGAGAAGAATAGGCGATATCTGGTGATCAAGGGGGGGCTTGCCTGGTTGCTCTGGCAAGTAGGAGGGGTCATCAACTCCGTAGTCGAACTGGGCAGCAGCAGCGTCGGTCTCGTAGTCTACCGAAGAGAAGAGGGGGGGGGAGAAACAGTAAATACAATGCAAACATAAGCATGACGATGCGTGACATGACAATGAGCGGTGCTAGGTGTGTCCTAACGCGGCAGTAGGTGGTACCGGCGAAGGGGGGGAACATCCGGGAAGGTATTCCCGATGTTTCGCATTTTCGAACAGATGAAACGGAGGGGGAAAGTTGCGAGTTCGATACGTTAGGGATGTGTGGCGGATGAACGGACTACGTATTCGGATTCGTCTCGTCGTTCTAAGCAACTTTCATGTAGAAAGTATTTTCATCCGAGTTACGGATTATTTTATATGATTTTCTAAAGATTTAATCATTTTCTGGAATTATTTAATTTAACAGAAAAGGAATATGACGTCAGCATGACATGATGATGACCTCAGCAGTCAACAGAGCGGCTGACCAGGTCAAACTGACCAGTGGGTCCTACCTGTCATAGACAGTGGACTAACAGAAGTTTAAACTAACTAAATTTAGATTAGTTAACTACTGGACCCCACCTGTCATTGTCTAATCAACTAAACTAATTAGTTTTAATTATTAAAATGTTTTAATTATAGGATTAAGCGGTGGGGCCCGCACGTCAGTGGCTGGGGCCTGCCCAGTCAGCAGTTGCCTGGGTCAACCCAGTCAACTGGGACCCACGGGGCCCACTGACAGTGGCTCTGGGGTGGCCCTAGGCCAGCCACGTCGGCGGCCGGCGCCGGAGTTGGCTCCGGCGAGCCAAAACGCAGCGGAGGGTGCGGTCGTGCGTCGGGATTCGCCGTTCGGCGGCCAAAATGGGCGCGGGCGGGCGTGTTCGAACGAGGAGAGCCCGTCGCGTCGCGTGGTGAGGCCAGCCGGAGCTGGAGCTGCTGGAAACGGCGCCGGCGAGGAGCTAAGGCGGCGACGAGCTATGGGCCTCGTCGGGGACGGCGCTTCGGAGCAAGGTAGGACACGTGGGGGGGGGGCGTTCGGTCGAGAGCGAGGAGCTGCATCGAACCGTGGCGATGGCCGGGCCGGGGTGGCCATAGACGGCGCCGGCGTCGAGGTTGGCGGACGCCGGAGTCGGACGCGATGGGGAACGACTATGCTGGCCACGGTAGGACCAACAGATGGTTGCTCCGGGTTCCTACGGCGATGCTGAGCACGATGATGTGCTCAAGCGTGGGCTGCGGTAGCTGTGTGCGCGGCGGTGACATGGACGGCGGTGACAAGATACGGCGACGACGGTGAGGCGAGCTAGAGCTCGAGATCGAGCTCAGAGGAGAGGGGAAGGAAGCGCAGGCTCACAGTGCTCCTGCAGATGTGCTCAAGCGTGCTCGAGGAGGGCTCGGTGCGGCGGAATCGGCGGCGAAGCTCGTCGGAGCAGAGGAGGAAGACGGTGACGACGTGGGCGCTGCGGTGGCTCCGGGCTCCCACGCGTTGCGCCAGTCGAAGTAGCAGAGGGCGGTGATCCTCGGGGACACAGTGGGACTGCGGGAGGGGCACGGTGGCCGTGGCTAGGTCGCAGTCATGGCGATGGTGGCGTTCGGGCGAGGTGGGGAAGGGGATCGGAGAGGGAGGAGAAGTGGATCTGGGAGGGAGGGGGCGTCGAGGGGGAGTGGGGCTAGGGGGCTAGGGGATGCAGGGCGTCGCCCTTATCCCTTCCCCGACGGGGATGACGAGAGGGTTCGGCGGCGACCGGCGAGCGCGGTCGCTGGGTCGGGTGAACAGGGAGGAGGGAGGCGACCGGGGGAGGTGGGCTACTGGTTTGGGCCGCCCAGATGACTAAGGCCCAGGGAGGTCAGGGGGGGTTCCTTTTCTTCCTCTTTTTGCATTTCTATTTCTTTATTTATTTATTTTCCTTTCTGTTTTAACTCAACTTAAGTATCTAGACATTTTCTAAAAATGTTTTTACTTCACCATGATTAACTATGCCTTATTTGGCACCCACCGAACATTTTTGTTTTGACTTTTGAAAACTTTGGGTGTTTGCCACTATTTAAAATTTAAATTTTGGAACGGTTTCGAATCATTGTGAGGTTAGCAACAGTAACAGAGGTGACGTGGCCTGATTAGCGTGGGATTACTGTAGCATGATTATCCGGGCGTTACATTTTATAATCATTTTATATCATTTTTTGGTACTAACCTATTGACATAGTGCCAAGTGCCAGTTGCTGTTTTTTCCATGTTTTTTACATCGCAGGAAATCAATATCAAACGGAGTCCAAATGCCATGAAACTCCACGATGATTTTTTATGGGCCAGAAGAAAGGCAATGGGCCCTGGTTGCGCTTGGGGGGGGTGCCCCGAGGGGGGCACAACCCACCAGGGCGCGCCAGGAGGCCCAGGCGCGCCCTGATGGGTTGTGCCCACCTCGGGTGCCCCCCGGACCGCCTCTTTGCTCTATAAATACCACAATATTCCAGAAACCCTAGAAGAGGCATCGAAATATTCATCCAGCCGCCACAGAGTCCAGAACCACCAGATCCAATCTAGACACCATCACGGAGGGGTTCACCACTTCCATTGGTGCCTCTCCGATGATGTGTGAGTAGTTCTTTGTAGACCTTTGGGTCCGTAGTTAGTAGCTAGATGGCTTCCTCTCTCTCTCGCTGGATTCTCAATACAATGGTCTCTTGGAGATCCATATGATGTAACTCTTCTGCGGTGTGTTTGTTGGGATCTAATGAACTTTGCGTTTATGATCAGTCATATCTTTTTATATCCATGAAAGATATTTGAGTTTCTTTGATCTCTTATATGCATGATCTCTTATAGCCTTGTATTCCTCTCCGATATTTGGGTTTTGTTTGGCCAACTTGATCTATTTGTCTTGCAATGGGAAGAGGTGCCCGGTAGTGGGTTCGATTTTACGGTGCTCGATCCCAGTGATAGAAGGGGAAACGACACGTACGCATCGTTGCTACTAAGGATAAAAAGACGAGATCTATATCTACCGCCATATAGATAAACGGATCTTGTCTACATCATGTCATTGTTCTTATTGCATTACTCCGTTTTTCCATGAACTTAATACACTAGATGCATGCTGGATAGCGGTCGATGTGTGGAGTAATAGTAGTAGATGCAGGCAGGAGTCGGTCTACTAATCTTGGACGTGATGCCTATGTAATGATCATTGCCTGGATATCGTCATGAGTATTTGAAGGTCTATCAATTGCCCAACAGTAATTTGTTTACCCACCGTTTGCTATTTTTCTCGAGAGAAGCCACTAGTGAAACCTACGGCCCCGGGTCTTTCTTCTCATATATTTGCCTTTGCGATCTACTTTTCCTTTGCATTTTTATTCAGATCTATTAAACCAAAAAATACAAAAATACCTTGCTGCACTTTATTTATTTGCGATTTATTATTTCAATCTATTACAATTTATCTCACGTCCGCTTGCCAATTTCTTGCGCCGTTACCCGAATGGGATTGACAACCCCTTTAACACGTCGGGTTGCGAGGTGTTGTTATTTGTGCGCAGGCGCTGTTTACATTGTGTTGCTTGGTTCTCCTACTGGTTCGATACCTTGGTTTCATAACTGAGGGAAATACTCTACCGCCACTGTGCTACATCATCCCTCCCTCTTCGGGGAAATACCGACGTAGTTCTAGCTACCATTAAGGAGAATTTCTGGCGCCGTTGCCGGGGAGGATCTTCAACATAACCAGGTTCCTAATCACAAATCTTATCTCCTTGCAATTTACATTATTCGCCATTTGCCTCTCGTTTTCCTCTCCCCCACTTCAATTTTTTTTGCCATTTTATTCGCCCTCTTTTTCATTCGCCCTTTTTCTCGTCAGATATTTTATTTGCTTGTGTTACCATGTGCCTTCTATTTGCTTGCATCTTCGCTTGCTAAAAATCTATTGATATGGATCCCCATCCACTTGCTAATCTTTTTAAAAAGATCCAATCATGATGAGCCAATTGCTAGTGAGTTGAGTGCACTAGATTATCTTTATGAAGTTTTGCTTGAGAATCGTGAATCTGAAAATTGTGATGAAGAAATTTATGAAGTGATTCATGATAGCTTCTTGAATGAAAAGCATGATTGCAATAATTTTACTATAAATTCTATTAATGTCAATTGTGCTAATAATATGCAAAACCCCAAGCTTGGGGATGCTTGTTTTGTCATGTCCGCTACTTATTGCAATGATCATGATTGGGCTAATAATGTTTCTTATGATCTTGAAAATTTATTTAAGCCTCGTGATGAATATGTTTGCGATAATATTGAAAGTGGGTTTGGAGAGGTCATGACTTTATTTGATGATAATCCCACTATTTTGGAAGAGTGTCAACTTGCATGCATGTGGATCATAAAGAGAAAATTTATATGATAGTTATATTATTAAATTTTATTATTATCCTACATATAATTATTATGAGAGAGGAAAATATGGTTGTATAAATTTTCATGTTATTAAATTTCCTCTTGTTATGTTGAGATTGTCAATGTTTTATTCCTCTCCTTTGCATATGCTAGATATTTCCTGTCTTGACAATTTGTTTTCCTATAAAATTCCTATGCATAGGAAGTATGTTAGACTTAAATGTGTTTGTCACATGTTTCTTGATGCTCTCTTTGTGTTTCAATATTATCTTTCGTGTGAGCATCATTGAAATCTTATGCCTAGCTAAGGGCGTAAAACTATAGCGCTTGTTGGGAGGCAACCCAATGAATAAAATTTATTTTTGCTTTTTTACTTTCTGTTCTTGAGTGTTAACACAATTATGCTACTGTCATGATTGTGTTTTTATGTTTTAGTTAGTGTTTGTGCCAAGTAGAACCGATAGGATCTTCTTGGGTGATAGTTGTTTGATCTTGCTGAAAAAGACAAAAACTTTATGCTCACGAAATTAATTCTCATTTTTATTCACAAAGAGATTTGGCCCTGATTCGTTTTGCAGAAGATTAATATACAAATTTCACTGGTCTTTCTATTTTGGTAGAATTTTTGGAGTTCCAGAAGTATCCGTTTAAATCAGATTGCCACAGACTGTTCTGTTTTGACAGATTCTGTTTTGTTTGTGTTGTGTGCTTATTTTGATGGCTCTATGGTTTTATTTGATGAGTTTTTGCCATAGAAAAGTTGGAATACAGTAGATATAATACAAAAACAAAATAAGAATTGGTTTGATACAACACTTATAGTAGTGGTTTATTTTTCTTACACTAACGGATCTCACGAAGGTTTTGTTGAGTTTTGTGTGATTGAAGTTTTCAAGTTTTGGGTTATCTTACGATGGATGAAGGAAGGATGTAAGAGCCTAATATTGGGGATTCCCCAGCATCCCAAGCTATTATCTAAGAATGAGCAACCAACTAAGCTTGGGGATGCCCCCGAGTGGCATCCCCGCTTTCTTCCAACAACTATCGGTATTTTACTCGAGGCGATATTTTTATTCGTCACATCATATGAGTTTTGCTTGGAGCGTCTTGTATGATATGTGTCTTTCCTTGTTTTACTTTGTGTTTTAGGTCATCAATCCTTGATGGACACACCTATTTGAGAGAGATAAAATTATATCATGACTTGTTAGAATTGCTCTCTATGCTTCACTTAAATCTTTTATGAGCTAGGACTTGCTCTAGTGCTTCACTTATGTCTTTTGAGCACGGTGTGCTTTGTTATTTTTCAGGAAATGCTCTCTTGCTTCACTTAGATTTATTTGAGAGTTAGTAAATTTTTTAAGAAATTCTCTCTTGCTTCACTTAAATAATTTTGAGAGAAAGAAATTTTGTTATGCTCATGATCTTCATTTATATTTGTTTGAGCTTATGAAAAGCAACACATGAAAATTAGTCCCAAAGTGATAGATATCCAAGAAGGATAAAAGAAATAAAAATGTAATGAAGATCATTGGACAAAATAAACTTGATTCTTAGTAATAGTTTTGAGATATGATGATGTGATATCTGAGTCATGTTGATGAGTAATTGTGCTCTAGTAAGAATAAATGTGTTAAGGTTTGTGATTCCCTATGCATGCACGAAAGTCAATAATCATGCAATGAAAATTATATCCTACTTGTGGTGCATTGTTCGGTGTTAATTATGCTTAATGCTTGCTTATGAGATTATTCGTTTCTTGGTTGGTCTCTTCCCAATCTTTTGCTAGCCTTCATTTTGCACCAAGTATGACCTCTACTTGTGCATCCAAAATCCTTTAAACCAGTTTTGCCACATGAGTCCACTTTATCTACCTATATGCGGTATTCTTTTGCCGTTCTAAGCAAATTTGCATGTGCCATCTCTAACTTTCAAAAATAAACTTCTCTTTTGTGTGTTTTTTGCTCGCGGAACGATAACGGGTGGCTAATATTTTCCATGCTAGATGTGTTATTCTCAAGATGAGTGTTTATTCACTTGTCATTGCACGAGAGTAAGGCAAAGGTCTTAGTGATGCCCAGTCCCCAAATGCAAAAATGAATTTTCTTTATGTTGTCAAATAATAAATTCCTTGGAAAGTGATGGTATGGAGGGCACCCGTGGATACAGTTAGCCATGGAAAGTGAAAGAATGGTGGAAAAAGGAATAAACTTTATTTTCTGTTTGGGAACCGCCTATGGCATATCTAGCATGGAAAGTGTTCGGAACTCTAAGTCATTTTCGTTGGTGGGATGGATACACCTCCCAAAATGTTTTTATCTCTAATTTTTTGCTTTGAGCTCTGGTACCTCTACAAATCCCTACTCCCCTCTGCGAAGGGCCTTTCTTTTACTTTATGCAATTTTTATTTTGAAATTTGAGTCTCCATCTTCTCTCATAAAAAGCACCAACTAGGAGTCAATATGATCGTGCTCAAGTATTGGGTGTAGTTAATATTCGAGTGTGTTTCATGAATGGATCAATGTTTGAGCACGATGGGCTAGGGATAACTTATTTTAGTGTTGATATTTTGAAAGACATGGTTGCTTGGTGATATGCTTGAATATCTAAATTATTATGTCAAAACTAGACTATTGCTTTGAACAACTAAAAGTCCAAATGCCCATGCTATAAAGAAAATAATATGTTATGACTTGATGAACAGCACTCCACATCAAAAATTCTGTTCTTATCACTTACCTACTCGAGGACGAGTAGGAGTTAAGCTTGGGGATGCTGATACGTCTCCAACGTATCTATAATTTTTGACTGTTCCATGTTGTTTTATTATCAATCTTGGATGTTTTGTAATCATTTTATAGTCATTTTATATCATTTTTTGGTACTAACCTATTGACATAGTGCCAAGTGCCAGTTGCTGTTTTCCCCATGTTTTTACATTGCAGGAAATCAATATCAAACGGAGTCCAAATGCCACAAAACTCCACGATGATTTTTTATGGGCCAGAAGAGAGGCAATGGGCCCTGGTTGCACCTGGGGGGTGCCCCGAGGGGGGCACAACCCACTAGGGCGCACCAGGAGGATCAGGCGCGCCCTGGTGGGTTATGCCCACCTCGGGTGCCCCCCGGACCGCCTCTTTGATCTATAAATACCACAATATTCCAGAAACCCTAGAAGAGGCATCGAAATATTCATCCAGCCGCCGCAGAGTCCAGAACCACCAGATCCAATCTAGACACCATCACGGAGGGGTTCACTACTTCCATTGGTGCCTCTCCGATGATGCGTGAGTAGTTCTTTGTAGACCTTCGGGTCCGTAGTTAGTAGCTAGATGGCTTCCTCTCTCTCTCGCTGGATTCTCAATGCAACGGTCTCTTGGAGATCCATATGATGTAACTCTTTTGCGGTGTGTTTGTTGGGATCTGATGAACTTTGAGTTTATGATCAGTCATATCTTTTTATATCCATGAACGTTATTTGAGTTTATTTGATCTCTTATAGCCACGTATTTCTTCTCCGATATTTGGGTTTTGTTTGGCCAACTTGATCTTTGTCTTGCAATGGGAAGAGGTGCCCGGTAGTGGGTTCGATCTTACGATGCTCGATCCCAGTGATAGAAGGGGAAACGACACGTACGTATTGTTGCTACTAAGGATAAAAAGACAAGATCTATATCTACCGCCATTTAGATAAACGGATCTTGTCTACATCATGTCATCGTTCTTATTGCATTACTCCGTTTTTCCATGAACTTAATACACTAGATGCATGCTGGATAGCGGTCGATGTGTGGAGTAATAGTAGTAGATGCAGGCAGGAGTCGGTCTACTAATATTGGACATGATGCCTATGTAATGATCATTGCTTGGATATCGTCATGAGTATTTGAAGTTCTATCAATTGCCCAACAATAATTTGTTTACCCACCGTTTTCTATTTTTCTCGAGAGAAGCCACTAGTGAAACCTAGGCCCCCCAGGTCTTTCTTCTCATATATTTGCCTTTACGATCTACTTTTCCTTTGCATTTTTATTCAGATATATTAAACCAAAAAATACAAAAATACCTTGCTGCACTTTATTTATTTGCGACTTATTATTTCAATCTATTACAATTTATCTCACGTCCGCTTGCCAATTTCTGGCGCCGTTACCCGAAAGGGATTGACAGCCCGTTTAACACGTCGGGTTGCAAGGTGTTGTTATTTGTGTGCATGCGTTGTTTATGTTGTCTTGCTTGGTTCTCCTACTGGTTCGATACCTTGGTTTCATAACTGAGGGAAATACTCTATCGTCGCTGTGCTAAATCATCCCTCCCTCTCCGGGGAAATACCGACGTAGTTCTAGCTACCATCACACACCACAGAACCCATGACCTTGGACTCCCATTCGGGTGGACCAACGGCATTCCGACAAAACCGATCTATTGCCATGACACTCTCCCAACCATCCGACCAACACCCCCTTTTGGGTTCTGTCCTGGGTGGCCCCGTGCCTACCAAAGGCATCAACGGCCATCGTCGTGGCAAAACGGCCACCATCGTGGCAAAAGAAAAACGGTCCCAACCGGGGACAAAACCGGTTACATCAACTACAGGCACACAAGGCTTATGTCCGCCTACCTGATCAGGGTAGCGCACGCCCATAACCTTCCCTCATTGGAGGCACCGGCGAGAGGCACGGCAATAGACCGCATTAGGGCCTTCCCATAAAGGCAAATGTGGTTGCACTGGAAAAAGTCCGGTTTGGTGGCACTTGACCAACTTAATGACGGAATTTATCCCCAACATATAACAGTGATAACTGATACTCTGCTATCATATACCAACCTGTGATCCAATTCATTGCAATATCCAACAAATAATCCAAAGCATACTATCGACATATCAAAATACTCCGAGGTAGCATAACACTTCTATCATGATGAATCCAAGAACGACAATACTACTACTCAAATATCAAGAACTAGCTATCCAACTACGATCCACATGCAAGCATCATCTCCAACATCATACTCCAAAATATAATATCAACTAGCATCATGATGAAAATAATACTAGCCGCTAATAATCCAAAGACAACGTATTATCAAAAGTAATATTCCAAGCATAATACCATCATAAAAGCCACTAATAATCCAAAGGCAAAATGTCATCCACATAATCATCAAAATATAAGTCCTATAACTCTAAGCAAATATCATGGCAATATCAAGATCAAAATAATACTCCAAGAAATGCCATGAGCAAGATCACATGTAACTAAAACAATATTTTAAACAAGTTAAAATAATTTAAACCATGTCACTGCATTGCAATCATGCAAATGGAGGGTGTGGATTGCCTGGGGTAGGTGAGATCACCGGGAAGAAGTGCGAGAAGCTCGCGGAACGAATCGCCGGAAATCTTTCTCTCTCATAGGGGGTGAATAAGGGCAATGGAATAATGATCATTTTCAGAATGTCAAAACACGGTGAAAATGATTCCATTGGAATGGGCTTGACCAAACGAAGAAGTGGGCTTTGGAATCACCTCATTTGGAGTTAGGATCAAAAAGTTATGAAGTGTTTTCTGCCAGGGACCTATCTGTAATGAAAAGATTTACAGACGAAGCAAAAATAGAAAAACAGAAAGCGTAGTTTGAAGAATACGCCTTAGCTTCAGGGAAAACGCATTTCGGGCTGAAACAGAGAGAGAATACACTTTCAGAATAACAAAAACGTACTTTGAGCTGAAGCACCCAGAGAATACGCTTTCAGCTTATGAAGACATACCGATCGGAACTACACGTCCACTTATCCACGTCATCACCGGTGGGGCCGGGCTTCTAGGTCACTTACAGGTGGGGCCCGCCGTTGACTCTCTCCTCCCTCGTTCCTTCTTCTTCCTCCCGCGCTCGAGAGAGACAAAGGCGAGGCCGGCCGCCTCGACAGTGAGTGCCGGCGACTTCGGCCATCTCCCGCAGAGCTCGGCACACCGGCGTGCTCGGGAAGAAGCGGCACGTCTGATGGCATAGGGCATGGCCACCGAGGAGCACCGAGGCGAGGGCAGTTTCGAGGACGGCGGATGACGGCTACGGGCGATGATGGACTTGTCACTCCAGGCCACCCGAGGAGGAGGAGAAGATATGGGGAGGTTCGGGATGTTCCAGGCTGTCTACTCGAGGTGGAAAGAGGGAGAGGGAGGCTCGGACTCGAGCTAATTTAGGAGGGATGCCGCGGCGGCCATGGCGTCCAACTGAGGCGATGAGAGGCTCTGGAGTCGAACGGATGGGCTGGGGAGGAGTAGTGGAGTGAGGGGGAGCGGTTGGTGAGCTTGGGGTGCTCGGGGATGGGCTATAAATAGGCGGGGGAGGAGCTGCCGCACTGGCGTCGCCGCGGATGCGTGGCCGGCGCCGCGGACGCGTGTGCACGCGCATGAGCTCGGGGTTAGGCGACGAGAGGGAACAGGAGGGAGAGCTCACGGGGAAGAGGAGGCCAACGGAGCACGGGGAGGATGACGACGGCGACGAACAGAGCCAAACCGCCACTGTTCGCCCGTGGGCACGCGGCGGCTTGCGTTGGTGAGGAAGCTGCCGGAGGGGGAGAGGGGTCCAAGGGAACAACGACGACGAGGTGAAGCCAAGGGACATGCTCACGCGTGCTAAGACGACGAGGGGGAGCGGTGCCGAAGCATGAACAGTGCCCTGGACACGCCACAACGTACAGAGCGCGTGAAACTGCATGCCAGCTGCGCGGTCACCACGGGACAATGCACAGGGAGGTCACGAGAGGATTGCAAACTATGTCTGGGTTCTAGTCCTTCCAAGGTGGATCATTTATGTGCCATTGGCTCGATCTGAGACACTGTGGTTGGGTTGGAATGGAGCTCTAAAGTTTGCTGTATCAAACTTGGACGTGCACTGCTGATCAACAGGGAAGTGATTGGGGTCAATGGAGTTGTCTGCGATGATTAACTAAGGAAGGACTATAATCCTGGAGAGTTTGAGTATAATTGGGCCACAAAACAATATGGTTGCTTTGTAACTTCAATTATAGTCCAGAAACTTGATCAGGAAGGTGCACTCACATGGAGAAGCCACTTGAGATAAAATTTGGCAAGGCTTAGTGATCTAGCCATATAGATATGCTGTAAAAATTTCATACCAATTGGATTCACCAAAATGGTACTTCCTTCACAGCTATTCTCTCTGTCCAGAAACTTGCAAAATTTTGGAGAAATATTGGCTTGATGAATTGGTCCCAAATTTGGTGGAGAGATGTTATTTCGGCAGGAGCACAATCTGGTAATTTCTTAGAGTTAATGAAGCAATAAAATTATACTTGCTTCACAACCTGAAAATATTAGCAGAATCAAAGATTTGATGCTGTGCTCACATAGATGATAGGATGGAAGTGAAACTTGGAGGGGTGTGCTAATATAAGCACATGAAGGAGTGTGAACAATTTCAACTCATTTGGATAACCCTAGCTAGTACTTCCTTCACAATGTCTTCTGTCTGACAGAAAGTTTGAAAAATTGCTGAGGAAGATTGGTTAGGCAAATAAAGTTGAATTTTGGCATGAGGCAATGATTTGGACATAAGAGAATGCCCAAAAGTTTTGGGAGCAATCAGGAAAGGATAGGTGGCACTTCCTTCATAGAAAGCCACACTGGACAGAAATGAAGAATAATTATTGGGGAATCATTCTTGGGTAGGATAGGAAAGTTTGGGCATATTTGATCAAAGTATGACCCAAAGAAATTATGAGAATTTTTGGGAATTTTTGGATGGACAGAAATATAGGTTGCTTCACAACCTAGGACACTTGAGGGTATTCCTTTAATAGAAAAGGAAATTTTCCCCAAGAAAAAGAGTTATGGTTTGGTCAAGCAGTGAAGTGACATGATCTTGGGATAGATTTGAGAATAATGAGCCACTTGGGATGGGAATGAAGATGATTTCCGAGGTGGCAAGGCCACAGAGCCACTCCAAAAAGAAAAATAGAGCAAAAACAAAATAAATCAAAAGAAAAAGAGAAGGGCCAAAAGCCAGGCTGTTACATTGTCCCGTATGATCTACCAAAATTGGCTGAAACAACCCTATTCCGAAGGTTATGCCCAATTGTATGCAAAAAATTGCCAATTGTTGCTCCACACTAAGATGTGGACTATATTCTAGCAAGTTGTGATCCCTTAATATGCCACACAAGCGAAAGAACGCTGCTCTTTCAAACCTTAGCATGTTTTTGCATAACACATCGCTTTGCTAAATTTTCTAGTTTAGATAATCATATCTGATTCGATCTCTTTCATGCATTGGGCCATAGGTAATACATGGTATTCTCTTCCTTATAATTGCCCGAACAATGACTGCCGTTGCAGCTAGTGCAACAAAAACAAATGCTCCCATAGCCATCCTTTTTCTTTTGTTCATCTTGCCGACCATCCATAAGTGATGCATACAGTCAAAAATATATGACTACCAATGACTTGCAACCATGGATCTGGTGAGTACACAGCAGCACTTACTGAATTTTTTTGGGTAACCATAGATCTACACAGCAGCACATATACATGGAACAAATAGAGGAGGAACATGGCACACACAGGAAATAAAATCTGCCATCAATCCATTGTAACCATCAACGTATGCAAAGGAGTAGGAACCATACCTTGACTCCACTGCTAGCCGCCAATCCAGACACCGCAGCCGCACCTCCGGTCGCTCCTTCCTCTCCTGCCACCCCGCTACCAGGTAGCTGCCCCGCTTGTTCGCCGCTGCTGCCAGGTCGGTCTCCACCCGGTCCTAGGTCGCGCCAAGCTGCAGATGTGTGCCATCACTGGGGAGAGACGACGGGGAGGAGAGGGAAGTCGGCGCTGGAGAGGGATGGAAGTGGCAGATCGAGAGAGGGAGAGATGCGGGAGGGTGGCGGCGCTGAGACGGGGGAGTCGCGAGAGGATAGGGCTGCGTGTGAGGGGAACGAGGGACGAGGGCTCATTCTGTGTCGTGCGATCGATTTGGAGGTATGCCTCGGTTCCGCATAATGATTGAATATTCGGTTTTCTGGGGCTGGTGGGTTCTGAGCCCTTCGGCTAACTGAACACGGGAATGGGCTCTTGGAATGGGTCGGACCCATGACATTCTATCTGATGATAGCAACCGAACACACCCTAAGTGGGTAGAACCTATTCTAACTAGCAATGCTGATCATAATACCTCCATTAAAATGTTGAAAGAAGTTATTTTCCTAGGGTTTGGAGTCCCTAAATATTTAATGACCGATGGTGGTTCACGCTTTATTCATGGTGCTTTCCGTAAATTGCTTGCTATATATGATGTTAACCATAGAATTGCATCCCATTATCACCCTCAATCTAGTGGACAAGTTGAATTTAGCAATAGAGAAATAAAATTAATCTTTACCTAATAATAAAGCAAATTGGGTTTCTCGTCGTTCGTCATGGCATTTTTCAGAAAAGTCCCTCTATTTCAGAGAATTCAACCCGCAGTCCTGTTTTAAGTTAAAACGAATCATTTTTTCGTATTTTACACAAAAGTCCCTGTGTTTTCTTAAAATCAACCCGTTGTCCGAATTTAAGTCACACCCGAACCGTTATTTTACATTTTTCGGACCCCCCCTGATGTTTTAGGTAATTCATTCGCGGATCATATTTAGGTCAAACAAATGCTTTTTTAAATCATCCATATCTTTTAAACCGTAACTCCGATTTGAACATGTTATATATGAAATTTGATTAGAAAAATATGTAGAATATGAATATGCGATTATTTTTACCTGTTAATTATTTTTAAATATTATTTTGGAATATATTTAAATCAAACAAATGATTTTCTAAATTATCCATATCTTTTAAACCGTAACTTTGATTTTAACATATTATATATCAAATTTTATTAGAAAAATGTGTGGAATCTAAATATGATGTTAATTTTACCTGTTAAATATTTTTAAAATATTGTTTTGGAAGCAAACTTATAATTTATAGCGCAAGATCCGTTTTTCTTTCGTACTGGTGGTGATCCGGATTGCAAATAAACACCCCACTATAACCACATAGGGAAAAGAAAATATCGATAACTACACATGCATACCTCTGAAAAATGTCGCAGGGGAAAACAACAGATTTCTCATCGTGAGAGTGAGAGAAAATGAGAGAGAGAGAGAGGGAGGAGAGAGGGAGAGAGAGACGCAATAGAATTAACCATATTCAAACATGTTTTTTGTTGTTTTGTGTGAACACCGAGGCCATCACTGGCGAGGGTGAGAAGGAGGATAAGCGGCAACACAAATATGATGCATCGCAAAAATAAAGGAGATGTACCTATTGTGGTCTTGAGTGATGGTTGTTGGGTTAAGAGCGCGTGTTATGTTTTCTCTCCCGTTGCAACGCACGAGCTTTTTTGCTAGTATTGCAAAATAATGTCAATAGGTCTTGAGAGAATTGGTCTAAGAAACTTGATGTTGCACTTTGGGCCTATAGAACCGCTTATAAGAAT
Source organism: Triticum aestivum (assembly GCF_018294505.1). Taxonomy (NCBI): domain Eukaryota; kingdom Viridiplantae; phylum Streptophyta; class Magnoliopsida; order Poales; family Poaceae; genus Triticum; species Triticum aestivum. Next base: position 333,381,582 of record NC_057799.1, read on the forward strand.
CCTATGGGTATGTCTCCATATAAAATGGTTTATGGAAAAGCTTGTCATTTGCCTCTTGAGTTAGAACATAAAGCATATTGGGCAATTAAAGAACTCAATTATGACTTCAAACTTGCCGGTGAAAAGAGGTTATTTGATATTAGCTCACTAGATGAATGGAGAACCTAGGCTTATGAAAATGCCAAACTGTTCAAAGAAAAAGTCAAAAGATGGCATGACAAAAGAATCCAAAAGCAGGAATTCAAAGTTGGTGAATATGTTCTGTTATACAATTCTCATTTTAGATTTTTTGCAGGAAAACTTCTCTCCAAGTGGGAAGGACCCTATATCATTGAAGAAGTTTATCGTTCTGGAGCTATTAAGATCAATAATGCTGAAGGCACTAATCCGAAGATGGTCAATGGGCAAAGAATTAAGCATTATAATTCAGGTACACCCATTAATGTTGAAACTAATATTATTCAAACCATGACACCAGAGGAATACGTAAAAAGAGACCTTCCAGAACCTTCAAAATGAAGATGTACGTGATACGGTAAGTAAACCGGCTCTAAAAATTCCGCAAAAATATTTTCTGTGAGTTTTGGAATATTAGAAAAAATAAAAAAACATTAAGAAACACCCGAGAAGGCAACCCAGGTGCCCACTTGGCACCAGGGCGCGCCTGCCCCACCTGGCGCGCCCTGGTGGGTAGTGGGCGCCTCGGGCACCTTCCTGACTCTGTTTTCCTATGGTATACTTTTTCCAAGATAAAAATTCTTTATATATACCCCCAAACGATTTGACCACCGTATCACAGAGAAATCCTATGTTCTTGTTTCGTGCTGTTTTTCTATCAGATCTATCAAGACAGGCATCATATCTTCTCTCTCCTCCAACAACGTAGAAGAAGATGCTTGGCTGCTGAAGATGGAACTAAGGAGAGAAGAGCCAAAAGAAGCCACTAAGGAGGACAAGGTCAAGGAAGTTGCAGGGGATCAGGCTCAAGAAGGGGGGCAAGCCATGCTCACGGGGGAGGTTGAGAAAGAGGAAGATATCCTTCAACCCTACTACAACCATCTCACCCCCACTGAAATCGAAGCCTTGAAGGCCTTGGAAACGGTTTGTGTTCAGAATACATATCTCACTCGTGAAATTATTTTGTTGGAAGAGCAAAACATCACCCTCCATAGCATCAATCGTAGATTGGAGCATCTACTGAGGCTGAAGTGTGAAGCCCCTACCTCATCATCACCATCATCACTAAAGAAGGAGACTTAAATACACGGGTATGGGCACTGCCCTTGGCTTGTGCCAAGCTTTGGGGAGATGTCCCGGTATCGTATCACCATCACTTTTATTATCTTTACCTTAGTTCAATCAGTTATTTCGTGATTTATTTGAATAAAAGTTTAGTATGATCTATTTTTGAGTGCTAGTTTCGTGAGCTATCTATCTATGTAATCCAGTGAGAGTTATATAATAAAATTAGTTTGAGTTTTTGCTTCTTTACTTTCTTGTTTCAATCAAAATAAAGAAAATAATGAAAAATATCATATGCTAATCTGATGGAAAGTAATGACATTACATAAGGAAAAGTATAAGTGGTAAAATTTGTTGAGAGTTGACAAATATAACATTGTTCAATGATGCAATTCATGAAAGAATTAATAAGGGAAGAGAAGATTCACATGATAATATACTATCTTGGACATATTTTACGATTGTGAGCCCCCATTAAATATTTTATGCCAAATTGTTGACGTTGGACAAGGAAGACTACATAATGATTTATGTACGTTCATATTCACATAGAAGTTATATTGGCATAGATCCTCCAACATGTGGTGCTTCCCAATATCTTTGCTAGCCAAAAATCCACACTAAGTAGAGATACAACTTGTGCATCCAAAAACCTTAAACCCAAATTCATGTTTTGAGAGTCCACCATACCTACCTATGGATTGAATAAGATCCTTCAAGTAAGTTGTCATGGATGCATAAGGCAATAAAAATTGCTTCTAAATATGTATGATCTTTTAGTGTAAGGGAAAATAAGCATTGTACGAACTTGTGACGGCAAAGTAATAAAAGCGACGGACTACATAATAAAGGTTGCTATCATAAGGGGAAATATAACGTGATGTTCTTTTGCACTAAGAGCTTGTGCATCCAAAAATAAAAGCACATGACAACCTCTGCTTCCCTTTGCGAAGGGCCTATCTTTTACCTTTATGTATTTAGTTTTTATGCAAGAGTCAAAGTGTTCTCCTCTGTTCCTTTTTATTTTTCTCTTTTGCAAGCATCATGTGGTGGGGAAAGATCAAGGCACATATATCCAGTTGGATGTGAGTGATCATGAGTTATTATTGTTGACATCACCCTTGAGGTGAATAAGTTGGGAGGCGAAACTATAAGCCCGTATCTTTCTATGTGATTGGCGGAAACTTTTTGCTCCATATATACGTTGTGATTGTTAGCAATCATAGAAGATTAAATGATGGTTGCGTATGTGTACTTGCCAAAAGGTTTCGACACGAAACCCTTCTTGAAAATATGATGAATTGCAATTGCAAAGTTGACTGAGAACATAGTTTGTTTGCTTTCAATAAAGTTTATGCTTCATACTTCAATGTTGTGATGAATTGTTACTTGCTCCTAAGAAGTTTTATGATAAAGTTTATTGCTGTTATAATAATAAGCATGATGCTACTATGTCCGTATTTTGTTTTTATCGACACCTCTCTCTCTCTCTCTAAACATGTGGACATGATTTTCGATATCGGCTTTCGCTTGAGGAGAAGCAAGGTCTAAGCTTGGGGGAGTTGATACGTCCTTTTTGCATCATGTTTTCCTAATGTTATTTATAGTGTTTTTATTCAATATAACACTATGTGGAGTAATTCTAATGCCTTTTCTCTCATAATATGCAAGGTTTACACAAAGAGGGAGAATACCAGCAGCTGGAATTCTGGACCTGAAAAAGCTATGTCAGATATACCTATTCTGCACATCTCCAAATGAGCTGAAATTTTATGGAGAATTATTTTGGAATATATAAAAAATATTGGAGAAACGAAATACCAGAGGGGGCCACCCAGGTGCCCACTAGGCACCAGGGCGCGCCTGCCCCCACTAGCGCACCCTGGTGGGTAGTGGGGCCCTTGGCCCACCTCCGGTGCCCATCTTCTGGTACATAAGGTCTTTTGACCTAGAAAAAGCAAGGAGAGGACTTTCGGGACGGAGCATCGCCGTCTCGAGGCGGAATTTGGGCAGGAGCGCTTTTGCTCTCCGGCGGAGCGATTCCGCCGGGGAACTTCCCTCCAAGAGGAGGAAATTGAAGCTATCGTCATCACCAACAACCCTCTCATCGTGGGAGGGCCAATCTCCATCAACATATTCAACAACACCACCTCATCTCAAAACCCTAGTTCATCTCTTGCGTTCAATCTTTGTATCAAAAACCTTAGATTGGTACCTGTGGGTGACTAGTAGTGTTGATTACATCTTGTAGTTGATGCTAGCCGGTTATTTGGTGTAAATTATATGTTTAGATCCATTATGATATTTAATACCCCTCTGATCTTGAGCATGAATATGTTGTGTGAGTAGTTACTTTTGTTCTTGAGGACACGGGGAGAAGTCATGTTCCAAATAATCAAGTGAATTTGATATTCTTTCGATATTTTGATGATATGTATGTTGTGATTCCCTTAGTGGTGTTATGTGAACGTCGAGTACATGACACTTCACCATCTTTGGGCCTAAGGGAATGCATTATGGAGTAGTTATTAGATGATGGGTTGCTAGAGTGACAGAAGCTTAAACCCTAGTTTTTGCGCTATTCCGTAAGGGGCTGATTTGGATCCACATGTTTAATGATATGGTTAAATTTTATCTTAATTCTTCTTTCGTAGTTGTGGATGCTTGTGAGAGGGGTTAATCATAAGTGGGAGGCTTGTTCAAGTAATAACAACACCCAAGCACCGGTCCACCCACATATCAAATTATCAAAGTAGCAAACGTGAATCAAACCAACATGATGAAAGTGACTAGATGAAAGTCCCGTGTGTCCTCGAGAACGTTTTACTTATTACCAGAGACCGTTCCGGCTTGTCCTTTGCTACAAAAAGGATTGGGCTAGCTTGTTTCACTTATTGTTACTATTGTTACTTGTTACAAATTATCTTGCTATCAAACTACCTGTTACCGATAATTTCAGTGTTTGCAGAAATTACCTTGCTGAAAACCGCTTGTCATTTCCTTCTGCTCCTCGGTGGTTTCAACACTCCTACTCATCGAAAGGACTATGATTGATCCCATATACTTGTGGGTCATCACCTATCTATTTACTTTTATGTTATTTAACTTTTATTGTTGAGTCATCACCTTCTCATTCAAGCACAAGTTGGAGAGCACTATTGTCATTCTTATGCATTGATTATAGTTAATGTTGGGTGTGAAATGAATGGATCTCTTCCACCATGAATTACGATTTAGTCTCTACTTGAACTTTATCGGTGCTCTGCATTTATGTTTTGTGGTCTCAGAAAGGGCTAGCGAGAGACCATGTTATCGTATTATATCATGATTGTTTGACAAAGTGTTGACATTTGAGATATCTTATTATTGCTCGCTAGTTGGTTATGTTATTGATATGAGTAAATATGAGATCTAAGTGTTATCATTCATATGGTTAGTTCATAATCTTTGCTGAAAATTTGAGCACTAGTTGAGCATATATACAACAACAAGAACAAAAAGAGTTTGAAAAAGTTTTTCTTTATCACTTTTAGTTTATCAACTGAATTGCTTGAGGACAAGCAATGAGTTAAGCTTGGGGGAGTTTATACGTCCCAAACGTATCTACTTTTCCAAACACTTTTGCTCTTGTTTTGGACTCTAATTTGCATGGATTTGAATGGAACTAACATGAACTGATGTTGTTTTTAGTAGAATTGCCATGGTATTGTTTTTGTGTAGAAATAAAAGTTCTCGGATTGAGCTGAAAATTTATGGAGAATGTTTATAGAATAGATAAAAAATATTGGCGAAGAGAACTATCGGAGGGGGGCCACCCAGGAGCCACAAGCTTAGTGGGCATGCCCACCCCCCATGGCGCGCCTGGTGGGCTTGTGGCTCCCTGGAGCCTCTGGCAACCATAACTCCAACTCCATATATACCTATTCGTGGAGAAAAAAATTAGAGAGAAGAAATCATTGTGTTTTATGATACAGAGCCACTGCCACCTACTATTCTTCATTGGGAGGGCTGATTCGGAGTCCGTTCGGGGCTCCGGAGAGGGGGATTCATCGCCATCGTCATCATCAACTATCCTCCATCAACAATTCCATGATGCTCACCACCGGGATTGAGTAATTCCTTCATAGGCTTGCTGGATGGTGATGGATTGGATGAGATCTGTCATGTAATCAAGACAATTTGTTAGGGCTTGATCCCCAGTATCCACTATGTTCTGAGATTGATGTTGCTATGACTTTGCTATGCTTAATGCTATTACTAGGGCCCAAGTGCCATGATTTCAGATCTGAACCCTTTATGCTTTCATGAATATATTTGAGTTCTTGATCCTATCTTGCAAGTTGTATGCACCTATTATGTGTTATGATCTGCATATCCAAAGGTGACAATAATTGGGATCCTTTCCGGTGATTACCGTAGTTTGAGGAGTTCATGTATTCACTATGTGTTAATGCTTTGTCCGGTTCTCTATTAAAAGGAGGCCTTAATATCCCTTAGATTTCCTTATGGACCCCGCTACCAAGGGAGGGTAGGACAAAATATGGCATGCAAGTTCTTATTATAAGCATGTATGACTATATACGGAATACATGCCTACATTACATTGATGAATTGGAGCTATTGTGTGTCGCTCTAGGCCGTGACTGTCACATGATGAATGTCATCCAACACAAATATCCATCATTGATCCAATGCCTACGTTTCTCGCATATTGGTCTCTGCTAAGTTACTTTCGTTGTTGCTGCAGTTACAATCACTACTGCAGGTTGGTCCAAACGCGATAGTCGAATCAGACACCCTTTGATGAAACTGTGTGCGATGTATCAATCATGAACGGTGATGTAATAAAAACGTAAAAAATATGCAAAACGTTTGCGATGGCGGTGACATCAAACACGGTTCATATTGGAGTTGCGTGTGCGATGAGTGGCAAATGGTTAATCCAGAAGAACTGTTTGTGATGAGGCAAAACAACAGAAACGGGCAGCCAGATGAGGGTGTGTGCGATATACGGCATATGGTTCACTAGGTTGAACTATGTGTGATTAGGCAACACAATAGAAACAGTTCAACTGAACAAGATGTGTGTGATACACGGCAAACAGGTCCGTAATCAGAAATGTGTGCGAAGACCAATAATAACACAAACGATTGCTGCTAATAAGCCATGTGATTTGCTGTATCTACAGAAGAATAACACATATATCACTCGTACAACAAGGTGCTATACAAACGGTTTTTAACCCCTTCCCGCGACGACTTTCTGAACCGTCACCTAGTGAGTGACTGTGATAGGGGGTCTTTCCCACACGACCCAAAAACTGTCGGGGATGTGCCCTCCTGGCACACACGCAAGGCAAAATGAGGTCGTGTGCGACCGGTGAGCGATCAAATATGGTTATACGTACGGTAGTGCTAAAAAATACAATTATATAGGCGAAATCGTTTCCGGTCGTAAGTACATTCCACACAGTCAGTCCCCGCTAAACGTTTCCGTTCGTATATACATCCCACATAGTCGCTCCAATGAAAACGTTTGCGCAAAGTGGCCTAACGCAAATAGTTTTCAAGAGAATGTCGTGTGTGATTGTTCATTGATCCAACACGGTTTATTCCTAGAAACTGTGTGCGTTGTCTGAGGTCATCTTCCACGGTGTTTTCTCAATAACCGTTTGCAATAGAAAAACCCAATTAGCAGGCTAATTGGCCATTAGCAAGCTAATTGCCCTATTATTAATAATCCACTTATTAATCTAATTGACATTCATATTAAGCACATAATATATCACATTTCCATATTAAGGAAGCAGGATTTCATAATTGAAATACTTCAGAGTACAACATGATATAGCTTCAGCACTTAGCTACCCCATTACACAACTGCATCAGTACCAAGTTTCACATGCAACATCTAGAACCTTTCAAAATTAGCATCATAAACGGTACATAGACAGATGCATCTCATCTGGAAAACTGCTGAAGCGGAAGGCGAATATTGAGCCTTCATCCATGTTGAAGGTCTTTGCAACTTTAGGCCAGTGCCTGTGGATGATTGACCGTCCATCCTTCGTCCTCTTCAGGAACTCTTCAATATTGAACCATGGGTGTTGTATGAAAACCTTCCTCGCCTCCTGACCAAAGAGGTGGTTCGAGAGGTAATCATTAGTGAACTGCTTTGGAAAGGCCTGAAAACAAGGATGTGCATAAATATCTTCTATATATTGGAAATGGGGCAAAGGAATAAAAAAGGCAAGGTATAATAGTTAGTACCATATTGTAGTGAACTGATGTCTTTGTAGCGACCCGACCCGAATGGATCAAGTCTCTGTGCTTAAGTGTCATCCCTGGATCGGTATGCTGACACACACAGTACTCGAGGATTTATAACAGAGGTAAATCACATGTATAAAGTAACGTAAATACTATTACCTCAATCCAAATAGCGGAAGTAACAAGGTTGTGGATTCCCATCAACACCAACGGCAAAGTTGAGTGTAGAAATCGTAACCCTAACGAATCACTTACTCGTCGTAAGATATCCTGCAACATGAAACGTTGCAGCCCGAAAACGGGTCAGCACATGGAATATGCTGGCAAATTCACACCATAGAGAAATAACGAACAAAGGCTATCACTACATGCATATATGGCTGGTGGAAAAGCTCTATGGTTATAATGTTTTTGCGAAAAGCCAATTTTTCCCTACTACAAAGGAATAAATTTTATTTAACTATCATGGTGGTTGTGAAACATTGAGATGGTTGACAGCATCTCAATCCCAATTAAGTATCATCATTAACCCAACAATATTAATTAAAGTAACATGATGAGATCAACGGGATAATCCAAGAACTAGATACTCAAGATGTCCATAACCGGGGACACGGCTAATCATGATTAGTTTGTACACTCTGCAGAGGTTTGTGCACTTTTCCCCACAAGACTCGATCGCCTCCGCTTGATTCTCGCACTGCATGATGTTTGAGAAATGGATGACCGAGACACAGTCTTTCAGAAGCGTTAGCACCTTATGATGGGTAGACCGGTACACCTACATCCCCTACATCTGCTAGTCTACCACTGTAAGAGTTCACACAACTTAATCAACTATGCTAGAGCCCATAATAGCTTGTTGCTGCACACGGAAGTTTCTAGCATGAATAATCTTATGATCCCTTTGAGCCTGGGTGGCGGTCCTTATACAAACAGACAACACTGGGTTCTCCAGGTGCCTCAATCCACCCAGATGTGAGTTTTAGTTGCCACCTTAAGTAAACCATTATTAACAATCTCACATCTGTCATGAATATCTCTCAAACCCAATCCACGTCTACGGGCATAGCATGGCAATATAATAGCAACGTAGAAGTAACTCCCAAAGGTTTGATAATAAACAGGGCAATAGGTACTACCTCAACTACTTCCCAATACCCACAATTTAAATTTGATCCTAACCGTGCAATGTTTGAGGGTTGAATCTAATGCATAAAAACTGGGAATGAAGGGATATGATCAAAGTGTGAACTTGCCTGCAATGTTGATGAACATGATTCGCACTCAAAACTCTTGATAGATCTACTCGTCACACTCCGGTCAATCTATCGTAAGCAAGCAATAGTAACCACACATAAGCAATCACTCAAAATATCAGAAAGAACGAAGAAGACGATTCGGGAAACATCAAAACCAAGCAAATAACTCTTGCAACATAAAACAATTTCTAACAGTACCAAAATTATATGAATTTGGCCTTATCAGAAAGTTTAGGTCAAGAGCTTCGATTTGCAAAAAGAATCAACTCAAACGGAGTTACGGAACTTAAGTTATGAACAAAAGAAGTTTGAATACAAATCTGTTTGAATTCAAATTTTAAAACTTTCAAAAACATGTTTAAGTTGTTTTACTGGATAGAGGAGATCATAACGAAGAAGTGGGCGTTGGTTTTGTTGGATTTGGATAAACGAGTAAAAAGTTGTAGACGTTTGAAAATCAGGGGCTAATCTGTAAATAAATCATCACAGATAAGTCCCTGGCCGGAAATTAAAAAGAAAATAAAAGAAAAAAAATCCTACCGAACGAACGTTCGCTACAGAGCCCTACGGAACGAAATCGTTCGCTACCGAATACTAACAGATGAACGTCCACTAATTAACCTATCTAAAATATAAGACCGACTTTTAAAAGAAAAACCGCAGAAAACCCAAAAAAAAAAATTAAACCAGACCGGAAGGGGTTATACCGGGTCGGCGGTTCGGCTGAGAAAAACCGGCAGTGGCTCCGGCGAGGCAGTGGACTCCGGCGAGGCGGGCAGCGGCGGCTATGGCGGCGGGGTGGTGCGGCAGGCGGCGCGGTGGCGAGGAGCGGCGCGAGGTGGAGCAGCTGCGGCGGCGCGGCAGCGGCAGAAGTGCGGCGGCGCGGCTGATCTCGCCGGCGGCGGCGGTTGCGGTGCGGCGGCGCGTCGAGGAAAGGAGAGAGGGCGGGGCAGCGGATCTCGCCTTATAAAGGCCAGGGGAGGGGCGGGTGTTGCGTGGGCGAGGGGGCAAAGGAGTCCGGCCGGACTCCGGCGGCGGCGCTCCCGTGCGGGAGTCGGTCTCCTGCGGGAGATCGGGGACGGGGCGACGGGTAAGCTGGGCTGGGCCGCGGCCTGGCTGGGTGCTGGGCCGGCCCAGTCGGCGAAGAGAATTTTTTTTAACAAACGGAGAAAGAAATAATAAAGACAAACTGAAAATATTATATAGGCATATAATATATCAAAATTTTCAAAAACAAATTCCAACAGCGTGAACATTTTTGTAAAGTCAAATAAAATCCACACAAATTTTAATAAATCAAACAGTGCTACTGCCTTAATAAAATCCAATAAAATCTTTTTTTTTAAATACCAAAATGATTTCAAATTTATTTTTCTCCAATTTTCTGATGTAGGGAATCATGTTACCCTATTTTCTGTATATTTTATTTTTGGAGAAAAATAATTTGAATAAAACTCAAATAAGTCAAATATTGGAAAATAATTTCAATGGGACTTTGAATTTAATCCTTTGAAACTCCCAACTCCTATTTCATATGTTTTGAAGAAGTCATTTTATCTTCTCTCGTGAAAATCATTGAGTTGCATAAAGTTTCAGAATTGGAAAATATTTTCAAATGAAATTCAAATATTTTCAACACCCCTTGTCATTAAAATAAATGGAAGAAGTCATGTCATCTTCTCTCCAGGGTTTTGTGGTGAAAAGTATTTGAATTCCTGGAGATCATAAAAGCAAAATGAAAGTTTGGGAAAGTCCTTTTATTCCCTCTCATTTAACTTTCAAAAGATTTCGAATTCACTCACTTTTAGTCAATCAATCAAACAATCAATCCAATCTATCTGTTTATTATAACATTCCAAAATTTAGAATTTTGGGATGTTACAAACCTACCACCCTTAAAATGAATCTCGTCCTCGAGATTCGGAGAGGCTAGCAAGAAATAGGTTAGGGTTTGGGGGTCTCCTCAAAATCCATCGATCATCTCAGGGGTCTGGGGTGCTACCACCCTTAGAAACATTGTTACGGTTCCATCAAAAATCATATACTCCATCCATTATTCTTGACAGTGTCGGTCTTCTCAGATCTTCAGTATAATTCCTTCTCTGGGTTCTTCCGGTGGTGGCATAACCTTTACCACAATTCTTCTGTCCTTTCATCTTGGTAAGGTTATTCCGAGACTGGGTCTTCGCAGCTGACGGGTCTGGCGCCAATACTAAATAGCTATCGACATCTCATGGTGGTCAACAATTTACGGTTTCTCCTGCAGGAAAATGGGTCTGGGTTGATCCTCACCGTATAACCTACGATTGGCATCGACTGCCGTGTACAAGGGAAACATTCTTATACCATTCTAAGGTTCAAACAAGGTTTGGTCGTCGTCTCTCTACTATAGGTAAGTCACTCAGATTTACCATCCCATATAGCAAAGCGAACAATAAGAGTAAGTCGGTATGGTGATCAATCCATCCCGCACCCAAATCATTACCTTGTATATGGTTTAGCGAATCTCGCATTCTAACACTCGGTCATCCTCGCAAGCATTGCAGAATTTCTCTTGTCGACGAACCAAGTTCGGAAAAATCCAATGATTCTGCAAGCCAAACAAACATCTATCGTTCCTTCACAACTCTCAGGTTTTGCGTAACTCCTATAAGATTGTCTGTCGATAAAATCGTAACTTCTTCCAGGGTCTTCCCTTCAACAAGTGTGCGCTTGCTTCTTGGCAGGTCCTGGGGCCTGTGGGTTATGGCCCATCTCATCACTTGTAAGCCTTGAACTCATCATCGTCAACTGATCCTTAATCCAACATCCAACTTCCTGGTATTCTTAAATCCATCCAATTGTACTGTCTTCCTTCCTTCTATTGGCACCAACTAGGACATGATTACTCAGACTCATCATGGAATTTCCATTGATACATATTTCCAACATCATACCTCTTTTATATCCAATAGTAATTTATCCCTTCATCCTTGGGGAATATCCCACATACCGAGATAAAAACTTATACTTATGAAGTCCATACTCCACTTCGTGGAACATCATTATCCTTTCCAGGGTCAAGCATCCTTACAGGGGAATATTGGCCATCTCTGCATGGCACTTCTTCAACTGAGAAAGGTGAAACACATCATGAACTCATGACAGTCCTTCGGGTGACTCCAACTTGTTGGCCACTTCTCCCATACGCTCCAAAACTCGATATGGTCCTACAAATCTCGGGGCTAACTTTCCCTTAACTCCAAATAGTTTAACTCCTCGCAGAGGGAACACACGAAGACATGCTCCGTCTGCAATTTCATAGACTACCTCCTTTACATCCACTAATACTCCATACCCTCATATTCTTGGGGTATCCAACATATCGAGATAAAACTCATACTTATTTTGTTCGAAATCCACTTCATGGAATATCATTACCTTTTTCCAAGGGTCAAGTTTCCTCACAGGGTACTACCACCCTTAAGATGCACAATCTTCCATAGACCATATTTCTCTTATCCTCGAAAATGGTCAAAATCTTTCTTCATAGAGTAACAACTCATAGAATCCAAATCAATACCAATGATGCTAACTTTATTGATTCTCAAATTATTACAATCTCATGCATTCCATTACATGCCTCAATCCGACACCTCACTAATAAAAGAAATGTCCACACTACTACTACATTTCTCGTTGCACTCAACTATTTATCACAAGTCTTCGTCTCCTTGGGGCATTCTCTGGCAAAGTGCCCTGCTTCATCACAACGGTAACATATTACTTCTGACATATATCGGGGTTTCCTTGTGATTATATAGCCTCCTGGGGTCCTCATCTTCCCTTTTGGGCAATCATTGTGGTAGTGTCCTAAATTTTTGCACCTGAAACATGTGATATGACTCAGGTCTTTTTTTGTAGAAATTGGGTTGTTCCTGGGATCCAATCTATTTCTCTTCCTGGACTTTTTCGTTCCAATCAGGGCTTCTATTTCCTGTGGGTCATACTCTACTTCCTCTGTCGGGAATTCTACTAAATCCCCATTCAGACAATTTTGGGAGATGTGTCCTTCTTCTCCACATGAATAGCATGACTTGGTGCAGGGTTTATTTGGTTCTTCTTTGGGTGTGTCCTCCACCTCTTCCTTCATCACAGATTCCTCTAAATTTTCCATGAGGGCTCTTTTCATTGCTTCTTTCTTCTGCTGGACGGTCCTTTGTACCATGGGGTAGATGTGACACTGAGCAGGGTAGTGGGTAGTCCCTTCACACAAGCAACAAGTGATCTGCCGAGTTGGGCATTCTTCAGCTGGGTGACTTCCTTCACAATTAGGGCATTCATCCTTGTGTTCCTTATGGTTGTGTCCTATTTCTCCACAAGGCTTGTATGCACAAGGTTTCTTCATATCCTTTCCATAAGGCTTCAATTTCTGGGACACAAGACGAGATCTTTGTAGAGTCCACTTAAATTATTTCCAAGTGGTTACTTCTTGCCATCCATTGATGGTTTGGTACATCCTCCACCAAGTAGCAGCACCTCTTTCAAAACATTGAAGAGCATGCCGGGTCATATCCTTTCCGACTATAGGGTTATTCCTCATGTGATCCTCCATGTTCTGAATCCATCGGTCCGTCTCCAATTGACTCATCGGTCCAGAAAATACAAGCTCATCTCCATTCATCCTCTGTTGGGTCCAAGGGTTTGGGGTGAGATAAGAGAGGTAGAGAGGGATGCACACAATACAAACAAAAGTTTTGAAAAGACAGATTTTATTGTGGCTGTCGGAAAAACAACAAACAAATGACAGCTCACCAACGTCGCATCTAACGTAGGCATAACAGGGGTTTGGTCTTCTAAAGGTCAATAAGTCTTCAACATCGCCAAACTCTTCAAGTCTTGTTCATGTCTCCGATGGCTTCTTCCAATCATGCTTGTCCTTCTCAAGTTCTTTTGCCAAATTATCTCTGTTGACGCGAAGTCTCTCGTGACGTCCTTTAAATTTTTCTGGAGTTGCGCTCCAACTTCTGGGTTTCAACATCCTTGACATGAACCATGATCCTACTGTCCTTCAGTTCATGACGAATCTTTGATGTCTCGAGGTTTTGCTCCTCTAGCTTGGCTACTTTCAGCCTCTGCGTCCTGAGTTCTTCACGAAACACTTCTTTGTCAAAAACTTCTTGATGTAATACTCCAGATCCTGGTGATACACCGGTCTAAAGTTAAAACTTCAGCTTGCTGATAGGTACTCCATCATCCTTCTACCATCCAATCCTTCCATGCATATGCATGCTTAACTCGGCACGGTGGCAATAGAATAAGCGGACGATAACATCATGGATAGCCGTGTTTATGCCCATGTTACTGCCATGAGCTTTCATTCCATAACTGATATCTCCTGTCTTCGGGTTTTCTTAACAAAAACTTTGAGTTCTAATGCTCCATGTTTTGGTCTTTCTCCGATACACCTTGCTCTCGGGCATTGACGGCTTCCATAGTTTGCCATGTTCCATAAGGGTAACCTTCCTAGGTCATACACATCTGGCAATTCTTCAGAGCCTTCAAATTCTCCCAGTCTTTGGAGTCTTCAACCATTGTAGTTTCCATTATCATAATGCATGGTAAAATCCTCTTTATTCCAAATGGTCTTGGTTGTCCGATATCTTGTCCTTCTTGGAGTGGTCTCATCAGTCGAATCTTCGTGTGGTCAAAAGGGGAAAGGGTATGGTCTCACTAAAAGGGAATATTTGAATAAGACTCAGAAAAGAAGAGAGGTAAAAGATCTTTTTGAAAAGGAAAGTTTTTAGGGAAAATCCTTCCTATGGGCTTGCCGGTTCCTAGGGTCACGTCCTACAGTCAACATGTGCTCTGATACCATCTTGTAGCGACCCGACCCGAATGGATCAAGTCTCTGTGCTTAAGTGTCATCCCTGGATCGGTATGCTGACACACACAGTACTCGAGGATTTATAACAGAGGTAAATCACATGTATAAAGTAACGTAAATACTATTACCTCAATCCAAATAGCGGAAGTAACAAGGTTGTGGATTCCCATCAACACCAACGGCAAAGTTGAGTGTAGAAATCATAACCCTAACGAATCACTTACTCGTCGTAAGATATCCTGCAACATGAAACGTTGCAGCCCGAAAACGGGTCAGCACATGGAATATGCTGGCAAATTCACACCATAGAGAAATAACGAACAAAGGCTATCACTACATGCATATATGGTTGGTGTAAAAGCTCTATGGTTATAATGTTTTTGCGAAAAGCCAATTTTTCCCTACTACAAAGGAATAAATTTTATTTAACTATCATGGTGGTTGTGAAACATTGAGATGGTTGACAGCATCTCAATCCCAATTAAGTATCATCATTAACCCAACAATATTAATTAAAGTAACATGATGAGATCAACGGGATAATCCAAGAACTAGATACTCAAGATGTCCATAACCGGGGACACGGCTAATCATGATTAGTTTGTACACTCTGCAGAGGTTTGTGCACTTTTCCCCACAAGACTCGATCGCCTCCGCTTGATTCTCGCACTGCATGATGTTTGAGAAACGGATGACCGAGACACAGTCTTTCAGAAGCGTTAGCACCTTACGATGGGTAGACCGGTACACCTACATCCCCTACATCTGCTAGTCTACCACTGTAAGAGTTCACACAACTTAATCAACTATGCTAGAGCCCATAATAGCTTGTGGCTGCACACGGAAGTTTCTAGCATGAATAATCTTATGATCCCTTTGAGCCTGGGTGGCGGTCCTTATACAAACAGACAACACTGGGTTCTCCAGGTGCCTCAATCCACCCAGATGTGAGTTTTAGTTGCCACCTTAAGTAAACCATTATTAACAATCTCACATCTGTCATGAATATCTCTCAAACCCAATCCACGTCTACGGGCATAGCATGGCAATATAATAGCAACGTAGAAGTAACTCCCAAAGGTTTGATAATAAACAGGGCAATAGGTACTACCTCAACTACTTCCCAATACCCACAATTTAAATTTGATCCTAACCATGCAATGTTTGAGGGTTGAATCTAATGCATAAAAACTGGGAATGAAGGGATATGATCAAAGTGTGAACTTGCCTGCAATGTTGATGAAGATGATTCACACTCAAAACTCTTGATAGATCTACTCGTCACACTCCAGTCAATCTATCGTAAGCAAGCAATAGTAACCACACATAAGCAATCACTCAAAAGATCAGAAAGAACGAAGAAGACGATTCGGGAAACATCAAAACCAAGCAAATAACTCTTGCAACATAAAACAATTTCTAATAGTACCAAAATTATATGAATTTGGCCTTACCAGAAAGTTTAGGTCAAGAGCTTCGATTTGCAAAAAGAATCAACTCAAACGGAGTTACGGAACTAAGTTATGAACAAAAGAAGTTTGAATACAAATCTGTTTTAATTCAAATTTTAAAACTTTCAAAAACATGTTTAAGTTGTTTTACTGGATAGAGGAGATCATAACGAAGAAGTGGGCGTTGGTTTCGTTGGATTTGGATAAACGAGTAAAAAGTTGTAGACGTTTGAAAATCAGGGGCTAATCTGTAAATAAATCATCACAGATAAGTCCCTGGCCGGAAATTAAAAATAAAATAAAAGAAAAAAAAATCCTATCGAACGAACGTTCGCTACAGAGCCCTACGGAACGAAATCGTTCGCTACCGAATACTAACAGATGAACGTCCACTAATTAACCTATCTAAAATATAAGACCGACTTTTAAAAGAAAAACCGCAGAAAACCCAAAAATAAAAAAAATAAACCAGACCGGAGGGGGTTATACCGGGTCGGCGGTTCGGCTGAGAAAAACCGGCAGCGGCTCCGACGAGGCGGCGGACTCCGGCGAGGCGGCGGACTCCGGCGAGGCGGGCAGCGGCGGCTACGGCAGCGGGGTGGTGCGGCAGGCGGCGCGGTGGCGAGGAGCGGCGCGAGGTGGAGCAGCTGCGG
>NC_057799.1:333398946-333405674 GCF_018294505.1 Triticum aestivum
AAATAAAATCCACACAAATTTTAATAAATCAAATAGTGCTACTGCCTTAATAAAATCCAATAAAAATCTTTTTTTTTTAAATACCAAAATGATTTCAAATTTATTTTTCTCCAATTTTCTGATGTAGGGAATCATGTTACCCTATTTTCTGTATATTTTATTTTTGGAGAAAAATAATTTGAATAAAACTCAAATAAGTCAAATATTGGAAAATAATTTCAGTGGGACTTTGAATTTAATCCTTTGAAACTCCCAACTCCTATTTCATATGTTTTGAAGAAGTCATTTTATCTTCTCTCGTGAAAATCATTGAGTTGCATAAAGTTTCAGAATTGGAAAATATTTGCAAATGAAATTCAAATATTTTCAACACCCCGTGTCATTAAAATAAATGGAAGAAGTCATGTCATCTTCTCTCCAGGGTTTTGTGGTGAAAAGTATTTGAATTCCTGGAGATCATAAAAGCAAAATGAAATTTGGGAAAGTCCTTTTATTCCCTCTTATTTAACTTTCAAAAGATTTCGAATTCACTCACTTTCAGTCAATCAATCAAACAATCAATCCAATCTATCTGTTTATTATAACATTCCAAAATTTAGAATTTTGGGATGTTACAGCTTCTTCAATGTGCAGACAAAGATCTTGTTGTTTTTTGTCGCTGATTTCTTTATCCTAACAATCTTTCTGAGTTTCTTGACTTGATTGATATTCATGGACAACTCATTTCCCCATATGCAAAAAGGGTCGAACAGTGGGTGAAAACCTCTGGCAGCAGGACCTACATGTGCAAGACCAAATTGTTAAAAACCTAAATATTAGAATGGTTCCTGCAATTGCATAATAATGTGCTATTAGACAACGGACCATGCATGTGCTAACCTCGATTGTGAACCTGAGTGCTTCCCATTGTTTCCCTACAACACATATAAGGTAGTTAGTCATCAGGTCAAGTAAGGGTTCGCATGCTATCAGTAAAAAATTTTGATGAAAAATAAGCACATTGCAGATTCATCAGATTAATTCAAGCCACATGGAAAACCCATTTATCCAAACCAAGCATGATTAAGAACTAGGAAATATAGCACTTGTATATGTTTCTCATGTATTAAGTGCAGCCAAATTCGATTTATTCCTCACATTCACAACAATACGAAATTCTATGCACAACAATTTTACATCACATTGCAGAATTGAACCAAGTAGTTAACTAAACACCACAATGAACGAACCAAACATTAACTGAGAACCACTTTGCATAATATAGCATACTCCTAATAGAAGATCAACCAGTTAACCAAACCAAGTATGCTTAACAACTTGGAAATATAGCAATTGTATTTGTTTCTCATGCATTTAGTATAGCCAAATACAATTTATTCCTCACATGGTATACAATAACATAATGCACCCACAACAATTGAACATTGCATTGCAGAATTGGACCAAACAGTTACCTAAACACCACAATAAATGAACCAAACGTTAACTGACCACCACATTGCACAATATAACATACTCCTAATAGAAGATCAGACAGGTAACCAAACCAAGCATGCTTCACAACTTGGAAATATAGCAATTGTATTTGTTTCTCATGTATTCACTAGTACGTGTTGGTGCTATACAAACGGTTTTTAACCCCTTTCCGCGACGACATTTGGAACTGTCGCCAAGTGAGTGTGGGAGATAGGGGGTCCTTCTCACACGACCCAGAAACCATCGGGGATATGCCCACCTAGCACACACGCTCGGCAAAATGAGGTCGTGTGCGACCGGCGAGCGCTCAAATACGGAAATACATACAGTAGAGCTAAAAAATACAATTATACAGGCAAAATTGTTTCTGGTCGCAAGTACATCCCACACAGTTAGTCCTCGCTAAACGTTTCTGTTTGTATGTACATCCCACACAGTCGCTCCAAGTAAAACGTTTCCGTTCATAGGTATATCACACACAATTTTTCTTGTTAAATCGTTTGTGATAGCGTTGCCATTGCAGACGATATTAATAATTATATCATTTGCGTTATTGAATGCATCACACACGGTGCCTAGAAGAGACTGTGTGGCAAAGACTGTCCATCACACACAGTTTTTATGTGGTAAACATTTGCGCAAGGTGGCCTAACGCAAACAGTTTTGAAGAGAAAGTCGTGTGTGCAGTGGAGATTGATCGCACACGTAGTGGATCCTAGAAACGTTTCTGATCTCGACGTATATCGCAGACTTTTCGCTTTCGCAAACCGTGTGCAGTGTAATCCCTAATTAAACCCTAATTTAAAAATCACATGTTTTGAATTTGAAAGTAGGCAATCACCTATTTCATATCGAACCATGTTTATTACAAATATAGGTTCAACCACGAATCCACAATTTGATGCACAGGTACATATACTGAAGAACTACAGAAGCACCAAGTAAAGAATGATGAACCACAGTTGTACTAAAGACTGTAAGAGAGAGGCGAAAGACATTCTGGTTGCTGGAGAAGGTGAAGCGGAATGCCCATATTGTGCCCTCCTCCATGCGTAATGCGCGCACGACTCTAGGCCAACCCCTTGTGATGGCTGCCCGTCCATCCTGCACTTTCTTCATTAGGACTTCTTGATGCTCATTGTAGTCTGGATGAAATACTTTAACCTTCATTGAATGTCCACCAATCATGTACTTTGTGAGGTAATCTCGAGTGAACTGCTTCGGGAACCACTGGGAACGAAAAAGATTTAGACACTGTTGTCTAACAACTCATTATGGGCAGTAAAAAGAGAAGGCTGCAGAGTTTGTAGTTACCATCCTACAGCTCACTGTTGTGTTGGATAGAGCATAAACAAATAGTTTGCTTGCCACCATTCATATCTTTTTGCTAATAATCTTTATCAGTTTCCTCACTTGATGCTTGTTCATCAATATCTCATTGCCCCATACGCAAAAAGGGTCGATGCGTGGATCCTTGCCAAGGGCATATGTACCTACAAGCAACAAGTCAATATTAGAAGCTAACTAGTGTCCAGGCCTGGATCTATATGCACTACATTATGGAACGACGGGGGGAGTACAAGCCGAGGGATGAAGCTAACCTCGGCGGAAAATGGTGGCCACTCCCGTTGTTGTCCTGCATAAGTAGTGGAAAGGCATGCTAAGTACAGCAACCTTAACATCAAACAAAAATAGCAAAGGTAAACAACATCATCTCCAAATGATAGCTTGAATGTGTTGATTTCAGCATGCTGTTAAAGCAGATATAAAATGGAAGGCAATGTTACCGACAGCAGGCTTAACAACCATCAAATATTGCAATTCAAACTGGTATTGTTGAAAATGAATAGAATGTAGGTACTGCTTAAACATCACACTGGATAAATGTGTAAAACTAAAATAAAGGGCATGTGTTAACTACACCAGGAATAACTAGAACCAAATATAGCCGTTCAAACTGGTATTGATGTAGTCGAGCGGCACAGTTCTGACTTGCACATAATGAACAACACATTGTGAATGACTGAAATAAACAAGGCATAAATGACCAGTATAACAACCAAATATAGCCATTGAAAACTAGACAGAGTCTCACTGCAACCAACCTAACAAGCAAATACAGATAAACATGGCATATGCTTCAAAACTGGACAAATGCTCACTGCAACCAACCTAACAAGCAGATAAAGATAAACAAGGCATCTGCTTGATAACTGGACAAATGCTAAAAAAAAGCAACCTAACAACCAAATACAGATAAACAAGGCATCAGCTTGATAACTGAACAAATGCTAAAAAAAGCAACCTAACAACCAAATACAGATAAACAAGGCATCTGCTTGATAAATGGACAAATGCTCACTGCAACCAAACTAAGAACCAAATACAGATAAACAAGGCATCTGCTCGATAACTGGAAAAATGCTCACTCCAAACAACCTAACAACTAAATACAGATAAACAAGGCATCTACTCACTATAAACAACCAAATATAGCCATTCGTGAAACTGAAGTGGACAATTCATACTTAAACATCACATAGACCTATTGAACAATACATTTTTGCATAACTGAAATAATTAAACACGGCATAGTTAAAGCACCACATGACAAATGCTACTACAACAAAGGGTACGGGTTGGCAAGCTAGAAAGGGTAAGATTTGCTGACAGAATGTTGCCTCACATTTCATGGACGGGATCCTTCCAGTTGGAAGAGCATAGACCCATGGTGCGCTCTCTGATGTCACAGATGGGCTGTTTCACCTTGGAAAAACCTTCGTGGGTGCCCTCCTCGTGGTCGTGGTCGTGGTCGATGCGATCTGACTTGGCAATTGAGGATCCCAAGCTGCCGTCGTAGAACGTGTCCTTCAGAAATGACAAAATGGGCTCGATGGCGTATAAAGCTCGCAAATCCTTGACCACTTGGCGGAGGAGATCAGCAGCAGGGCCGTCAAAGAGATCGATGGCGGTTGAACTAGAGGGGTTGGGGATGGACCACTTAACCTGTGGCATGGCCCGTGTGAAGCCGTTGGTGTGGACGAGCTTGATGTCGTAGCCAACTTTCCCGAGATACAGTAATACGCTAGCCCACTGACATGAAGCCTTCGGCATGGCAACGTAGTCAATGTCTTCGCCGGCTTCCATGGCGGCGTGTTGCTCCGGGATCGACAGGTCGGGGCGAACGGCGGCCACCTCGCCAACGTCCGCCGGAGAGGCCTTGATAAACCTCTTCTTGGCCGAACGCTCGTCGGGCTCCCCGGGATACATGGTCGAGCTTAGGCTGCGACATTCTAGAGCAGGGGATGTGGATTTGGCGGGGAGAGACACCGCATGCCTCATCTAAAAACTCAGGGGGAGTGGGGCGACGGAATGGGAATCGCTGGGTAACCTGAACTTTATTATCTAAACTAGGAGGAACGGGCAGACCGACAGGGGTTGGCGGCAGTGTCGGTGGCCGCTGTGAGCTAGGGTTCGAGGGGGGGGGAGGGGCGGGTGGGGGACTGTGGAGGGGGGTTGGTGTTTGAGGATACTCCGCGACTACTGAATTTTTTAGTAATGGTGGGTGGAGATGGTGGTGGACGAGGGAGGGCGACGGTTCAAATGCCTCGGCTACTACAATTTTACTATAATGTCAGTGCTGGAGGAGTGTGGGCGACGGTTGAAGTACGACGGCTACTAAAATTTGGGTAAAGGAATTGATGCGGGGCAGGAGTGCCCAATATCGCGCACGGTCCAATAACAATATGCGTGTATGATAATAAGGAAAAGTGGCGCGGATCCGCCGATTTTTGCAACGCTCAAGGCGGGTAGTTTGTTTTTTATATTTCTAGCTAGCTGGTCTATCGCACACGGTTCGTCCTAATTTCCAAATAAACTTACCCGCCTTTAGCTTGCACGGGTGGTGGTTTTACAGCGCACTTGCATCGCACACAGTTAAGCCAGTACCTCCACCCTTTGCTCGCGCTTGCGCGGTCGTGGTGATTTCAGCGCACTTGAATCGCACACGGTTGAGCCAGTACCTCCACCTTAATTTGCTCAAGCTTGCGCGGTCATGGTGATTTCAGTGCACTTGCATCGCACACGGTTGAGCCAGTACCTCCACCTTAATTTGCTCACGCTTGCGCAGCCGTGGTGATTCACATCGCACTTGTATCGCACACGGTTAAGATATTATACCCCGTATCCGTTGAGCGTCATTAGAGTCTTTGCAACAAAAAATAACATTAGAAAGGGTCAAAAGACAGCCACACCAGCATGTGGCCCAAATATATATGAGTGAAAAGGGTGGTTTGTGATGTTCAAAATTCCAATGCACAACTTTGACCGCGCGGGCTCATGGTTGGGCGGGTCGTTGAAGATCGATGAGAGGGGCCAGAAGTCAAGAACCACCTGGAAGTGGCCAAATATATGTACGAATATTGGGGATGTTTAAAACTTTAAATACACAATGCATAACTTTGGTGGCACCTGCCTCGCAAACCCGAAAGCACCCTAACAACCACCTAGCTAGGATGCTTGGCCCACCAGCTCCCACTTCGTGTCAGCAGGGTGGATGCACGTAATGATCGATACTTTGGTCATACATGCATGTTGCCATGACCTACCATAAGACAGACCAATGAATCCATCGTTTGGTCAAATGACAGTTGTTGTTGTCGTCGATAAACCGCTTGGGCCAATAGATTGAACCATCATAAAAATTGCACGAGAGGGACCAAAAAACCAACACCTCTTGCATGCGGCCCAAAATGATGTACGTTGGGAAGGGGTGATGTGTGTTTTCAATATAGAATAATGTACAATTTAGATGTGGTTCCTACCTCTTGATACAGACAACAACCATGAAGGCAAGGTAGTTAAGGACGAGATATGCAGGGTTTGATGTAGGTCAAACCCAGATATCCGAGCATCTGGGAGGGAATCCTGACAACGCATGAGCTCGAGCTTTGGTTGACCGACATTTGACGGTGACCGGACCTAACATGAACTAGGAGGAATCCATTCATGGCCAACACATACCCCTCATTATCGATGGAAGGGATGATATATATACACTCGGGGAGCCCACATATATGCGTGTCGTCACAAAAAACCGCACAAGGGAGACGTGGTCGATCAGAAGACCCCATATACACTGCATGCGGCCCGAAAATATGTATTGGTACGATGGTGTATGATGTGTTTAAATCCCAAATGCACAACTTGAATGGGCCACCAACTATGTTACAAACCGAACACCGTACCCGACT
>NC_057799.1:333405917-333406568 GCF_018294505.1 Triticum aestivum
GAGGGAGTCCTGGATTAAGGGGTCCTCGGGCGTCCGGGCTATGTAACATGGGCCGGACTTGTAACGCCCCGGATTCGATGCGCCAGGTGTCCGCCAGTTATTCGTCGTTGTTGCCATGTCATTTGCTTGCGTGTTGCATTTTGCCATGTCATCATCTGCATTTCATCCGCATGTTTTTCGAAACTTGCATCCGGTCCTTTTCCCCGTTGTCCGTTTCGCGATCCGACACTCTCGCACGCGCCCGTCGCCCCTCTCAGTCCTTGTTTCGTGAGCGGGAGAAAAACATTCTCGGAATGGGTCGGTATTTGCATCGGTAGACCGCCCGTCAAATTTCGTTCCATTTGGAGGTCGTTTAATGCCCCAACGGTTATCCGCGTAGACCGAAAGCCCCTTTTGTCTTGCAGCCCAACACCCCTCCAAATCAGCCCACTAGCCCATCTAAACCCCCTCCATTCTCTCCGCCGTTCGATCATGATCGTGTGGGCGAAAACCGCACCTCATTTGGACTCTCCTAGCTCCCTCTACCTATAAATTAGTCCCCTCCCTCGAAATTTCGGGCGAACCCTAGATCAAATCCCCCCTCTCGCCGCCGGACACGTCCGCACCCGCCGGACGAAATCCGGCCGCCGCCCTCCACGAATCCGGAGCCGC
>NC_057799.1:333407232-333423080 GCF_018294505.1 Triticum aestivum
CGCCGTGCGCCGCCGCCTCGCCGTGGATCCGGCGAGCCGCCGCACGGATCCGGCCGGCCCCGACTCCCTCCGGCCTTCCTCGTCCTCGCCGACCTCCTCCGGCGCCGCCCCGCCGTCGCCGGCCACCTCGTCGCCGGATCCGACGGATGGGACGAGATCCACCCGCCCGGCCATCCAAACGCGGCACCCATCCCGCATCAGCTCGTCCTGGGTCATCCTCGTCCCGTTTTCGCGAGGGTAAAAAAATCTGCCAAGTCCCTGAGATTTTGCATTATGTATCCATGTTCATCATGCCATAAATTCATGTATGTAACTCCGTTTTGCATGTACAATATGTCAAAATGTTCATCATGAGATGCTCTTCATTTTGTTTCATTGTGCCATGCTTGTTTGAGTCCATCTGGATGCACTAATCATCGTTGCAAGAGTGCTATATGATGTTAACTCCTGTCTATTATCAGAACTTGGTGATTTGTCTTTTTCATTGCATTTTGTGTGTGCATCTTATGGGAATGAGCTCTACATGTGTTTTGCACTAAATCATGCCATATTTACAGTGGAGTTTGTCTTGTATTTTTGTGATCTATGTGGTGACTAGCACAAGCATGCAAAGTAGCCTCCGTGATGTTGCTGATTTCTATGACTGTCATTTCTGCCAAGTCTGAGTCTGTTATATTTTGTTGCTATGTTGCCATGCTGCTACCATGAGTTCTATGCATAATATGGAGTTGGTAACTAAGGATGTTTTATTATACATGTTATGATGTATCCATCCATGCCCTTGGTTGTATTTATAGCCTTCTGTAGCTTGTTGCAAACTTGCCCTCAAATTGCTAAATAATGTTGTTGTCAGCCTGTTAACATGAAGTTCAGTTTTGACATGTATTTTGCTAGTGATCCATGCACCCTATGAACTTGCTCTTGCCATGCTTTGCTTCATAATTATGCTATCTTACTGTTGGTTGACTTCATATGCCATGAAATGCTTGGTGATAAGTGAGTTGAGCTCGCAAAGATGCCTTCCTAATTTTGTTTATGCCATGCTCAGTTTTTCTGCCAAGTCTGTATCTCTTTATGAAACTTGTTATGTTTACATGGGTGCCATCATATCTTCTGTGCATTTTTGGCTCGTGATCAGTAAGGACTTTTGTTCTATGAAATTAGTAGATTCATGTCATGCCTTTGTTTGCTATGATATGTTTCCGTAGAATATCGTTTGATAGCTCTAAATATTGCAATCTGATGTTATTTCTGTCATGTCCAGTAATTTCTGCCAAGTCTGTGAACTGTTATTATTTGCAATCTTGCCATGTCCTTTTGAGCATGTTATATTGATGTATGGAGATAGCTCAGTGTTCATGTTTTGTTATGCTTTACCTGCACATCATGTCAATGCGTTTTTCTTTCATGTTAGGGTTCCGTAGCATGTTGTTTTGATGCTTGCAAGATGCCTAGTTGCTGTTATGGACAGATTGTTGTTGTATCTTGTTTGGAGTGTATGTGTTGCACCGTTGCTCCGTTTGGAATATCCTCTATATGAAACATGCTTAGTTTTGCATGTAGTTTCATATTACCTTGTTGCTTCCTTGTCCTAAGTGTGTTTGCTTGATGTTTGAATGCATTTTGCATCAATGCCATGTTTGACTTGTTTTGCTCATATCTTCTAGGCCGTAGCTCCGAACTAAATGAACTTTATATGTAACTTGACTAGAATTTCGTGTAGATCATCTTGGTGCATTTTAACTTGCTGTTTAACAACTTGAACATAAGAAGCCAATCAGCTGGAGCCAGGCCGACCACCCAGAGGTGATGCCCTCTCCTGGCTCCTATGCAATGGTCTTGGATGTCACCCTCGCGACGGAGAGGCGAGCTGCCCGATTCTCCCGCGTCCTGATAGATGGCAGAAGCAGTATCAACATACTGTACCGCGATACCATGGAGAAGCTGAACATCAAAGCGAAGCAGCTCATGCCGAGCCGCACCGTCTTCCATGGTATCGTCCCCGGCTTGTCTTGCTCCCCAATCGGCAAGATTAAAATGGATGTTCTCTTCGGAGACAAAGATCATTTTCGCCGAGAAGCAATCTGGTTCGAGGTAGTGGATTTGGAGAGCCCCTATCATGCTCTGCTTGGCCGACCTGCTCTGGCCAAGTTCATGGATGTGCCCCACTACGCCTACCTGAAGATGAAGATGCCGAGCTCGAAGGGGATCATCACGGTAGCCGGCGACTACAAGAAGTCCATCGAGTGCGCCATGGCCAGCAGCCGGCTGGCCGAGTCCCTCATGGTGGCAGAAGAGAAGAAGATGCTGGAACGGGTTGTGGCCATGGCCGGCAAGCAGCCGGCCCTGTCCCCCAACCCCAAAGATTGTGATGCGCAGGGCTCCTTCCAGCCTGCCAAAGAGACGAAGAAGATACCTCTGGACCCGGAGAACCCGGAGAGGTTCGCTGTCATTGGGGCAAACTTGGACAGTAAATAGGAAGGCGAGCTCGTCGACTTCCTCCGTGAGAATCGAGACATTTTTGCATGGTCCCCAAAGGACATGCCGGGTGTCCCGAAGGATTTCGCCGAGCACAAATTACATGTCCGCGCTGACGCGAAGCCCGTCAAGCAACCCCTCCGCCGACTATCAGAAGAGAAGCGAAGAATCGTGGGAGAAGAGGTAGCCCGGCTCCTTGCCGCTGGCTTTATCATGGAAGTGTTCTTTCCAGAATGGCTTGCCAACCCAGTTCTGGTTCTGAAGAAGAATAACAAGTGGCGTATGTGTATAGACTACACCAGCCTGAACAAGGCCTGCCCAAAGGATCCGTTTGCTCTGCCACGGATTGACTACGTGATAGACTCCACAGCCGGATGCGAGCTGTTAAGTTTTTTGGATGCGTACTCAGGGTACCATCAGATCAAGTTGGACCCAGCTGACCGCCTGAAGACTGCCTTCATCACACCCTTTGGAGCTTTCTGCTACCTGACTATGACATTCGGCTTGAGGAATGCCGGTGCCACTTTTCAGCGTTGCATGCAGAAATGCCTCTTGAAACAACTCGGCAGAAATGCCCATGTCTATGTAGACGACATTGTGGTGAAGACAGAGAAGCGCGGTACCTTGCTGGAAGACCTGAAAGAAACATTCGCCAACTTGCGCCGATTCCAAATCAAGCTCAACCCCGAGAAGTGCGTGTTCGGAGTGCCAGCCGGCCAGCTGCTAGGCTTCCTGGTCTCCGAACGCGGCATCGAATGCAACCCTGTCAAGATCAAGGTCATCGAGAGGATGGAGATTCCCACCAAACTGCGAGATGTGCAGAAGTTCACTGGCTGCTTAGCCTCCCTGAATCGTTTTATCAGCCGACTAGGAGAGAAGGCTCTCCCCCTGTACCGACTCATGAAGAAGTCCACTCACTTCGAGTGGAACGACCAAGCTGACCAAGCCTTCCATGAGTTGAAGAAAATGCTGACCACTCCGCCTGTCCTGGCGGCGCCGACTGAGAAGGAGCCCATGCTCCTCTACATCGCCGCGACTAGCCGAGTCGTCAGTACTGTTGTTGTGGTCCAGCGCCCGGAAGAAGGCCGAGCCCAGCTAGTCCAGAGGCCGGTGTACTATCTCAGCGAAGTGCTATCCAGCTCAAAGCAAAACTACCCGCACTACCAGAAGATGTGCTATGGGGTGTACTTCGCTGCCAAGAAACTGAAGCCCTACTTCCAAGAGCACCCCATCACGGTCGTGTGCACCGCCCCGCTCGCCGAGATCATAGGCAGCCGGGATGCATCCGGCCGGGTGGCTAAATGGGCCATTGCACTGGCGCCCTACACGATCTTCTACCAACCCCGCACCGCCATCAAGTCCCAAGCATTGGCCGACTTCCTCGTCGACTGGGCCGAGACCCAGTACCTACCGCCGGCTCCCGACTCTACCCATTGGCGGATGCACTTTGACGGGTCCAAGATGCGCACCGGCTTGGGAGCCGGCATCGTCCTCACCTCTCCCAAAGGCGACAAGCTCAAGTACACGCTGCAGATCCACTTCGCCGCCTCCAACAACGTGGCTGAGTACGAGGCGCTCGTACATGGGCTCCGGCTAGCCAAAGAGCTCGGCATACGCCGGATCCTATGTTACGGCGACTCAGACTTGGTGGTCCAGCAGTCGTCTGGCGACTGGGATGCCAAGGACGTGAACATGGCGAGCTATCGATTCCTCGTCCAGCAGATCAGCGGATACTTTGAAGGGTGCGAGTTCCTTCACGTGCCAAGGGCCGACAACGACCAAGCAGATGCCCTAGCACGAATCGGCTCCACCCGACAAGCCATACCGACTGGCGTCTCCCTCCAGCGCCTCCTCAAGCCGTCCATCAAGCCGTCTCCAGAGTCGGACTCTATCTTCGTACCGGCTGCGCCAGATGCAGCCGGATCCGACTGGAGGAAACCCGCAGGCGGCACGGGGACTTCGACAACTGGCCCGGGGACTGCCGTAGTTGCACCCGGCCCGGAGACTTCAGAACCCGGCCCGGGGACTGCAGCAGTCGGCCCGGGGACTGCAACGACACAAGAAGCAGTGGCCGACTCCAATTCCACGCCACCCAACCCACCCACCCGAGTCATGGTGGCTACATTAACATAAGAAGAAGTCACAGCTCCATCATGGACCCAGCCCATCCTCAAGTTCCTAGTCAGCAGAGAGCTGCCGGCTGATGAGATCTCAGCAAGACTAGTGCAACGACGAGCCGCAGCATACGCAATAATCAACAGAGAGCTTGTGAAGCACAGCGTCACTGGAGTCTTCCAGCGTTGTGTCGAGCCAGAAACAGGAGTGGCAATCCTCAAGGACATCCACCAAGGCGAATGCGGCCACCACGCAGCCTCAAGATCACTTGGGGCCAAGGCTTTCCGCCATGGTTTCTTCTGGCCGACTGCCTTGGAGGATGCTAAAGAAATAGTCAAGAGCTGCAGAGGATGCCAAGTTTTTAGTTCCAAGCAACACCTGCCGGCTTCTGCACTCAAGACCATTCCCCTCACCTGGCCTTTTGCCGTCTGGGGACTGGACATGGTGGGCCCTTTCAAGACAGCCCGTGGCGGCTTGACACATCTACTGGTCACTGTGGACAAGTTCACAAAGTGGATCGAAGCAAAGCCGATTAAGAAGCTGAACGGGCCGACTGCCGTGACATTCATCACTGACATCACTACTCGGTACGGCGTGCTGCACAGCATCATCACTGACAACGGCACGAACTTCGCCAAAGGAGCACTGGCACGTTTCTGCGCGACGCAGGGCATCCGACTGGACTTAGCGTCCGTTGCCCACCCGCAGTCAAACGGCCAGGTCGAGCGAGCGAATGGACTCATCCTCTCCGGCATCAAGCCCCGACTGGTTGTACCACTGGAGCGATCGGCCGGCTGCTGGCTCGATGAGCTGCCGGCTGTCCTCTGGAGCCTGCGCACTACACCCAACAAGTCAACCGGCTTCACTCCATTTTTCCTCGTGTACGGTGCCGAGGCTGTCATCCCAACAGACATCGAGTTCGACTCACCTCGGATCACCATGTACACGGAGGAGGAGGCCAAGGAAGCAAGAGAAGACGGCGTCGACCTACTGGAAGAAGGCCAGCTGTTAGCACTCAGCCGGTCCGCCATCTACCAGCAAGGGCTGCGCTGCTACTACAACCACAAGGTCAAGCCAAGATCCTTCCAAGAGGGCGACCTTGTGCTTCGGCTAATCCAGCGAACAGCCGGCCAGCACAAGCTCTCGGCCCCTTGGGAAGGCCCCTTCGTCATCAGCAAGGCACTAGGCAACGACTCCTACCACCTGATCGACGCGCAAAAACCAAGAGCACGCAAGAGAGACGACTCCAGCAAGGAGTCGGAGCGACCATGGAACGCAAACCTCCTGAGACAATTTTACAGTTGAAAGCAGTATGTATCATGCTACCCTTTTGTATTAAGTACAAACCAACAGGCCCCCCGAACAGTACTCGAGGACTGCCTTTGTTTATCTACGAATGACAAGTGTCATATCCATGAATGTATTATTACATTTGATTTCTTGTCTGGCACCGGGTTCGACTAGTCGGCCCGGGGACTGGCCGCCTTGAGCTATATTAAAAGTTCTACCTGAAGTCAGAAAAGTAGTGTGCCGGCTCCCGAGTCCTCTCTTGTTGAAAGTCGCAGCTCGAAGAACCGACTGTCCGACTAGCAAGAGGCAAGGCAGAAAGGTTGCCCACCCGAAAAATGGCTAAGGAACAACGAACCTATATAGCAAAAAGACGGCCTCCAAACATGCCTGCCGGCTGTCAGAACAGCCGGCTGGCCGGCTTCCTCAACACTTAGCTTTAGTCCAGCAAAGCTAGAGTACTCCCCCCCCAATTGGCCAAGCACTCCTCCAGCTACAGATTGCAGAGCAACTGTCTGACTGGGGAGGCGGCAACCAAGGGAGGGCGGCAAAGGAAACAACAGAAGGATAAAAAGCAAAGTACGAGGAAAAGCCAAATGCATGCATAACTTATCTATACATATAAAGCCCCCAACAGGCCGGCAATCAACATGGTTCGAATACACCCCCAGTGGGTGGAATTGTGCAGACTTAACAGAGTATTGTTCCAAAAGTAACAGGACAGAAAAACAAAAGACGGCAGACTAGACTAAGGCGCGGTGCAGAGGCCGAGCTGGTCGGTGAAGGCGGCCTCGCCGGCTGAAGGAGTGGCCGCCTAGCGCGTCTCGGCTTGGTCACCACCAGCGGCAGGCGACGCACTCGCGCGCGACGTGGTGCTGGAGGCGCGGTCAGGCTGAGGCTGGTCGGCTGCTCCACCAGCCGGCTCGGCGTCTTCACCCTCCTCCTCTTCCTCTTCACCCTCGTCGCTGGAGTCGATCTCCTCCGCCGAGTCTTCACCGTCTGCCGGGTTCAGCCCGAACCACTCCTCCGGCTGGGCGACACCGTTGTCGTCTACCTCGGGGGCGAAGACGCCGGTGTCGGTGTAGTCGGCGATTGCCGAAGCCCGCCGGATGATAGCCGGCCGCGCCGGCTCCAGCTCCGTGTCGGCTTGCTGCCGCCAGGTAGCCAGCTGATCCAGGCTCAGGCTGGGATACCAGGCCTTGACGAACTCAAGCGCCCGCCTGGCGCCGGAGCGAGCCGCTGAGGCCTTCCAGGCTTCGAAGCGACCGACTGCCACCTCCAGCCAGTCGGCAGTCCGACTGGGGGTGCGAGGAACCACTTGGCCGGGCCAGAGGGCGGCCAAGACTTGCGCCCCGGCACGCTGAAGCCGGCGGAGCAGTCGGTGAGCCGGCTGGATGCGGGCCTGGATCGCCAAGAGCTGCTCCTCCAGCGAACGGCCGGCGGTTGGCGAAATCTCGAAGCCAGCCTGCCTCCGCGCCTGGCGGCGGGCCTCGATGGTCTGGTTGGCGGCGGTAGAATAGCCAGGGAAATATTTTGCACAAGAAAGAAGAAGAAAAGAAGAAAAGAGCACCAAGTCAGAAAACGAGCCAAAAGTGGCAGATGGCAAGAAAGGACGAAGAGGTAGGCGGCTTACCGTCAACCAGATCTTCGATCTGACCATAGCCAGAGATCAGAGTTTGCCTGGCCTCAGCCCAGCCAGCTGCCTCCGTCTCATACTCGGCCTGGAGGGCGACTTCGCGGTCCTGCACCGCCTTCAGAGCCGCCTTGTGGCCTTCCTCCTGGTCGGCCAACTTCTTGGCCAGACGGTCGCGTTCCTGCACCAAGGCGGCGAGCTCGGCATCCTTGGCACGAAGGGCAGTCTGAGACTCCCCCAGCTGTGCCCTCAGACCGGCGTTGGCCGCTGCAGAGACGGCAGAAAAAGAAAGAACAGTAAGAGGAAGTCATCAAGAAAGATCCGACCCGACTGCTCAGCAGTCGGCCCGAATCTCGGGGACTACACCCAGTGGGTGCGCTGACGCGCCCCCACATGAAATAAAGAACAAAGCACGTACCTCGGCTCTCAGCAAGGTCGGCGGTCTTCTGGGTCAGCTCCCGAGCCTGGGAGTTGAAGGCGGCCGCACGAAGATTGTGGTAGTCCTGCAAGATAGACAGAAGATCGAAGTAAGAACAAGAATAGCGAAGACAAATCCACTAAGAAGTTCCAAGCCGCCTGCTCAGCAGCCGACTCGGAACTCGGGGACTACACCCAGTGGGTGCGCTGACGCGCCCCCACGGAAGAAATCAAGATCAAGAAGAAATCAAGATCAAGAAGAAGCAAGATGGGAAGACTAACCCGGATGGCCGCCCGCGTCGCAAGGAACTCGTCGATGAACTGCCTCAGCGCCGTAGCTTGGGCCTGAAGCCGGGTCCAGACGTCCTGCGCGGCCACGTTCATCACGGCTGTCCCTCCGCCTGGCGTCCACCCCGAGGTAGCGCTGGCCACCTCCACATCCCGGGCCGATGAGCTGGAGCCCGCGGCCGGCTGCGGCTCCGACGCGGCCTTCTGTGGCTCCGACGCAGCCTTCCCCGCACGACGGCTCGGCGGCATCCGGACCGCCATCTCAGTCCTCGCGGCCGGCTCGCCCCCCGCTGACTGCGCAGGCGGCAGATCAAGCCGGCCGCCTTGAGCCACCCCAGTTGGCGGGGTCGGCACCGGCGCCCTCTCCAGGACGACGACGTCGTCGTCCCTCTCCAGTCCTGGCTGGTCGCCGCTGGCCCCTTCTGGCGAGGGCTCCATGTCCCCAGGCGCTACGACGCGCAGCGGGGTGACCATCAAGACCTCCGCCGCCGCCGCCGCGGCTGCAGCCTCCGCTTGGGCCTTGGCTGCGGTGTCGGCGAGCGCCTTCCCTGCCTCTTCCTCCTGCGCCGCCTGGGCGGCGGCCGCCTTCCGTGCCTCCACCTCTCGCGCCTCCCGTTCCTCCCGCGCCTCCCGCGTGTTCCGTTCTGTCGCTTCCTGAAGGTCGGCACGGGGGCCCATGCGGCGAGTGGTGCTCCCAGACCCCCTCGGCAAGTCGACGACGGAGGCGGCAGCCGCCCGCTCAAGCGACAACGGAGCTCTGATCGTTTGGAGAAAAAGACAAGGGTTCAGGAACCACCAGAGAAAAGAAAGAAAAAGAGTATACAAAAAAAAATTCGAACTTACGCCGACACGGTCTGCGGTTGCTTCACCGTCTTGCGGAAGCGAGCCGCCTTCGCGGCCGCCTCCTCCCGCCTGGTTGCGGCCGCCCCGCCTCTGGGTTTCTTCGTCCGACTGCCGAACAAACCCTGGGCGGCGCGACGCTTCTGCCCTCCGCCCCGAGCAGGCAGTGCAGCGGAGGGACCCGCGCCGCGTCCAGATGCCGGCCGGCGGCGCGGGGCGACTTCGGCCTCATCGTCGTCCGGCCAGTCATCGAAGGTGACTCCGTGCCCGGAGCCGCCTGCTTCGCCGCCGGCTTGGCCACCACCCGGCTCGATGTTGTCGTCCATAGCGGCCGCCCCCAAGTCGGGGTCCTCTAGATCGTGTTCCGTCCGGTCGGGAATGAATCGGCGCTCCGTGTCTGACCCGCCGGCCGGCCGAAGAAGAGGGCTCTGTCGAAAAACAAGCCGACTAAGTTAGAGTCGGCCAAGAGGAACTCGGCAAGAAAGTTAAGCGAAAAAGAAGAAACAAGGAGAGCATACCGTGGGCGGTGGATTGGCTCGGCTGTATGGCTCCTTGCCGAACTGCCACTCTTCGGAGAGTTTGCAGTTCGCGAGGTAGTTCACCATATAGGTGACCTCCTCGTGCGGCATGTCCTTGGTGCACATCCGGCTCGGATCGAGCTGGCCGCTCATCTGACAGATCAGATGAGGACGGCTCTGGAGCGGAAGAACCCGGCGCGTGACGAAGGCGGCCAGAAGGTCGGGCCCCGTCAGGCCCTCCGACTGGGTCATCACTCGCACTCGGGCGACGGCTGCGGACCCAGCCGGCGTCAGAGTCACGGCCCGGAAGGACCACTGTGGTCGCCTGCCCGCCGGTGGGCCGGCTACGTAAGCCGGCAGGTTGATGTAGTTGCCCCGTGGGGCGATGTTCCGCACGTAGAAGTAAGACTTTTGCCACTTATTCATCGATTGGATCAGCGTGATGACGGGGAAGGGGTTGTCGGCGACCGACCTCCGCGACGCGATGAAGGCGCCAGTCTGAGCCGGCACGCCCTGCATGCGCGTGCCCAGCTTGGACTGGAAGAACTCCCCCCAGAGCTCGAGGGTAGGGAGGACGCCGAGGTAGCCTTCGCACAGGGTGACGAAGGCTGACAACAGCACCACCGCGTTTGGGGTGAGGTGGTGCGGCTGGAGCTGGTAGAAATCGAGCCAGGAGCGGAAGAAGGCGCTCACTGGCAGGCCGATGCCGCGCAAGAAATGCGAGCGGAAGACCACCCGCTCGCCCTCCCGCGGCTCCGGCGTAATTTCCTTCGCCGGCGCAAGACGGACCTCCACCTTGTCCGCGCCGGGCAGCCGCCGCGTATTGCGGAGGAACTCGACGTGATCCTCGTGGACGTTGGAGCCGTCCCAATCCCCGCCATACTGCTCCGTGGCGGGAGGCATGGCGAAAACGAGCGCGGCGGCGGAGGAACGTGTGGTGGAAGAGCCCGGCGGCGAGGCGCTGTTGCAAGAAACGACAAGCAAAAGAAGATGGTGGAAGAAGGAGGAGCGTGCGAGAGCCTGCCGCCCTCCATCCCCCCCTACTTATAGCTTCGCGAGGCGAGGCCGGGGAGGCCGGACGTGGGGGGAGACGTGGGATTAACTGCACCCATTCCCCCCATGCCTCGCGATTATTACGCCCTAAAGGCGAGCCGAAACTGCCGCAAGGAGACGTGCGGGCGGTTTCGGGATGCAGAGAATCCACGCCTGGGCCCGGGCATGGACGTGGCGGGCCCCCGCCCTGCGGCGACGTCCCGTCGCGCGCGTGGGCTGGCAGGCTTTTCGGCCAAGAGGGGCCACGTGGTTCACAGACGGCAAGTGGCCGGCCCGCGGCCAGGTGCACGCACTGGCGAGCTCCCGCCCTCCGACTCCGGAGTTTTCGACCAAGGTGGCACGCCTAACCAAAGCCAGCTCCCAGCTGCCGGCTTGTCAAGATAGGAAGCTGATCGAGCTTCTCAACTCCTACCCAACCTCGAAGCCCAATCAGCTTCGGGGACTACTGTCGGAGTAAATGGCCACGGGTAGCCTAACCGACTGCCCCTGGCTCTTCTGAAAAATTATCAGGCCTTTGGGCCTCCAAGCACTCCAAGCATTGGACCACCTCCCCTGTCCGGCTACCCCCGAAGCCGACTCACGGGAGGCGGCCCAGCCTCAGCAACCTCCCCCCCCAGGATATCCGCGGGGTGGCCGATTCCAGGAAGCCGTCCTCGAAGAGCGCCGACTCCAAGAAGCCGGCCGAGACCACAACCACCAAAGCTACACCCACATAATGGTGACAAGACGGGGTGTGGCCACAGTGCGGCCCACTACCCCCGAAGCCCGAGGCAGGCATGGCCACAGGAGGCCGTACGGGACGGCCGTCTCCCGTTCGGCTCGGCACTGTAACCATGCTAGCCTCAACGTCATCCACGACAGACTCCCGTACGGCCCACGGGCGGCGGGTCCCCTCGGCCAGAGAGAAGCGCGGAGGCGGCCCGGCCTCCCCCAATCGGCCAGGGGCACAGCCGGTCCCCAGAAGCCGGCTACCCCCTCCCTCGAAGCATGCGCCCCATTAAGGAGACAAGACGAGGTAAGGCTACAGTGAGGACCCTCGAGGCGGCCCACTGTAGCCACGATTACCTCAACAACGCCCTCGTCATCAGGGGCGAGGCTACAGTAAGCAGCCGCCGACAAGATCCTAGGCGGTGGGGCCGGCCTGTCGACCAAGAGGCCGGCAGCCGGCAGGACCCACTAGTTGGCGGGCCCCAACGACCGGCGGAGAAGCCGGCGAGCGTAGACACTGATGGCTGGGACCAGAGCCCAGCCGGATTACAATTGTACCCCCGGGGGGTATGCCTATATAAACCCCCCGGAGCACCCATGCAAAGGTTTGGCTTCTGAGCATAGCACACACACCATAGAGAGAGAGAAGTGAGAGCTAGCCTTGTTCTTCTTCTCCCTTGAACCCAACAGCTCTAGGAGCGATTGTAGCTACTTTTACTGATCTAGTGATCATGCGGAGACCCCGCAGAGCAGGACTAGGGGTGTTATCTCCTCGGAGAGCCCCGAACCTGGGTAAGATCCGCCGGCGTGCATGTCTTCGCCTCATCCCGTTTCCAGGCACCGGCGACGTCTTATTGGCACCCACAATGATAAGCCACCCATTGGCATATGTCCCACCAACTACCCGACACCACCTCTCCGGTGGGATCTAAATCCCGGTTGTTGGGACTGCGACCGGCCGAACCCCCGGACATAGTCCGGTGAACCTTTTTCCTGATACAGGACCAACATAACAGTCACGGTTGGGTACGACTGCCAAAGCATACCTTCAAATCCATACCTCTTCGACGAAGAGCCGGCCTTGTCTTCGCCAACCTTCCTTTTCGAGGCCTTGCTCGGCGCGGGAACCGCTCTTCTTGGAGTCATCCCCGGCGTAGCATGACGTGCCAAACGCCTCCCCTTTGAAGCATGAGATAGTGCAGTGGGTGAGGCAGTGCGAGGAAACTCTTTCGAGGGGGGTTTCTCCTGATTACTTACGTGGGAAGCTGGAAGAAGACCAGGATAATCAGTGATGATGGCCACTTTTGTTCCGTCATAGCTCACCTGGTAAAACACCCCTTCCGCGAGTACCACGAATATATCCGGGTCCTCTTCGAACCCAGGATCAAGCTCCCGGTTGTGGCTCTCCGGCTGTGGGGCAGGGCTATTAAGCCCCTCGGTTACCTTCCGCCAGTGTTGTTTTGAAATAAGACGGATTGGGGATTCCTTAAAGATGGCCAAGAGAGCGGAGCGAATAAAAGCGAGGGGTTGGGACTTACCCAGCTGGGAGGGTTGTACATGGAGTACCCCTCTCTGCGATTGATGCGGAGAAATTCTTCTTCCTCCCCTTTAAACAGCTCGGCCAGTATCCTGGCCAGAGCGGCAGGGGTGTCCGGACCTTTCCGACCACAACGGGAGGCATCATCCTCCCCATTATAGTGCCACATTGGGAGCCCTCTGTATTGAAGTGGCTGAACCCCTCGCACTATGGAGGTCGCCATTACCTCTACTATTGTAAAGCCGGACTGGGCAAGCATCCTTATCTTGCCCAGGAGTTGACGAACCTCCGCACTATCCTCTTCTTCAAGACTTTGGGGACTCCAGCTATGGCGTTTCCTCAACGGAACACTTGCAAATTCTGGGAGACCCTTTCGAACTGGGTCGGGAAGCACAACGTCCTCATTATAGAACTATTCAGAAGGCCATCCTTCAGATGCCTTCCTTGGTGTGCCGGACAGGTATCCGGTATCAGCGATGCGCCATACTTCGGCTCCGCCCACTTCAAATATTGACCCCTCATGGTTGCGCGGGACAAGACAGAACAACTTCCTCCACAGCTCAAAATGGGCCTGAATGCCTAGGAATAATTCGCATAAAGCGACATACCCCGCAATGTGCAGAATGGAGGCAGGGGTGAAGTTGTGCAGCTGGAGGCCATAGTATTCCAGCAACCCTCGGAGGAACGGATGGATTGGAAATCCGACACCTCTTAATAGATAGGGGACGAAACACACCCGCTCCCCCCGGATGGATTGGGGAAGTCCTCTGCCTGAGTCTCACCATTAAAGGAGGTCAGCCCCGCTGGAACAGGGACCAGATCTGCAGGGGGAAGAAACCCCTGCGTTTGAAGCTTCGTTAATTGACCGTGGGACACAGAACATCTCTCCCACTCGCCTTTCTCTGGGCCGGAACGGGAGAATTCCGGAATGCCTGCCGACGTGGAGCTGGGAATGCTAGCCATGTTGGAATGGTTTCTCCTAGCAGTCTCCGGGGATTTTTCTCTACGGGGTGCCGAATGGATCTAGGATCCAATCTCTTTAAATAGGCGCTCTTCCTTGCCTAGACGGGGTTCTATTTGCAAAAATACCCTGACCTTCCGCATTCGCTCGACACATGGAAGACGAAGTTATTTGACGCGCAGAAGCCGAGGGGAGCGACATTGATCAACGGCCGAATACATTACTTAGAGGTCATCAGAGGAGGAACCCGCCTTGCAATGCCGATGACAATTTGTGTGCCAAACACTTCGTTATTGAAGACTGGTTCGGGGGCTACTGAGGGAGTCCGGGACTAAGGGGTCCTCGGGCGTCCGGTCTATTATCCGTGGGCCGGACTGGTGGGCTGTGAAGACATGAAGGCCGAAGACTCTACCCATGTCCGGATTGGACTCTCCTTGGCGTGGAAGGCAAGCTTGGCGATCAACTATGAAGATTCCTTCCTATGTAACTGACTCTATGTAGCCCTAGATCCCCCGGTGTCTATATAAATGGGAGGGTGTAGTCCGGAAAGGATATGCTCATTACCATAGTCATATAGGCTAGACTTCTAGGGTTTAGCCATTACGATCTCGTGGTAGATCAACTCTTGTAATACTCATATTCATCAAGATCAATCAAGCAGGAAGTAGGGTATTACCTCCATAGAGAGGGCCCAAACCTGGGTAAACATCGTGTCCCCCATCTCCTGCAACCATCGACCTTAGACGCACAGTTCGGGACCCCCTACCCGAGATCCGCCGGTTTTGACACCGACAGTGTGTGGTACTTGTTTTGCAGAACCAGACACATTTTCTGTGTTCGAAGGCTATTTGGGAGTATTCGGAGGAGGAACCCGCCTTGCAATGCCGAAGACAATCTGCGCGCCGGACACATCGTCATTGAAGCCTGGTTCAGGGGCTACTAAGGGAGTCCTGGATTAAGGGGTCCTCGGGCGTCCGAGCTATGTAACATGGGCCGGACTAATGGGCTATGAAGATACAAGACATAAGACTTCTTCCCATGTCCAGATTGACTCTCCTTGGCGTGGATGGCAAGCTTGGCATTCGGATATGAAGATTCCTTTCTCTGTAACCGACTTTGTACAACCCTAGTCCCCTCCGGTGTCTATATAAACCAGAGGGCTTAGTCCGTAGAGGCAACCACAATCATACATGCTAGACTTCTAGGGTTTAGCCATTACGATCCCGTGGTAGATCAACTCTTGTAATCCTCATATTCTTCCAGATCAATCAAGCAGGAAGTAGGGTATTACCTCCATCAAGAAGGCCCGAACCTGGGTAAACATCGTGTCCCCCGTCTCCTGTTACCATCGAC
Organism: Triticum aestivum; assembly: GCF_018294505.1. Lineage (NCBI taxonomy): Eukaryota > Viridiplantae > Streptophyta > Magnoliopsida > Poales > Poaceae > Triticum > Triticum aestivum. The sequence goes on from NC_057799.1 coordinate 333,422,421, forward strand.
CTTAGACGCACAGCTCGGGACCCCCTACCCGAGATCCGCCGGTTTTGACACTGACAGGGGGGGTCATCCCACGCATGCGCTCAAACTTTATTTTGTGTAGCATGGGACACACACATATATATATATATATCTATACACCTATATATATAGTGTGAGAATAACTTTGAAAGTTGGTCGTTGGATGAAGCCAATCCGACGGTACAGAGATGGCAAATCCGAGCACTACTGGCCGTTGGATATCATCTACATTCCACCAGATTCTGCCACATGCACAATCTTGAAGACTCCATGGTTGAACTTAAGCATAATGCACACTACAAAAAAAGACACATCCGTGACATTTTGGGCCGAACGAAAATCTTTTCTGTCATACTTATGACACTTCTATGACGATAATTGTGACAAAACCCGGTATCATCATAGATGTGGTGGGGTCCTACTTCTATGACAAAAAATCATGACGGAAAATGGGCTTTTCGTCCTGGGTGGGCCGGAGACGCAGCTGCATGACATTCTTTGTGCCGTCCATGACGGAAAAACCATGGTAGAAGCGAGGGTGCGGAAAATATCAGGGAGTCCCCGATTATGGTGGGTGGTCGGGGGCCGAGCGATGCGCGTTTCTCTCGTACGTACGCGCGTGTGTGCGAGGATGAACAGTGA
>NC_057799.1:333423365-333460223 GCF_018294505.1 Triticum aestivum
CAGGACCCCGTGGAGGGCAGGATGAACGGGACCACCCCGTGGAGGGCAGGATGAACAGTAGACGGTGGAGGGCAGGATGAACAGTAGCCCGTGGAGGGGTGGATGAACAGGAGCCCGTGGAGAGGGCTGGTTGAACAGTAGCCGGTGGAGTAGCGCGCGGTGGAGGCTGGATGAACAGGAGCCCGTGGATGAACAGTCGCAGGTGGAGGCTGGAGGAGGTCGACGGTGGATTAACAGTAGCCCGTGGAGGCTAGAGGGGGTCGACGGTGGAGATGAACAGTAGCCCGTGGAGTCCCGTTTTGCGGTACGCCACACCCCTCCCGATGAACAGGACCCCCGTATCGACCGTAGCGCTCCAACACAAGTCCGTTTCCTCTGTTTTGCGGTATGCCACACCCCTCCCGATCAATAGGAGGTCCGTTTCCTCCGTTTTGTGGTACGCCAGACCCCTCCCGATGAACAGGATCCCGTTTCGAACGTGGCCGATCGAACACAAGGCCGTTTCCTCCATTCCGCGGTACGCCAGGCCTCGCTTCCATCGGCTATTTCGTCCAAGCAGGTTGGCTCCCACGTGTTCCGTTTCCTCCCGATGAACACGACGCATTCCATTGCCTCCCCATGAACACGACGACGACGCTGTTTCTCCGTTCCGACCCAGCCATGTACACGAGCCCTGGCCGTACGTACGCGCGAGTAGGCGTTCGAGACCCCGCCCGTATGTACGTACGTGGCCGTATTTACTTTCTTGCACCCTGGCCGCTGTACGTACGTGTACATGCTACGTGCGCGCCTCTACTACGACACGTGCGCACCTCTACATCGACCAGTATGTACGTACACGTTCGCGACTAGAATGACAACGCTACGTACGCTTCGACCAGGTGGGTCCCGACTGTCAGGCACTTCCTTGCCTGCGAAGATGTAGCTGGTGGGTCCCAGCACTCAAGGGGGTGAATCGTTTTTTTTGTTTTTTGCCCGGACGCACTTCCTTGCATGCGAAGATGTAGCTGGTGGGTCCCAGCAGTCAGGCGGAAATGTTTTTTTCGCGAAATATGGAGGCCCGTCCGGTGGGTCCCCGCTGTCAGGTGGAGGAATAATTATTTTGCGCGTAATAAGGAGGCACTTCCTTGCTACGGTCGTGGACCCAGCTGTCAGCCTCTCCACGACTGTACTCTTCCGATGGAAGTCGTTCCTTGACCACGTTGACCATGCCGCGCCGAGAGCACCAGGGCGGTGGATGACGGCGAGGCCTAGGAAGGGGACGACGCAGAGCCGGGGAAGACGCGACAGTGGAAGCCCGCGCGGAGAGGAGTATGAGGGTTCACTGGTTCGGCTGCGGTGTGAGGCTGCCGTCGCCGAGCGGGCCTGGCCACTGGTGGGAATAGTAGGGGGCGGTGAGGCCTCCATGGCAGCACAGCCGGCCACAGGAGGCAGGAGCATGCGGCACGGCCGGCGCTGCTTTGGGCGGCTGGAGCAACAAGACCAGAGGTTGAAGAAGCACTACGACCGTTGGATGGACATCATACGGTCACTGGAGTTAGAATCGTTCATATTGACTAAGTTGACAAAGCACTCCGTCCCCGTCAACTTAGTAGGCCCATAAGTCAGCCTCCCACCAAGCTGGGTCCCAACCAGCAGGGGGAGTATTCATTTTTTTGCGTAATAAGGAGGCACTTTCGGTGGGTCCGAGCTGACAGCGGGGGGAACGTTTTTTTCGCACAATACGGTGGCCCGTCCGATGGGTCCCAGAAGTCAGGGGCAAACGTTTTTTTCGCGAAATACGGTGGCCCGTCCGGTGGGTCCCTGCTGTCAGGTGGAGGAATCATTATTTTCCGCGTAATAAGGAGGCACTTCCTTGCTGCTGTCGTGGACCGAGCTGTCAACCTCTCCACGTACAGTCCACGTCCGATGGAAGCTGTTCCTTGACCACATTGACCACGCCGCGCCGAGAGCACCAGGGCGGTGGATGACGGCGAGGCCTAGGAAGGGGACAACGCGGAGCCGGGGAAGACGCGGTAGTGGAAGCCCGCGCGGAGAGGAGTACGAGGGTTCACTCGTTCGGCTGCGGTGTGAGGCTGCCGTCGCCGCGGAATAATAGGGGGTGTGGGTGAGTAGAGGGATGGCCTGGCCAGCGGTGGGAGTAGTAGGGGCGGTGAGGCCTCCGCGGCATCACAGCTGGCCACGGGAGGCAGGAGCACGCGGCACGACCGGCGCTCCTTTGGCCGGCTGGAGCAAGAAGACCAGAGGTTGAAGAAGCACTACGGCCGTTGGATGGACATCATACGGTCACTGCAGCTAGAATCGTTCATATTGACTAAGTTGACAAAGCCCTTGGTACGCGTCAACTTAGTAGGCCCACAAGTTAGCTTCCGAAACAGTGCGCCCCAGATGTCAGGGGGAGGAATCATTTTTTGGGCGGGTGAAGCTAGAATATCCGAGATTGAAGAAGAAGCACGGCATCCCTTGGATGGACATCCAACGGCCACTGCTGCTAGAACCGTGTGTTGACTATAATAAGTTGACAAAGCCTTGCATACGCGTCAACTTCTTTTTTTTAGGGGACGCGTCAACTTAGTAGACCCACAAGTGTGTGGGAGAGAACTTATAGCCCATTTGCGATTTCTAAGAATGTACAACCCATTTTTGAATTCTAATGGAATTTACTACATCCCATTTATAGTTTGTTAAAAGTACAGCCCATTTTCTAGCTAGGACAACGATTAATAATTTCAACCAACCGTTCAAGACAGAATTCAATAAAAATTTCTTACATTTTGATGGGATCTGAAATATTTTTATCCCGAAATTTCTAGTCAGATTAAATATAAGTTTGTATTGCGTAAAAATCTAACGAAACATTGCGCGCACAACAATTAAAAATTAAGATTTTCAAAATCCATAAATAATATTTTATAAACTAATTCCGTGCTTGGTGCATTTTTTATAGTTACTGCCCAATTTTTATAATTACATCCCATTTATTATTTCTTAAAGCCCATTTTCCTGTTAAGCCTAATGCATCCCTCCTAGGAAAGTTTTGCAGCCAAGCGGGGCGGAGAATAACAAGTTGACCTTGCTTGGGTATTCCTCAAAAAAACGTATAGCTGGGCTAGCCATTTTCATCTTGAAAAATATTAATATCTGGGCTGGATATCTGTCCTGGGCTAGACGGGCCACAGCCCGCCCAGTTAATACCCTGCTCTCCTCTGAACAACAACGAAAACATCGCCAAGAAAAACTCTGCAGTGCTCACGCCTCAAAAACACAAATACTGCTCGAGCTGCTTGGTCCCAGCTGTCGGCCGCACCATGTGCAATTCTCTCGTTTATTGACTACATAGTTTGACAATGGTGTGGGACCGTGATGTCAGGAAACCAGGAGGAAGCAAAAAAAATATAGTTGTACATAATAAGGAGGCACTTGCTTACGTACGGCTATGGCCCTAGTGGGTCCCTACTTTCAACCAGTCAAAATAAAGTCATCTCCTGAATCATCATATTCATTGACCATGTTAACAATGCTCAGCGCCACGGCGAGCGCAACAACTCGAAGGACGACTGAGAGGGCCTCGCAGGCCCTACCAATGGTCTGATACAGCGCCCGCTGCTCATTCAGGAAGCCAGGATCATCAGACACCTATGAGTACCTTCGAGAGACTGAGACGGCATGAAACGGTAAGGCCGCGCTTGGGAGCTTTGGTTTATTTCAAAACTGTATTAAGATACAGGTGTAATTTACTCGTCATCGGAAACAACGCGTAAAATACAGGCGTAATGAAACCGAGGGCCCGAGGTCTGTAAGTAAAACCGGCGGGGTACGCGTGTAATTTGAGAGACCTGTGTATATTTTACTAGTCAAAATCGACCAACCAAGCGCTTCGCCCGAGACCATCTGCTTTTATTTACAAGCGTCAGTTTTACAAGCGGTTTTGGTTGGAAAACGACGATCCAATCACGGCCTAAGATGATGAGTTGGTCGGAAGATCATATGGTTTCACGTCTAACCTACCCGACTTGTCGTATAGGCTATGAATGAAACATAAGACGATGAACTTATAAGCACGGAAACAACAAAAGAGGATGATCTTCCTAACAAGCAAATCACTGGCATTAGATCGAAATGCAAAACAATACGAAGCATTATTCTCAGGAGGGCTCATGATGCCGCATGCCACAACATTCCAAGCTCAACTTTGCAATCAAACACAAGGCCTGGCATTACATAGACAATATTCATAACAAACTCTTAAAATATGTTACATAAGTCAACATTCATGTGACTATGCATCTCACCAGAGTAAATATTTACTTCTGAACTGAAGACAGGAATAGGAAAAAACGATCGATGTTGCTCACAGCAAAGGGCGTCCCACTCAAAAATATCAAATGCATGTCTTTTGGCTAACATCAATCAGCAAAAATTGAAAAGGTTTTCCAATTCCAATATATTAAACTAATGTCAACTTTGACAAGCTTTTCCCATTCAAAATATGTAATGCCTATGATTGTGGAACGGGCAGGGTTTGTCATCAGCTTGTCATCTGATAGTCCGGTGGCTCAAGGTGACGGCGAATGATTAGAGAACCATTCGATGTATTGTGCATGATGAAGTATTATTATGGAGGACACGAACCATCTGAATATTTTGTGCAGTTCCACTAAAATCAAGCTGAGCATCGCTGTGGATTTCGTATTTATATGCTGCCAGAAAACAAAGACACATTAGCACACACATGAATATTGGCCCCAGTGTCAACCCACCAAGCGGTGGACTAACAAACTGAAAGTACGGTAAACAGATTACCATACCCAGATGCCCCATCATTGTTGCTTAGAGTGACATTGACAGACTTGGAGTCCTGTCCTGGCTTCTTGGTACTTGTTTGGGCACTTGTTTGCCCAGTGTTCCTCTGAACCACAAGTAAAGCAGCCATCTCTGCAGACTAGTCATGTCACCAGCGTCTACTAATACTCTGTAAAGCTTCTCGATCATTCCTTGTGTAATGTAGCGCAAAGAGTGACTGCTTCTTTCTGCAAAGTGGTAAGACCAACTGGACCCACTAATGCAGCAGTTTGCCTTAGACACATTGGCTCCTTTTGTGCAGTTCAACTAAAATCAAAGTCGGAATAAAACTGAGCTTTAATTTTGATATCCCTGTAAGCAACAAAAGGTATAAGGGAAACAATTACTGAGTAATAATGGTTGATGACTTGTACTCCCAGAAGAAAACATCTAATGATCTACCTTATCTTAATGGGAAACAAAGCAGGAGAGTAGCAATTTTCAATCAGTGTGATTCATTCATAGTAACTGAGACATTATCTTAACAATGCCTTGTTTCAACATGTATAAAGAATGACAAAGCAGAAAAGTATCATTCCTAAAACAATGCGACTGATTCATTTTAACAGAGACATTATCTTAACAATACCTTGGTTAAACATGTAGAAAGAACTACAAAGCAGGATAGTACCATTTGTAAAACACTGTAACTGATATATAATAACAGAGACATTATCTGAACAATACATTTCTTAAACATGTACTTCGGCCGATCCCTAACAGAAATGGTATTCCTGCCGATCCCTAACAAGTGTTGCAGTTTTGAACTAAGATTCAATAGTTAATTCTGAGAAAGTCGGTACTGACCTTTCAGGACCAAGATTTGAAACAACTCATGAAGAAGACCTGAAAGAGATCTCAACACATATATGGAAATCCGGTCCCCTTTTGTGCAGTTCCACCAAAATTAAGCAAAGCAAAATGCCACAATAGCAACAAGTTGAATAGATATCCCTGTTTTAACAGAGGCAAAAAGGAATCAATTACTGGCCAATAAAGGAGGATGAAACATGTGGCCACAAAAATGGTAATCCCGCCAATCCCTAACAAGTGTTGCAGTTTTGAAATAAGATTCAGTAGTTAATTCTGAGAGTGGCATTGCTTAATTTTACCAGCGGCATTAGATTAACAAAAAGCATAAACAGTTCCAGGGGAGAGTGGGCGCAACAACAACATGGGCTTCCATCTACTTATAAAGGGGGTGATGCAGAGTTTGTTGTAACAAAGCAACAAGCATAATGTCTGGGTTGGTCCCATTTTTGTTCACTACTTAATGGGAAAAGAAAGTAATACAATAGCTTCAATTCAACATTTATTTAAAACAGTACCAATACAAGTAGCATGGCATCTCAAAACACACTGCACGATCATGTGGATGAAGGAAAGTATCAACCTGTCATGACGCACACAAGATCACGTACGAATCTGCCAACACGAATAGGAAATCCAATCTCGTTTTGTGCAGTTCCACCAAAATTAAGCGAAGCAAAATGTCGCAATAGCAACAAGTTGAATAGATATCCCTGTTTTAACAGAGGCAAAAAAGGAATCAATTACTGGCCAATAAAGGAGGATGAAACATGCGGCCACAAAAATGGTAATCTCGCCAATCCCTAACAAGTGTTGCAGTTTTGAAATAAGATTCGATAGTTAATTCTGAGAGTGGCATTGCTTAATTTTACCAGCAGTATTAGATTAACAAAAAGCATAAACAGTTCCAGGGGAGAGTGGGCGCAACAACAACATGTGCTTCCATCTACTTATAAAGGGGGTGATGCGGAGTTTGTTGTAACAAAGCAACAAGCATAATGTCTGGGTTGGTCCCATTTTTGTTCACTACTTAATGGGAAAAGACAGCAATACAATAGCTTCAATTCAACATTTATTTAAAACAGTACCAATAAAAGTAGCACAACATCTCAAAACACACTGCACGATCATGTGGATGAAGTCAAGTACCAACCTATCATGACGGACACAAGATCACGTACGAATCTGCCAACACGAATAGGAAATCCAATCTCGTTTTGTGCAGTTACTCTGAAATCAAGTAAAGTCGCCGGTGAGACATTTAAGTTTGCTATAGCAACAAGTTGAATAGATATCCTTGATTTAATAGAGGCAAAAAAGGAAACAATTACTGCCAATAAAGGAGGATGAAACATGCGGCCACAAAAAGAAGCATCTACCTTATCTTGATGGAAAACAAAGTATAGGGTAGTAGCATTTCTAAAACGGTTGCATTGATTCATATTAACAGAGAAATTCTCTTAAAATAGTTCAGTAGTTAATTCTGAGGGTGGCATTGCTTAAAATACAATAGCTTCAATTCAACATTTATTTAAAACAGTACCAATACACGTAGCACAACATCTCAAAACACACTGCACAATCATGTGGATGGGACATGGTACATGCCAGCACCATGTGCGTCCACACGTATAAATGGGTGATGCAGAGTATGTAGCCAAGCAGCATATATGCGTTGGTCCCATATTTGTTCTCTTTGAAACTTTTTCCGATGTGAGGGCAGCAAATCTAGTCCTGCACAAACTACCCAACCCCCTAGTTTCTTTCCCTTTTCAACAAAGAGTTGGGTTCCTTACAGATGTGTGTACTGGGTTACCCCCTTTTTCCCTTGTTGACCAACAAAGCGGCTAGATAGCTAGTCTATACTACTTTCCCTCCCTCCTTTCCTCATTGAACCACGTCCTAGATTCATGCTCCACCCCACCACACCCTTCTTTCCTCTTTGAACCAAGACCTAGATTCGACTACAGAATCGAAAAAGATCAGCATGCAGCTAGACCAATGACGGTTTCAAACAAACTTATACCTTAGGGTCGTCGGGGTGTGGCAAGGCATGCGGCAGGAGGTCGGATCTGCTCAGACTACGTACGGCAGCGAGGAAGAAGGGGTCGGTGGCCCTCCCGCACAGGCGCTGGGTGAAAGAGAAAAGCGCAGCCGGCAGTGGATTGCCTCCCTCGCCGAAGGCGATAGAGTGAACGCTGCACCTCCTCCCCTTCCCGGTGCGACGGGATCCGGACGCCTCCTTCGCCAGCTGTCTGTGAGGGGGTGAGAGAGACAGAGGCCACAACGCAGTCTTGTTTAGATCTGGTGCAGAGCGTTAGAACAGTGAATATAGCAAACCCTAGCAAAGGAACGCTGAGCCTCCATCGTGTATATATATATGTAGTGCGACGAGAGTGTGGAGAGTGCAAACCCTAGCGAACAAGCGCTGAGGCTCCAACTTATATATATATACTGTAGTATGGACTGAGCTCCGGTGCCTTAACTGCACCTGCTTTTGGCTGTATGACAGGTGGGCCAGCCAAATTTTCGGCCCACCTGTCATAAACCCAAAGGCAGGTGCACTAAAGTCAATGAAGCTGCGTCCATATAGTACTCGTGTATACGACTAATATATAGTGGAGTGGTTTTCTTATTCTCTCCATAACAATCATTTTAAATTGTGTAAGTACGAAACGAAACTCTTTATTTAACATACCAGTGAAGAAAACTACTACTCCCTCTGTTCCTAAATATTTGTCTTTATAGAGATTTCAACAAATGACTACATACAGAGCAAAATGAGTGAATCTACACTGTAAAAAATGTCTATATACATCCGTATGTGGTAGTTCATTGCAAACCACTTGAAAGACAAATATTTAGGAACAGAGGGAGTACTTCCGATGAACTAACGATCCACGCGTCCTGGTCGCACTTCCTGTCCTTCACGTGCGGTACACTACCCTCCCTTAAGTGAACAACCACACATGCGCCCAATTATCGGAAACGTGTGAGAGTGTACAAATAAAGAATTTTAATTTCAATTATCGTAATGGTTTGAGAGTATGTACAGTTTGCCCTCTCTAATAATTATGGTTTGTTGTGTTCGGCCTAAACTTGGTCAAACTTTACAAAGTTTGACTTCAGTCAAATCTAATATGCGGAGTAAATAAAAATGGAGGGCTACTACGTCCATCCGGGTTTTTAGTCCACACCATTTTTTTAATCAAAGTTAATAGCTGGACAAAGAAAATTACAGGGGAGCTGGAGAAAAAGTTGTGAGAAGGCTTAGAAATCAATACAAAACTTATGCTCTTAGTACCAACGTCGATCCTTCTTCGAGGAAACATTTGGTTCATAGCCAATTGTGTGATAAAATTGCACCAACGTGAAAGACGACTGCGTCTCCAACGCAACCAAGGTGAACTGACGAAGGATATCATCTTTGTGGGTAACAAGCAAAGAGCACTGATGGAAGACAACTTGTTTTTCATTGAAAATCGATCAGCTTCAGCAGCCGACACAACCATGAGGTGCCACCATGAGCATCGATAGGTCATCGTGGTGATGCATCATCCATTTGGCATCAAGTTTGGGTGAGGCACCTATGAAGTTCGAGAAATCCTCACTGTGGTCTGTTTCTTCTCAGTAGTCAAGCTCGAGGAAGGAAGAACCATGTGGCAGAGGACAGTGAGGCGGAACAACAATGGCCATCCAATTTTGCGTAGTTCCACTAAAATTGAGGAAGACATGCCCGGGTATGGAGATACGCAGCGCTGTTTCCAAAAATATAAAAAAGGGATATAGTGTTGTTACTTTGTTTTACAAGATTAACAACGACATCTCAATTGTCAATAAGAATTATGAAAAGTACACCAACAAACAGAAGCATCATGATTATCTTGATGGGAACTAAACCAGGCTACCCGAGAAAAAAAGCATTTCTTCATTTAACCAGTGATAGTATTAAATTAGCAGCAGCAATAGGAGCATATGGACAATGACCGCACAACCACCATGTGCTTTTTGTCGAAACAAAATGTATACCTCCACCGAGGCATAAATCAGGACAACTTTTCGAGTGGCATTTCCTCTATAATAGTAGGTGATGTTGGTCCAGCCGACGAACCCTAGCTACTATACATGGGGAGCTGGGGAGTAGTCGCATAGAAGAAAACCTGCATGCAACAACCTGGGGAGCTGGACCAGTACAAGAAGTTATACCTCAGGTGGGCGAGATCTCACTTAGGCGGGCGGGCGGGATCTGCCCACACGACGGCAGCGAACAAGGGCGCGGAGGACCTTCGTCCGCGCCAGCACCGACTCTGAGAGGACGATGCGCATCGGCTTCCTCCATCGCCGACGGCGACAACGTCAACGCTGCACCTCCTCACCTCCCGCAGCGGACGGGATTCGGCCGGATCTGTGACCACCGGTGAGGAGAGAGATAGTGTGGACACTGTCATCTTGTTTTGATATGGAGAGGGTGAGAGAGCGAGACGCGAGAAACTCTATCAAACAAGAGGCTATAATGGAGTAAAACAATCTCTCCATAGCAGTGGTTTTAAATAGAATACGCGCGTTCCTGGAAAAAAGAAACGAAAACTGGCAGACAATTTTAACGTACCAAGAAAGAAAACTCGAACAAAAACACGCCCCCGCTTCCAGGTCGCGAGAGTCGTCGCGCACACACACATAGACATAGACATGCATATCCGTGTTTACGTAAAATTCCATTTCCATCTCCATCTCCAATCATATTTGTCCAACTGGCACATTATTTATGTTGTTAATTATATACGCGGCAATATTAACGTACAACATCTCTTGTTTGCGGGCGTCCGGACCGCTGCCACGGCCGCTCCTGACCAATCCGAACCCTCTTCATCACCCACGCGTGCTTCCCGCTTGAAACGGTCAGTGCCGCATTCATGCCCGGCCAGAGCGGGCGCGACCTCTCACTGGCGCCGGCATTGAAGCGGCGCGCCGGCCGAGAGAGCGTCGCCCGCGCCGCTTCCTGGTGCATGCGACTGCTCCGCGTTCAAAGGTCGCAATAGCCGGCCACAACATGCATGTAAAAAGTTCTTGGGAGTCCATGCTACAGCTAGCTGTCCTCCCCAACTCGTCAATCTCTTCCAGTAGTACTAGTACTCCATGGCGCGATCCATCGACAAGCAGGCGGGGAAGTTATCATATACTCGGTTTGCGGTGAGTGGCATGCCGAGCGATCGTGTGGGGTCGAGCCGTGGAGGAGGGTGAGACACGAACACGACAGACGTGATTTAAACGTTGGTTTTGCTCGATGGCGCGATCCAACGAAACGAAACGTTGGTTTCTCTCCGTTTCCATTTTTTCTCCAGAAAACGGAAAATTTCCACTCCATTTTCATTCCTACTCCAAGGTTGCCCCGTTACAACATTCCATCAAATACAAAGGAAAACTAACATGCATGCTGATGCATCTCAATGATTCACAGATCATAGCCAATATTTACTTCACAACTAAAGACAAAAGTTGTGAGAGCGTGTACGAAAGAAAAACTACTGATGGGGTCACTACGACTCAAACCCTAAACCCTAAACAGGATTTAATTTCCTGGCCAGGTTGAACGTGTCAAAGGAAAGACGGCTGGCACCCTCGGATCATACGATGCTTTTGTGCAGTTCCACTAAAATCGAGCTGAGCATCCCTGATGGCAAAGATATTGAAGAAGTGTGATTAGAATAAGAGTACTGGCACTAGTTCATGAGACATAAACTCATCACAAGTAGAAGCCGGTAGAAGTAGAGAAAGATCGACATGGAGATGGAGCTACGTGGGGAGCTGCGGTAGTGGATTAAGCCGGCTCCAAAAGGAAGATGGACTACCTGGGACGTCGGGCTGTACCTAGAAAGGGAGGTTAGGACGCGGCATCGGCCCATACCGCGGTGACCCCCGATTGGGACGCATCGACTGTGGATTTTCTCCCTTGCCGATGTCGACCGCGTCTACGCAGAACATTGTTCCCTTCCCCCAGCTGCGAGAGCAACCCAAGCAAGCAGGCTTGTAGCTTAGGCTCCTGCTAGTGTGTATATAGTGGTTTTCTTTTTCTCTCCATATCAACCATTTTATATTGCGTACGTGTCATTGAAGAGTGAAATGATGGTTACTTCTTCCGACTAACTTACTGTGTGATTTGACTGCTCCTTTAGTGGCCCCTACACGTACTCCCCCTACGTGTATGCAACAGTCACACGTACACACGTACACATGGACGCAAAAACGCGCGCGACGCCCTAATGCATGCATGTCCGAGCACACGACGGAACACACACGGTCACGCTCAAGTGCTCAACCTACACGTGCATGCACACACATACTCAGCCAGGGTGAGCTAGTGACCGTATAAACACCGGAAAATGTATATATTGAACGCAATGAGCGTATTATGAAGTCCATTGACCATATTTTTACAAATATACAGTGACAGACAGTGTATTTATCTCGTTTGAAATTAAGCCATATTAACCGGAGAGGAGGCAGTATGGACTAGGATTACTTTGCTACGTCCCGTTAACTTGCCGAACGAGGAGAAGCTTGCAGGACGGGAGAAGCTTGTGCGCGGTGGCTCGCAGGACAAGGAGAAACTTCTGACTAATGCAAGTTGTCCTTCGCTCAGGCGGTGGACGTGCAACAGTTAATTTGGTGTCAGATTGCCAGAAGCATACACTATACTAGTACTATATTGTTGCACTTCCCGAAGAGGCGAACAGCCAAGCGCGAAGTTTACTAGTACTACTACTATAGTCTATAGAGGTACTATACTAGTACTAGGAACCGGATGGAGGAGCGTCTGCACTCTTATTATATTTTTAAAATGTGATAAAGCAATATTCAACAGATTTGGTTCTCTTCGAGGGTTCTCGCATGTGATAATGGAAGTTGATTGCATGGAACACTCGCCACAATTCTCGCTTAATTCTGGCTCATATCCTGTTACAAATAGGAGCGCTCGGTAATATTTCCTCTCTTTTTTGTTATTCAGCATGTAAACAGGTCAGCAAACCTTGCGGCGCATCTTTGTGCGAACCGTGCTTGCTGCACTTTGAATGTGGCCGAGAGCTGGCTTGATGAAACACCTCGCTTCCTGCTTCTTTTTTTGCGGGGTACCTCGCTTCCTAGTGACTAGTGTCTTGGCTGATCGTCCTAAGAATGCTTATATATGAATAAAGCTCTCTCATTTACCCACAAAAAAGATTAAGCCATATTAACCGAAAAGGAGGGAGTATGGACTAGCACTACTTGTTGGTGTGTCCCGTCAACTCGCAGAACGAGGAGAAGCTCGCTTACGCCTTTTGACTAATGCAACGTACCTCGCCTAGGCGGTGGACATGCATCAGTTCGTTCGGTGTCAGATTGCCAGAGGCATACACTGTAGTACCGAACATGCGGAGTACCATCATTGTTCGACTTCACGAAGAGGCGAAGAGCCAAGCGCAAGGTTTCGTAGTACGAGTAGTACTACTACTAGAACCGCATGGTGGAGCCTCTGTACTCTTATTTTTCTTAATCTTTGATAAAGTACACATTTATTCCGGAGAAGGGCGGAAAACGGCAGCCCAACATGTAATGATGATATCGATCAACCATGCTCGAATATATCTTGGCCTTCGTGCGAGCCCGTCTGTGTGTTCTTGCTCCACGTCTCTCTCAAGGAACAGTGGGTTGGCCATTTTGCTGTCAATTGAGATCGGTTTGCTCACACTCCGGTCCCACATGTCAGTGATATGCCAAGACGAGGTGCGTTCACCGACTGGCCATACGCGTACTTGATTTTGCACCTTCATACTACTCCTCCCTCCGTCACAGTTTACATGGCGCGCTTCATTATGATGCATTTCTCTCAATGCATTTCCACCACCAGAGAGACTTTAGACGCGTTTGGTTTAATGCTCAATTAATTAGGGCGTGGTAACCGCAATTTTCTCTCGATGTAGTACTACGGAGTGGAGTACGTGCATGCATGTGTCTACCCGGGGTGGAAGCACTGCATGCATGTGTGTACGCATTATTTCCTCTAGTAATAGACGCTGTGCTATAACTACCAATGCTATTTTTCAGGCCGACCGCTAGTCGCCTTGGTCCTAGAGATTTTCTCTTTTTCTGAAGCGCGCTCTATAAACAGTGACGGATGGAGTAGTATGAGCGGATTCAAAGAAGAGTGTATTGATGTTTGCTTCTTCTGAGCAACTTACAGTGGGAAAGGTGGGGCTTATGATTTGACTGCTCATTACTCACTATTAATGCGGCGCAACGACCGGTCTGAGTCTCACATGCGGTTGTGCACTACCCCCTCGGTTCTTAAATATACTCCGGAGTATTTGTCTTTCTAGAGATTTCAACGAGTGACTACTCAAATATTTGTCTTTTTAGAGATTCAAATGGACTACTACATACGGATGTATACAGACATATTTTATTGTGTAGATTCACTCATTTTGCTCCGTATGTAGTCACTTGTTGAAATCTCTAGAAAGACAAATATTTAGGAACAGAGGGAGTACACATACGAAGCAAAATGAGTGAATCTACACTCTAAAATATGCCCATTTGAAATTTGTAAAAAGACAAATATTTAGGAACGAAGGAGTATAATTTTGTGCATGGCACATGGACCTGGATGCCGAAGAGGCTTCTGGCAATGCTATCAAGCTTCCAGCATTTGTTTACATAATTGACGTACTATGCAAATAATTTTCCAGCGACATGAAATTGTACAATGGTGTGAGCTTTCAGCTTTTGTTTCGTGTGTCTTGCCATCAATGCTCTTTTAGAAACAATAAAAAACTAACTTCCTTGCTAATCAGAGCTAATATTTACATCAAAACTGAAGACAAAGTTGTGAGAAGGTGTTAAATTAAAATTGATCCATGCTTTCATTGGCACCAACGTCCCCCCAGCTCTGTCTAAATCAACAAGGCATGTTGGGAAAAAAACTAGCTGTCTGGAGCATGCAACATTCCGATCATTTTGTGCAGTTCCACTAAAATAGAGCTGAGCGTCCCTGTTCCAAAGATATTAAGTTTGATTATGATAATAGAGGGCTGCTGATGAAACAATAAACACACAAATAGAAGCCGGTCACCTTTGCAGTCTCTCTTAAGACTAACTAGTTGGAGAAGATTAGGCTCGGAGTTGGATGAGGAGGATAGAGCAAAACCAATCTCCCTTTGTGCAGTCGCAATGAAACATAGAGACGTTTCCCATGTGACATTTCGGCAGAACTGCACAAAACAATCTTAAGAAAAAAGTGATTTGTGCAGTTCACCAAAAGGTCGCAATAGCAACGAGGTGAAATGGATAGCCCTGTTTGCAAAAAAGAGGTAGAAAGGAAACAATTACTGGCCAATAACAGTTGATGACACATGCGACGACAAAAAAGAAGCATATTCCTTGTCCTAAGGGAAGATAACAACACGGTTGTGTTTGTCTAAAATGGTGTGAGGACGAGAATGCAATATGGAAAGTACGCCGGACGAGCTACGTTTTGGGCAAAGAACTATGGAAGATCCACATGCAGCGACGTGGGAAGACGGGCAGTGGAGCAAGGCCGGAGGGGATACCTGGAGGTCGTCGGGATGTAACTAGGTGAGCGGCGGCGGGCGGAATCTGCCCATACTGCGGCAGCGAGCAGGTGGCGTAGGCCCTACCACGTCGGAGCTTGGTCAGAGAGAACGGCGTGTGCCGCAGATCGGGACGTGCTGCCTCGGCACCGTCGAATGGAGAAACGATGCACGTCCTGCCTTTCCGCCGGTGGACGGAATGCGGCCGGATCAGTGACCAACGGTGAGAGAGAGAGGCCACCGCAGCCTTGTGTGAGATACTCTGAAGAGAGACAAACCAGGCAGGCAGGCTCCATTGTATATAGTGGAGCGGACTACCTTTTTCTCCATAAAAATCGTTTTATATTCTTTGTACGTGCCATTGAGCGATATAACTTTATTTAAAAATAACGCGCCAACGCATCAAGTCAAACTTTGTTTCGTGCACGCGTGGTACACGACCTCCATAGATAAACAACCGCTACACGCGTTCAAATTAGCACGTGGGCTGCCATTTCGTACAGAAATGAGCTCCACCCTATACCCGTGCGGGTGTGGCTGGGCACGAAGCGTGAGTACGTGCACGGTGCACCTATTCTCTTCTTGTATATGTACACCACCTACGTGGGGTTGTGTGAGAGAGATACAAGCGTAGAGAGATATAGTGTGTGGGTTCGTGAGAGTTTTTTGGGGGGGGAGGGGAGGGTGGGGTCAATCAAAAAATGTAACATATGCAATGTGTGTGAAATAGAGTCCTGAATATATCATATATATAGAGGGGGCGATCCACGAGAAGAGAGTGGAGGCATCATCGGCTTGAGGTGTCCATAGAATCGAAGAGAGGGATGATGTGCGTGTGCGCGCGATAAATAAAGAGTGCCATCGAATTTGTGTGTGCCCACGTCAAAGATATAGAGTGGCTGGCCTACTGGAACGTGAGAGGGGACATGTGATACGTCTCCAACGTATCTATAATTTTTTATTGCTCCATGCTATATTATCTACTGTTTTGGACAATATTAGGCTTTATTATCCACTTTTATATTATTTTTGGGACTAACCTATTAACCGGAGGCCTAGCCCAGAATTGCTGTTTTTTGCCTATTTCAGAGTTTCGCAGAAAAAGAATATCAAACGGAGTCCAAACGGAATGAAACCTTCGGGAGCGTGATTTTTGGAACGAACATGATCCAGGAGACTTGGACCCTACGTAAGAGAAGCGTCCAGGAGGCCACGAGGTAGGGGGCGCCCCCCCCAGGGCGCGCCCTCCACCCTCGTGGGCCCCATGTTGCTCGACCGACGTACTTCTTCCTCCTATATATACCTACGTACCCCCAAACGATCAGATAGGGAGCCAAAAACCTAATTCCACTGCCGCAACCTTCTGTACCCACGAGATCCCATCTTGGGGCCTGTTCTGGAGCTCCGCCGGAGGGGGCATCCATCACGGAGGGCTTCTACATCAACACCATAGCCTCTCCGATGAAGTGTGAGTAGTTTACCTCAGACCTTCGGGTCCATAGTTAGTAGCTAGATGGCTTCTTCTCTCTTTTTGGATCTCAATACAATGTTCTCCCCCTCTCTCGTGGAGATCTATTCGATGTAATCTTCTTTTTGTGGTGTGTTTGTTGAGACCGATGAATTGTGGGTTTATGATCAAGATTATCTATGAACAATATTTGAATCTTCTCTGAATTCTTTTATGTATGATTGGTTATCTTTGCAAGTCTCTTCGAATTATCAGTTTGGTTTGGCCTACTAGATTGATCTTTCTTGCAATGGGAGAAGTGCTTAGCTTTGGGTTCAATCTTGTGGTGTCCTTTCCCAGTGACAGTAGGGGCAGCAAGGCACGTATTGTATTGTTGCCATCGAGGATAACAAGATGGGGTTTTTATCATATTGCATGAATTTATCCCTCTACATCATGTCATCTTGCTTAAGACGTTACTCTGTTTTCATGAACTTAATACTCTAGATGCATGCTGGATAGCGGTCGATGAGTGGAGTAATAGTAGTAGATGCAGGCAGGAGTCGGTGTACTTGTCTCGGACATGATGCCTATATACATGATCATACCTAGATATTCTCATAACTATGCTCAATTCTGTCAATTGC
Source organism: Triticum aestivum (assembly GCF_018294505.1). Lineage (NCBI taxonomy): Eukaryota > Viridiplantae > Streptophyta > Magnoliopsida > Poales > Poaceae > Triticum > Triticum aestivum. Next base: position 333,440,696 of record NC_057799.1, read on the forward strand.
TCAACAGTAATTCGTTCACCCACCGTAAAATACTTATGCTCTTGAGAGAAGCCACTAGTGAAACCTATGGCCCCCGGGTCTATCTTCATCATATTAATCTTCCAACACTTTGTTATTGCCTTTGCTTTTTTACTTTCCTTTTATTTTACTTTGCATCTTTATCACAAAAATACCAAAAATATTATCCTATCATATCTATCAGATCTCACTCTCGTAAGTGACTGTGAAGGGATTGACAACCCCTTATCGCGTTGGTTGCGAGGATTTATTTGTATTGTGGAGGTGCGAGGGACTCGCGCGTAGCCTCCTACTGGATTGATACCTTGGTTCTCAAAAACTGAGGGAAATACTTATGCTACTTTGCTGCATCACCCTTTCCTCTTCAAGGGAAAACCAACGCAGTGCTCAAGAGGTAGCAAGAAGGATTTCTGGCGCCGTTGCCGGGGAGGTCTATGCAAAAGTCAACACACCAAGTACATATCACAATCCCTTATCTCCCGCATTACATTATTTGCCATTTGCCTCTCGTTTTCCTCTCCCCCACTTCACCCTTGCCGTTTTATTCGCCCTCTCTTTTTCGTTTGCCTCTTTTTCGCTTGCTTTTTGTTTGCTCGTGTGTTGGATTGCTTGTTTGTCATGATGGCTCAATATAATACCAAATTGTGTGACTTTACCAATACCAACAATAATGATTTCCTTATCACTCTGATTGCTCCTCTTACCAATACCGAATCTTGTGAAATCAATGCTGCTTTGTTGAATCTTGTCATGAAAGATCAATTCGTCGGCCTTCCTAGTGAAGATGTCGCTACTCATCTAAATAGCTTTGTTGATTTGTGTGATATGCAAAAGAAGAAAGATGTTGATAATGATATTGTTAAATTGAATCTATTTCCTTTTTCGCTTAGAGATCGTGCTAAAGCTTGGTTTTCATCTTTCCCTAAAAATAGTATTGATTCTTGGAACAAGTGCAAAGATGCTTTTATCTCTAAGTATTTTCCTCCCGCTAAGATCATCTCTCTTAGAAACGATATTATGAATTTTAAGCAACTTGATCATGAACATGTTGCACAAGCTTGGGAGAGGATGAAATTAATGATACGTAATTGCCCTACTCATGGTTTGAATTTGTGGATGATTATACCAAATTTTTATGCCGGATTGAATTTTGCTTCTAGAAATCTTTTAGATTCGGCCGCGGGAGGCACTTTTATGGAAATCACTTTAGGAGAAGCTACTAAACTCCTAGATAATATTATGGTTAATTATTCTCAATGGCACACTGAAAGATCTACTAATAAAAAAGTGCATGCGATAGAAGAAATTAATGTTTTGAGTGGAAATATGGATGAACTTATGAAATTATTTGCTACTAAGAGTGTTTCTTCTGATCCTAATGATATGCCCTTGTCTACTTTGATTGAGAATAATAATGAATCTATGGATGTGAATTTTGTTGGTAGGAATAATTTTGGTAACAAAGCGTATAGAGGGAACTTTAATCCTAGGCCTTATCCTAGTAATTCCTCTAATAATTATGGAAATTCCTACAACAACTCTTATGGAAATTTTAATAAGATGCCCTCTGAATTTGACACTAGTGTTAAAGAGTTTATGAATTCGCAAAAGAATTTCAATGCTTTGCTTGAAGAGAAATTTCTTCAAGTTGATGAATTGGCTAGGAACGTTGATAGAATTTCTCTTGATGTTGATTTTTTAAAGCTTAGATCTATTCCTGCTAAGCATGATATCAATGAGTCTCTCAAAGCCCTGAGAATTTCCATTGATGAGTGCAAAGAAAGAACCGCTAGGATGCGTGCTAAGAAAGATTGCTTTATGAAAGCGTGTTCTTCAAATTTCTATGAAAATAAAGATGAAGATCTAAAAGTTATTTATGTGTCCCCTATTAAATCTTTGTTTTGCAATATGAATCTTGATAATGATGGGACTGAATATGATCCACCTTTACCTAGAAGGCGTTCCAAGAATTAGGAGTTTTTAGATCTTGATGCTAAATTTGATAAAAGTGGGATTGAAGAAATCAAAACCCTAGATATTGCTAAACCCACTATTTTGGATTTCAAGGAATTTAATTATGAAAATTGCTGTTTGATTGATTGTATTTCCTTGTTGCAATCCGTGCTCAATTCTCCTCATGCTTATAGTCAAAATAAAGCGTTTACTAAACATATCGTCGATGCCTTGATGCAATCTTATGAAGAAAATCTTGAGTTGGAAGTTTCTATCCCTAGAAAACTTTATGATGAGTGGGAACCAACTATTAAAATTAAGATTAAGGATCATGAGTTCTATGCTTTATGTGATTTGGGTGCTAGTGTTTCCACTATTCCTAAAACTTTGTGCGATTTGCTAGATTTCCACGAATTTGATGATTGCTCTCTAAACTTGCACCTTGCAGATTCCACTATTAAGAAACCTATGGGAAGAATTAATGATATTCTTATTGTTGCAAATAGGAATTATGTGCCCATAGATTTTATCGTCCTTAGATTGCAATCCTTCATGTCCTATTACTCTTGGTAGACCTTTCCTTAGAACGATTGGTGCAATTATTGATATGAAGGAAGGGAATATTAGATTCCAATTTCCATTAAAGAAAGGCATGGAACACTTCCCTAGGAAGAAAATAAAATTGCCATATGAATCTATCATGAGAGCCACTTATGGATTGCCTACCAAAGATGGCAATACCTAGATCTATCCTTGCTTTTATGCCTAGCCAGGGGCGTTAAACGATAGCGCTTGTTGGGAGGCAACCCAATTTTATTTTTAGTTTTTTGCTTTTTGCTTCTGTTTAGGAATAAATCTTTGATATAGCCTCTGGTTAGATGTGTTTTTATGTTTTAATTAGTGTTTTTGCCAAGTTAAACCTATAGGATCTTCTTGGATGATAGTTATTTGATCTTGCAGAAATTTCCAGAAACTTACTGTTCACGAAAATAATTGTTAAAAATCACAAGAACGTGATAAAATAATGATTCCAATTGCTGCTGATCAATAAACAAATTTCCTAGGTCTTCCTATTTTGGCTAATTTTTTGGAGTTCAAGAAGTTTGCGTTAGTTACAGATTACTACAGACTGTTCTGTTTTTGACAGATTCTGTTTTCCGTGTGTTGTTTGCTTATTTTGATGAATCTATGGCTAGTAAAATAGTTTATAAACCATAGAGAAGTTGGAATACAGTAGGTTTAACACCAATATAAATAAATAATGAGTTCATTACAGTACCTTGAAGTGGTCTTTTGTTTTCTTTCGCTAACGGAGCTCACGAGATTTCTGTTGAGTTTTGTGTTGTGAAGTTTTCAAGTTTTGGGTGAAAGATTTTGATGGATTATGGAACAAGGAGTGGCAAGAGCCTAAGCTTGGGGATGCCCATGGCACCCCCAAGATAATCTAAGGACACCAAAAATCCAAAGCTTGGGGATGCCCCGGAAGGCATCCCCTCTTTCGTCTACTTCCATCGGTAACTTTACTTGGAGCTATATTTTTATTAACCACGTGATATGTGTTTTGCTTGGAGCGTCTTGTATGATTTGAGTCTTTGCTTTTTAGTTTACCAAAATCATCCTTGCTGTACACACCTTTTGAGAAAGCCATACATGATTTGGAATTTGTTAGAATACTCTATGTGCTTCACTTATATCTTTTGAGTTATATAGTTTTGCTCTAGTACTTCACTTATATCTTTTAGAGCACGGTGGTGTATTTGTTTTATAGAAACTATTGATCTCTCATGCTTCACTTAGATTATTTTGAGATTCTTAAATAGCATGGTAATTTGCTTAAATAATCCTAATATGATAGGTATTCAAGATTTGTAAAAACTTTCTTATGAGTGTGTTGAATACTAAGAGAAGTTTGATACTTGATGATTGTTTTGAGATATGGAGGTAGTAATATTAAAGTTGTGCTAGTTGAGTAGTTGTGAATTTGAGAAATGCTTGTGTTCAATTTTGCAAGTCCCGTAGCATGCACGTATGGTAAACGTTATGTAACAAATTTGAAACATGAGGTGTTCTTTGATTGTCTTCCTTATGAGTGGCGGTCGGGGACGAGCGATGGTCTTTTCCTACCAATCTATCCCCCTAGGAGAATGCGCGTAATGCTTGGTTTTTGATGACTTGTAGATTTTTGCAATAAGTATGTGAGTTCTTTATGACTAATGTTGAGTCCATGGATTATACGCACTCTCACCCTTCCATCATTGCTAGCCTCTTCGGTACCGTGCATTGCCCTTTCTCACATTGAGAGTTGGTGCAAACTTCGTCGGTGCATCCAAACCCCGTGATATGATATGCTCTTTCACACATAAACCTCCTTATATCTTACTCAAAACAGCCACCATACCTACCTTTTATGGCATTTCCATAGCCATTCCGAGATATATCGCCATGCAACTTTCCACCATTCCGTTTATCATGACAAATTCATCATTGTCATATTGCTTAGCATGATCATATAGTTGACATAGTATTTGTGGCAAAGCCACCGTTCATAATTCTTTCGTACATGTCACTCTTGATTCATTGCATATCCCGGTACACCGTCTGAGGCATTCATATAGAGTCATACTTTGTTCTAGTATCGAGTTGTAATCATTGAGTTGTAAATAAATAGAAGTGTGATGATCATCATTTAATAGAGCATTGTCCCGATAAAAAAAGGAGAAAGGCCAAAAAAAGAAATAAAAAGGGGCAATGGTACTATCCTTTTTTCCACACTTGTGCTTCAAAGTAGCACCATAATCTTCATGATAGAGAGTCTCTTGTTTTGTCACTTTCACATACTAGTGGGAATTTTTCATTATAGAACTTGGCTTGTATATTCCAACAATGGGCCTCCTCAAGTGCCCTAGGTCTTCCTGAGCAAGCAAGTTGGATGCACACCCACTTAGTTGTTGGAAATATGCCCTAGAGGCAATAATAAAATGGTTATTATTATATTTCCTTGTTCATGATAATTGTCTATTGTTCATGCTATAATTGTATTAACTGGAAACCGTAATACATGTGTGAATACATAGACCACAACATGTCCCTAGCAAGCCTCTAGTTGACTAGCTCGTTGATCAATAGATGGTTATGGTTTCCTGACCATGGACATTGGATGTCATTGATAACGGGATCACATCATTAGGAGAATGATGTGATGGACAAGACCCAATCCTAAGCATAGCACAAGATCGTGTAGTTCGTTTGCTAGAGCTTTTCTAATGTCAAGTATCATTTCCTTAGACCATGAGATTGTGCAACTCCCGGATACCGTAGGAATGCTTTGGGTGTACCAAACGTCACAACGTAACTGGGTGGCTATAAAGGTGCACTACAGGTATCTCCGAAAGTGTCTGTTGGGTTGGCACGAATCGAGACCGGGATTTGTCACTCCGTATGACGGAGAGGTATCTCTGGGCCCACTCGGTAATGCATCATCATAATGAGCTCAATGTGACTAAGGAGTTAGCCACGGGATCATGCATTACGGTACGAGTAAAGTGACTTGCCGGTAACGAGATTGAACAAGGTATTGGGATACCGACGATCGAATCTCGGGCAAGTAACGTACCGATTGACAAAGGGAATTGTATATGGGATTGATTGAATCCTCGACATCGTGGTTCATTCGATGAGATCATCGTGGAGCATGTGGGAGCCAACATGGGTATCCAGATCCCGCTATTGGTTATTGACCGGAGAAATGTCTCGGTCATGTCTACATGTCTCCCGAACCCGTAGGGTCTACACACTTAAGGTTTGGTGACGCTAGAGTTGTAGAGATATTAGTATGCGGTTAACCGAAAGTTGTTCGGAGTCCCGGATGAGATCCCAGACGTCACGAGGAGTTCCGGAATGGTCCGGAGGTAAAGATTTATATATGGGAAGTCCTATTTTGGCCACCGGAAAATGTTCGGGATTTTTCGGTATTGTACCGGGAATGTTCTAGAAGGTTCTGAAGTGGGGCCCACCTGCATGGGGGGACCCACATGAACGTGGGTAGTGGGGGCAAGGCCCCACACCCCTGGTCAAGGCGCACCAAGATCCCACCTTAGAAGGAATAAGATCATATCCCGAAGGGATAAGATCAAGATCCCTAAAAAAGGGGGATAACAATCGGTGGGGAAGGGAAATGATGGGATTTCTTTCGCCCACCTTTGCCAACGCCCCAATGGACTTGGAGGGCAAGAAACCAGCCCCCTCCACCCCTATATATAGTGGGGAGGCGCATGGGAGCAGCACCCAAGCCCTGGCGCCTCCCTCCCTCCCGTGACACCTCTTCCTCCCCGCTTGCGCTTGGCGAAGCCCTGCCGGGATCCCGCTACTTCCACCAGCACGCCGTCGTGCTGCTGGATCTCCATCAACTTCTCCTCCCCCCTTGCTTGATCAAGAAGGAGGAGACGTCCCCACTCCGTACGTGTGTTGAACGCGGAGGTGCCGTCCGTTCGGCGCTAGGATCATCGGTGATTTGGATCACGACGAGTACGACTCCATCAACCCCGTTCTCTTGAACGCTTCCGCTTGCGATCTACAAGGGTATGTAGATGCACTCCTCCCCTCTCGTTGCTAGCATCTCCTAGATTGATCTTGGTGACACGTAGGAAAATTTTGAATTTCTGCTACGTTCCCCAACATTAGTTTCTTTTGTTGAGCATTCATACATTTATAGCTCTAGTGCATCCGTTGCATGGCAATCCCTACTCCTTGCATTAACATCAATCGATGGGCATCTCCATAGCTCATTGATTAGCCTCGTTGATGTGAGACTTTCTCCTTTTTTGTCTTCTCCACATAACCCCCATCATCATATTCTATTCCACCCATAGTGCTATATCCATGGCTCACGCTCACGTATTGTGTGAAGGTTTATAAAGTTTGAGATTACTAAAGTATGAAACAATTGCTTGGCTTGTCATCGGGGTTGTGCATGATGAGAGCATTCTTGTGTGACGAAAATGGAGCATGACTAAACTATATGATTTTGTAGGGATGAACTTTCCTTGGCCATGTTATTTTGAGAAGACATAATTGCTTAGTTAGTATGCTTGAAGTATTATTATTTTTATGTCAATATGAACTTTTATCTTGAATCTTTCGGATCTGAATATTCATACGACAATTAAGAATAATTACATTGAAACTATGCCAAGTAGCACTCCGCATCAAAAATTCTGTTCTTATCATTTACCTACTCGAGGACGAGCAGGAATTAAGCTTGGGGATGCTTGATACGTCTCCAACGTATCTATAATTTTTTATTGCTCCATGCTATATTATCTACTGTTTTGGACAATATTGGGCTTTATTATCCACTTTTATATTATTTTTGGGACTAACCTATTAACCGGAGGCCCAGCCCAGAATTGTTGTTTTTTTGCCTATTTCAGAGTTTCGCAGAAAAAAATATCAAACGGAGTCCAAACGGAATGAAACCTTCGGGAGCGTGATTTTTGGAACGAACATGATCCAGGAGACTTGGACCCTACGTAAGAGAAGCTTCCAGGAGGCCACGAGGTAGGAGGCGCGCCCACCCCCCAGGGCGCGCCCTCCACCCTTGTGGGCCCCACGTTGCTCCACTGACGTACTTCTTCCTCCTATATATACCTACGTACCCCCAAACGATCAGATACGGAGCCAAAAACCTAATTCCACCGCCGCAACCTTCTGTACCCATGAGATCCCATCTTGGGGCCTGTTCCGGAGCTCCGCCGGAGGGGGCATCCATCACGGAGGGCTTCTACATCAACACCATAGCCTCTCCGATGAAGTGTGAGTAGTTTACCTCAGACCTTCGGGTCCATAGTTAGTAGCTAGATGGCTTCTTCTCTCTTTTTGGATCTCAATACAATGTTCTCCCCCTCTCTCGTGGAGATCTATTCGATGTAATCTTCTTTTTGCGGTGTGTTTGTTGAGACCGATGAATTGTGGGTTTATGATCAAGATTATCTATGAACAATATTTGAATCTTCTCTGAATTCTTTTATGTATGATTGGTTATCTTTGCAAGTCTCTTCGAATTATCAGTTTGGTTTGGCCTACTAGATTGATCTTTCTTGCAATGGGAGAAGTGCTTAGCTTTGGGTTCAATCTTGCGGTGTCCTTTCCTAGTGACAGTAGGGGCAGCAAGGCACGTATTGTATTGTTGCCATTGAGGATAACAAGATGGGGTTTTTATCATATTGCATGAATTTATCCCTGTACATCATGTCATCTTGCTTAAGGCGTTACTCTGTTTTCATGAACTTAATACTCTAGATGCATGCTGGATAGCGGTCCATGAGTGGAGTAATAGTAGTAGATGCAGGCAGGAGCCGGTCTACTTGTCTCGGACGTGATGCCTATATACATGATCATACCTAGATATTCTCATAACTATGCTCAATTCTGTCAATTGCTCAACAGTAATTTGTTCACCCACCGTAAAATACTTATGCTCTTGAGAGAAGCCACTAGTGAAACCTATGGCCCCCGGGTCTATCTTCATCATATTAATCTTCCAACACTTTGTTATTGCCTTTGCTTTTTACTTTGCATCTTTATCACAAAAATACCAAAAATATTATCCTATCATATCTATCAGATCTCACTCTCGTAAGTGACCGTGAAGGGATTGACAACCCCTTATCGCGTTGGTTGCGAGGATTTATTTGTATTGTGCAGGTGCGAGGGACTCGCGCGTAGCCTCCTACTGGATTGATACCTTGGTTCTCAAAAACTGAGGGAAATACTTACGCTACTTTGCTGCATCACCCTTTCCTCTTCAAGGGAAAACCAATGCAGTGCTCAAGAGGTAGCAACATGTGCAGTTGTCTCTGTGGCATGGATACCTACCTACAGCGCTCGACTATCGGTGTGTGGTGGGGGGGAGGGAGGCCTAATTAACTATAGAGGTACAATGGCTGGTATATGTGTGGAGGAGGAGAGAGGCCTACCTCATGTATTAAGGGAGATCGATCTACCTCATGTATTAAGGGAGATCGATCGTCATCCATGCATATGTGTAGGAGAGGAATAAGGTTGGGAGAGAGACAGAGCTAGAGTGTTGGAGGGGGTGGTAGCGGAGTTGCTTCTAACAAATGGTGGGATAGGCTTGCTAGACAACCGGAGGGCACGCCTGCAATATCAATAAGAGAGGGGATGGCTGCCTATTTGTGCACGTGCGTGTGAGAGACGGGTCAGGAGGCATGCACGAATGATGGGGGGCGATATGGATGTGGTAAGCAGACATAACTACATATGAAGATCAATCGTCCTTTGTCAGAGAAAGGAGAGACATAACTTGTGAGGTACGTCAATCGATGGGGGGGATAGTTAAAGTCGACCTAGGTATATGTTGGGAGATCGATCGGTATACATGCATGTGTGTGTTAGAAGCAAATGAGGCACGGGGAGAAGGATAGAGAGAGAGGGATGCATCTAGGAGGTGGTGCGAGAGTCATACTATATCGAGGGGGGAGAAGTGTGCGAGTACGAGATCGATGAAAAGAGTGGTGGGAGTGAGGCATGGACGGTGATAAGAGAAGAGGGGAAGCTTGTGTTTTGTGCTAGGCACACCTGGCTAGAGAGGCATATCGATCGATGTGTGCCGTAAAGAAGGATCTGGGGGCCTACACACACCGTGGGTGAACGACCTAAAGTGAAAAGACGAATTTGCACGATGGAGCTAGAGAATGCTGAGGGAGGGTTAGAGGGATGCGGGCGTCTGCATGCACGAGAGAAAGTTAGCGCCAGCTAGCTACAAAGATAAGAGGATTGTGTGGGTGTAAAAGATGAATAGAGATCATACTTCATTATAAAAAGCGAATTCGGATATTTGAAGAATTTATCATAGTGTTTTAAACCGAGGCATGTGTGAATATATATAACAGTGATACACATGGTGTGGTTATGAACATGTTATACTACATATAATATATTTTATCTCTACTCTTATAAAAAACGGAGTTGTTGATGATGGTGCCATCCTGCAATATGGGCCGTCCGATTTATATCCGATGGATAGGAAGGAAACTATGGCAATTTTGAAAAAAGATACCCACACCCCTCTCCATATTTGCAAATTAGGCCTCCCCTTGATCATGTTGATGTTCTGTGGAACGCATGGGCATCTTGCTAGTACTACGTATAACATATAGAACATTGATCATAATTTGGGCTAATGTGTGGCTTTTGCAGCTCAGGTCTAAATACTTGTCATAATGTAGGGGGCGGGGCACTATACTATGCATGATAAACACGGTGTACACGTATGGAACATGGTTTAGATTATGAATATATAGTTAGTACATCAAATGTACTATTATTTGGAATCAACATCAAGTGTATTCAAAATATAGAATTCGAGTTCATGTAGGACACATAGTTCATATCTATCTCTATAGTAATCATGTGGTGTGTTATTAAGGTAATACACGAATGATGGTTGAAGTTGGCAACAATCATGATTGTAGATTTGTTATTGAAATAGAGAAACGAATTCAAATTCAGTTCGAATTGCAGTGGTAGTATAGACATTTGGAATGCACTAAAATGTTGGTATGAGTAGGTTAATTACATGCATTATACAGCAAGCGAAAAAATTTAATTTGACATAACATGGATCCATACTACCGAATAGCATTTAATTGCACTAAATTGTTGGTATGAGTAGCTTTAAATAGCATTTTTATAGTAAAACGGGCAAGACTCTCTCTTTGTGTGGTGTGAATAGTTTTATTTTTTTCGTTTTCTTTTTGGTTGAGGGAAGTGCGAATTGATTTGGTACGTACAAGTACAATATTACACGTTAGGCTTGTCCCTAAACTTCAACCCGCGCCTTGTTATATCCCGAAAATTCAGATATCGTGCTCCCAAAACTGGCGCCTTCACAACCCGCGCCTTGCTATCCTAAAATTACAACGCGCGCGAAAACTCCCTCCAGCTGCCAAATACCGACACGCGAAATCCCCCTTCTAACCCTGAGCCGAAAGGGCCGCTAGTTCAAATCGGTGCGGGGTACTTTTGTAACACACCCTACATTTTGGACAAGCGCATCCCTAAGTCATGGTTCACCCCCTCCCATTGCCTCCTTTTTGCCATTCGAAATCCCAGGCCGCCATAACCTCTCCGCTCCAGCCGCGAAACCCCACCCTCCTCCGTCCGCCACCTCACCGCTGCCCGGCCGAAGCCTCTTCCCCGATGACGTCGTCCACCGCAACACCTCGACGTCCCTTGTCCACCTCCCCGGATGAGGATCCATCGTCCATCTCGTCGTCCCGCCGGTTCAGCCGCCCCGTCCTCCACCTCCAAGGAGCTGCTCCGACAATCACCTCGTCTATCGCGGCTGCTCCATCCCCATAGCACCGCCTTAACCTGCTCCACCGGAACCGCAGCATCCTTACCGACTCCTCGGACGAAGCCGAGGCCTACTCGGCGCCACCAAAGAGGTTGTACACTCATCGCATCACACCTTCTCCTTAGCTCGACCTCCCGGCGCCGACGGTGCTCCATCCCGCACCCCCATGGAGCGGCTACCCTGAAGCCAGCGCCGCGGGCGACATCTCCACGGCGGCTCTCCCCCAGCGAGGCCCCTTCGGCGGCGGTGTCCATACCAGCCGGATCTGCTGCTGCTGCTCCGGCTCTCGCTCGATCGCTCGCTCGCCCAGCTGCTGCTGCTCCGGCTCTCGCTCGCTCGCTCGCGCTGCTACTGCTGCTCTCCCCCTCACTCGTGTTGCTGCTCTGCTCTGATTTAGCCACACTTCAGTCGACTGAATCGACTTTTGGATCAGTCGATTTTCAGGGGGTGGGGGGCTCGCCGGAGTTAAGGAAGAACCACCCGCAGCGGGGACGGGGGCTCGCCGGAGAGGTACCCCACTATCTATCTTAGGGTTCAGGGTGGGGCGGGGGGCCTATAGGGCTGGCCGGGACGGTGACGGACCGGCGGTGGGGAGTTGTTTCGGGGCGGTGAGGCGGCGCTCGGGCCGGCGGTTCGGCCGGGGGTGGCTGGCGGCTCAGGGGGTGCAGGTTGAAGATGAACTGCAGGCCCTCCCTAAACTACATGTCAAGTGCCTCTCTCCTACCATTGCGTTCAGTTTCGACAGTAACATTCAGATTCCACAGTAAATTTCAGTTTCGACAGTTAAGTTCAGAGTCAACAGTTTTTACCTCATCTGTTGTAGTCAGGTGGTTTTTGGTGATGTAAATTTTACATCTATTTTACATCATCTATTGGAGATGCTATTGGAATCCCACTTGAGATTGACGATGTCTATCTTGTGCTGCTTCAGCCTTGACGTCTTACAGCTCACCGGGGCTGCTCCAACGACAGAACTATCCATCACAACAGAGCAGTGCCCTGGATGCCGTCTACAGATTCCTCAGGTCTTCCTCCACACCTCCGACAGCCACCTCTGCCTCAACTGCTTCAGCGACCAACCCAATGATGCTGAGGTCGACACGGCTATGGCAAAGAGGTTGTACACTTGTTGCATCACTTATTACTATACATTCATGTCGATCCATTAGGGCTATTTTGGTTCAACGGAAAAACATAGCAATAGGTAATTTTCCAATGGCACTCTACTATTCAATTATTCATGCATTTTGTTGAAAGGAATGAAGCAAAACATCCACCTGGACCTACTTTTCAAAATCCTATGCATGAAAACAAGACCAAGTGCATTAGTGGCAGAATAACATTCTAACTGTACACGCTTTCATATGGTTTCACTTTATTTTGGCCATGTTTCTTTGCATTTCTATGCTCTTCCAATTCCTGTAAACCAAACACTCAAGTTGACAGAAATCCTGTGTTTACAAATGCTCTGTTTACCATGTGCATTCCTATCCTATTCCGGTGTTTTTCCTATCCCTGCGTTTTTAGAATCATGCAAGCCAAATGAGCCCTTACAGAATTACTTCAGTTATAGGTAGGTGTCGAAGGGAACTTTGTGTGGTTTGTCCTGCACCTGCCGCGACGTCGTCCACCTCAACTGAGCTGCTCCATCGACAGAAACATCCACCACACCAGACATCACGACTCCTGACCGTCTTTCGCCGCCTCAGATCTCCTTCCCTGCCGCCGGCACCCATCGCAATAGCATCACCATCATCGACTCAGCAGATGAACCTGAGGAGTACACGGGTCCACAAGAGAGGTCGCACTCTTTTGTTTTTGCTTATGTTATGCATTGCTTAAAATTACCTGCTACTTTATCATCCTGTTCACCTCTTGGACTCCAAGTCAGGTCCAAATTAATGTTCAAACTTGAGTTCTAAATTAGTTTTGGGGCACATATCGAGGAAGCAATGAATAGTATCTCTGTCTAATATCTGGTTCACCTAGGGTATGCCTATGTTGTTCATCTTGGGTGGGAAACAAACAGTAAAGCAATCATCATCTGTCTTTTTATTAAATTAAAGCAATCATCAGCCTGCTGTCATTATTTTTGGATCCATCCACTGGTTGTTACCATCACTCTAAATTTCTGCATGCTCTCCTTACATAATCTCACCATATTTTTTTCGTATGCATGTCAGATATTGTACACAGTCATGCTGAACATGTAGAGAAAAAGAGAAGAGTTTTGCGCGGCAATACAATGTCATGCAGACATTGCTCCATAGTGGGTTCAATGGAAAACCCTCCCCACCCCTCTCCAGATTGTAATCCAGAGGAAGATATCTGTTCTGAGGTGGATTCAGACGCCGCTGACCACTCCTATTTACCCCCCAAGGTGTTTGCTCTACCTTGGCATGATAATGTTAGTCATATCATGCATATGTTGCCTTGCAGTGCCTACTTTTGACATCATATATGTCATCTGCTTAGTTTAGACATGTTCTGTAATGCCACCTGTTTAGTTTCGATATCATATATGGGAATTGTGCAGTCTCATGTCTTTTAGCCATCCATAATATACGTGAAATGTGCAATGCCATCTTGTTTAACCAGGCATCATATATTTGAATGATATCTTGCCCATCCTTTTCTTCATTACATTTCCATTTGTCGACAATGTTTGTACATTAAACTACTCTTCCTGTGAATCAGCCATTTGGGTGGGAGATTGAAAAATCTGGAGTGAAAACAAGGCCTTCAGCGCAGATAGTGCTACCTGTCGAAGCAGATATCTTGTTGGGTCCCGATAGCTCCTCAGAGATGGATTCAGAGACAGATGACCAGTCCTATTCCCCCACCGAGGTGTATGCTCTAACTTGGCACGGTTATACTGCTCATATCATGCATATGGTGTCTTGCATTGCATAGATTAGACATCATATACACAATATTCAACACCATGTTCTTAGTTCAGACATCATATCTAATGCCCTCTATTTAGCATATAAATCACATATGTGAATTAAATGATGCGATCCTGATTACTTAGATAACATGTAGGTGAATTATGTCATGCGATCATGTTTAGTTATTCATCATATCTTTGAATTATGTTATGCTATGCTATCCAGTTTAGGTAGACATCATATATGTGAAATTATGTCATGCTATCCGTTTCAGTTAAACAATATAGATGTCAACTGTTTCATGCCCTCTTTTTTCCACACTACCTATTGCATCTGTCTCTCATACAATGTATGTACATTCAACTATGTTTCCTGTTTATCAGCCATTTGAATTGAAGCGGGTGATGCCAGCATCTAGCGGACTAAAAACACAGTCTTCAAATAAAACAGTGCTACCTCTTGGTGGAGATAGCACCCCGGTTGTACATGCACGAGAACCAGCCCTACCACACATAACCCAAACTCTCGCATATTGTACCCCTACTGCGATGGACAGAGAACCAGCTTCACCCAATCTAACCCCAACCCCAGCAAATAGTAACCCAGTTCCTGTTGACACAGCACCATCTCCACCACAGAGCTCCCAAACAAGAGCAGTTAGTAAGGCAGCTCCAGTGCCCAAAGGGCCAGTACTACCACGGCGAACCCCAACTCCACCAGTTAGTACGCCTATTCCTGTGGAGGAAGCACAACCAGCTAGTCGTAGTTTAGCATCTATCGCATTTGATGTTGTTAAATCGTATGTGCGTATCACTACTAGAAAAAGGGCTATAGATGGGATTGACACTAATGGCGCACCAGACAAGCGGTGCGCCATTAGTATATACTAATGGCGCACCACCTTCTGGTACGCCATTAGAGTTGAAACTACTAATGGCGCACCAGGCGCAGGGTGCGCCATTAGTATCAAAAAAAATTTAACTAGTGCGCCTGTCCAAACATACTAATGGCGCATCCAGACACAGTGCGCCATTACTAGTTAACTAGTAATGGCGCACCTGGCCCAGGGTGCGCCATTAGTATCAAAAAAAATTTAACTAGTGCGCCTGTCCAAACATACTAATGGCGCATCCAGACACAGTGCGCCATTACTAGTTGTAACTAGTAATGGCGCACCTGTCCCAGGGTGCGCCATTAGTATCAAAATTTTTTTTAAACTAGTGCGCCTGTCCAAACATATCTAATGGCGCACCTGGCCCAGGGTGCGCCATTAGTATAAAAAGTTTTTTTTTAACTAGTGCGCCTGTCCAAACATACTAATGGCGCACCACCAGAAGGTGCGCCATTAGTAACCTGGATTACTAATGGCGCATCTAGAGTTGGTGCGCCATTAGTAAGTGGGCAGCAACAAGATATTTTGGACAGCCTCTCCTACCCACACTCACTTTCTCCCCACTTCATTCTCTCCACCTCCTCCTTGTCTCGGGTGCCTCCTCTTTTTCACCTCATTTCCACCATAGATTCATTCAATTTAAGTGGTTAAATTACCTTGTTTTGATAGGTAAGTAAGGGGGGAAGCTATATTTATGTTGTTCTCCCTACAACAATGTGCACATGCACTTTTTATGGCCTAGCTAGATCTATGTATGTTCGTGGTGTTGCATATGTTTGTGGTGTTGCATATGTGTTTGTGTTTGGAGGTGTACCAGTATTTGAAATGCGATAGTTGCCAATATTTTGCCGGAATGTTGATTCATTTCCGTTTCGGCGAGAATTTTGGCATTAAGCATTCTTTTTGGTCCTATTTTTAGGGAAAGTCATGCCAAATTTTTTGTTGGTTCTAAAATATCATTTTGCTCTACCCCGCAGGCGACCATGGTCCACATGATGACCGAAGGCATCGTGAATAGGTTTTTGAGGTCCGCGAAGGCCGAGATGCTTCAAAAGAACGAGACGGAGATAAGATGTCCGTGTCGAAGATGCAAGCTGAAGAGCCTTATTGCGGACCCGGAATCCTGGCAGGTGCGGGACCACCTGCTCTTGCGTGGTTTCATGGATGGCTATCGGTGGCAAGGTGATGAAGATGACTACGAAGTCGTCCATGGGGGCGGGCAAGAAATGAGGAAGGGCAGCAAGACAACCACCGCGGCTCGGGCGGGCGAGAAGACGAAGAATCCCCAGGAGATGATCACGACGGTGATGCTGTACACAGTCATCATGTAGAAGATGCAGGACATGATGATGAGGAAGATGCCGGAGCAGACGACGGGCATGATCATGAAGATGATGATGCCGGCGGAGCAGACGACGCTGGACCATCGATGGGCTGGGTGCAGGACCCTCATATTCAAGAGCTGCTTCTCAAGCAGACGGATAACGCAAGAGCTGCCGCCCGAGAGAAAGCCAAGATGGATCAACTTGAGTTAGATGCGGTTACTCCATTGTATGAAGGATGCAGGCCCGAGGATACCCGCCTGAAAGTAACGCTCATGGCTCTGGAGATGAAGGTAAAACACAAAATGACCGACGCATGCTTCGACGAGAACATGTCATTCTGGCACGAACGTCTTCCCAAGGGGAACAAGTGCCCGACCAGTTTGGAGGAGGCGAAGAAAATCGTGTGTCCTCTGGATTTACCGCACGTGAAATACCATGTGTGCATGAACAATTGCATCATTTATCGGGACGAGCACGCGGAGTCTACCATATGTCCGGTGTGCGGCGTCACTCGATACAAGAAGAGGAAGAAAGCTCCTCGAAAAGTGGTGTGGTACTTTCCGATCACTCCTCGTCTGCAGCGGTATTTCACGGACCCTAAGGTAGCAAAGCTCCTGCGTTGGCACGCGGATAGAGAGGAGAAGAAGCGAGAAGATGACGCAAATGATCCGGAGATAGAGAAAAAAGACAAGATGCTGAGTCACCCTAAGGATGCGAGCCAGTGGCAAGCGTTGAACTTCGAAGACCTAGAATTTGGGAACGATCCAAGGAACATCGTGCTGGGCGCGAGCACCGATGGAGTCAATCCGTTTGGCAGCCAGAGAAGCACACATAGCACCTGGCCTGTGTTTGTGTGGATGTACAACCTTCCCCCCTGGTTGTGCATGAAGAGGAAGTACATTCACATGAGTATGCTAATTGAAGGACCGAAACAACCAGGGAACAACATCAATCTGTATCTGGGGCTGCTGAAAGAGGAGCTTGACACGCTGTGGAAAACGCCAGCCAATACGTGGGACGCCGTAGAGAAAGAATATTTCCCTATGAGAGTCGCGCTGCTCACGATGGTGCACGACTATCTCGGTTACGGATATCTCGCGGGGCAGGTGGTCCACGGATTTTCTGGATGCGTCAGGTGCATGGATGACACAATGTATCGCCAGCTAGATAGAGATCCCGGGTCTTCGAAAACCGTGTTCATGGGACATCGAAGGTGGCTTCGCGATGATGACCCGTGGAGAAAACGCAAGGATCTATTCGATGGTGAAACCGAACCCCGAGGACGCCCGCGTACGAGGAGCGGCGAGGAAATAGACGAGCTGTTGAAAAATTGGAAAGACTGCCCACTGCCGGGAAAGAAGCAAAAGGCGCCAGAGCCGGGAAAGAAGCGAAAGGCGCCAGAGCCGCTGCTGAAGGTATGGAAAACGAGGTCTGTTTTCTGGGACTTGCCGTACTGGAAGATCCACCGTGTGCCTCACAGCCTTGATGTCATGCATATCACGAAGAACGTGTGCGAGAGTCTGCTTGGTACCCTGCTCAACATGCCAGAGAGGACCAAAGATGGGCCGAAAGCAAGGGCAGACTTGAAATCAATGGGCATCAGGCAGGAGCTTCACGCTATATATGATGATGATGATGATGATGAGGCGAAGCAGGACACGGAAAGTCGTCGCAAAGGCAAAAAGGCCAAGAAGACCGGAAATGACTACCCTCCCGCGTGCTTCACTCTAAGTCAGGAGGAGATCGAGCAGTTTTTCACCTGCCTCGTAGGAGTAAAACTTCCTTACGGTTACGCGGGGAAGATAAGCAGATACCTAGACCTAGCGAAGCTGAAGTTCAGCGGGATGAAGTCTCACGACTGTCACGTGCTGATGACACAGATACTTCCAGTTGCAATCCGTGGGATCATGGACGCGCACGTCCGTGAAACGCTATTTGGCCTATGCAACTTTTTCGACGTCATCTCTCGGAAGTCTGTTGGCGTGAGGCAACTCAGAAGGCTACAGGAAGAGATCGTGGTGATACTATGCGAGCTTGAGATGTACTTTCCGCCCGCATTCTTCGACGTTATGGTGCATCTGCTGGTCCATATCGTGGACGATATCATCCAACTCAGGCCGACGTTCCTGCACAGCATGATGTCGTTCGAAAGGATGAATGGTGTCATCAAAGGGTACGTTCGCAACATGTCACGTCCAGAGGGAAGCATAGCCAGGGGCTTTCTGACCGAAGAGTGCATCTCCTACTACACGAATTATCTAGGCATCGAGAACCCCGTTGGTCTGCCCGTCAACAGGCACCTCGGCAGGCTCGCTGGATGGGGTCACCGTGAGGGTCGCCGTGAAATGCATGTCGACTTCGAGGGTCGACTCGCCGACTTTGAAAGAGCAAACCTAGTCGCGCTACAACACATAGACGTGGTCGATCCTTGGGTGGTAGAGCACAAAACCTTTATTAAGAAGACGTACAATGACCGAGGCCAACAGAGGACGGACGGAGATATACTCAAAGAGCACAACTCATGTTTCACGCAATGGTTCAAGCAGAAGCTTCTGTCGTACCCTTTACATGAGGATTCTTCCGCGGAAGAACAACTCATATTCGCCTTCTCACAGGGCGCTGAGCACAACCTGATGACCTATGAGGCGTACGATATCAACGGCTACACATTCTACACCGAGGCCAAGGACATGAAGAGCGATGGTTATCAGAACTCCGGGGTAACGATGGAATCCTACACCGGTAACGACAAGGACAGATACTACGGAAGGATCGAGGAGATCTGGGAGCTGAGCTACGCTGGAGAGAAGGTCCCGATGTTCCGTGTCAGATGGGCCAAGAGCGTCCTAAAAGAAGACCGGTATTTCACCACCATGGTTATACCCGAAGCCAAATCCAAGACCGCAGGCGCAAACGTCACCGCGAAAAATGAGCCATGGGTACTGGCTTCCCAAGTGGACCAATGCTTCTTCATTACCGACCCGTCAAAGCCCAGTCGTGTTGTCGTGAGGAGAGGCAAAAGGAAGATCATCGGAATGGATGGAGTAGCCAATGAGCAAGACTTCGACAAGTA
>NC_057799.1:333461717-333604139 GCF_018294505.1 Triticum aestivum
GACGCCGCCCTCTCCTCTCCCGACGCCGCCGCCCCGTCGTCCTCGTCTCTCCCCGACGACGCCCCCGTCTTCTACGCCCGCAGGTACCCCATCCAAATCACCCCCGCCTCCATTTCCCACCTCTCCCTCTCTGCTCCTAATACAACAATCTGTCCCTATGCGAGCAACCACAGATTTTAGCAAGTTTGTTTTTGTTGCTGTGGCGTATCAACTGCTTATTACTTATCCGTTCCGTTTTAAAATTGAATTGCTTGGCTGGGCCATGTGCCCGACAGTTTTAAAATTCGGTGGACCTTTTCCACGCTTGCTTCTGCTAATGTATGACCTGTTTCTGCTTCCTCCACCGGAGAATGAGAATATTGTTGTTGCCTGACCTTAGTGAGGTCAACCTTGAGAGCGATGGGTATTATAATGGTTATTATTATGGGATTCATAATTAATAAACGTACGTTTTCATTGGCTTGTTTATATATTATCAGTGCTTGGGCTGTAACGTGCGTCCCCCTAGTAATGGAACACGGAGCATATACTGATGCTAGTACTAGTTTAGTGATGCACCAAAAGGACAGTTTCAGCAACTCACTTCATGGCTATTTTTGGCTTGGCTACTCTTTGTGTTTTATTGTACCACACTACAGTTACCACTGTCTGGTGTAGCTGCTGCTCTGCTTATGGCAATTCGTAACGTCTGTGCTAATGTGTTTGATCTATTGATCTCAACTAGTTTGTATTTAAGGTTATATATACTGGGCCCCTTTTACTTTCCACCATGGATAGCAGTAATCTGCACACTGTTTTAACATTTCAGCATTCTGAATTTCAATAACTCAGTTGTGAGCACTGGTATCCGATGGCACTAGCACTCGTCTATTTTCAGTGCTACAACTAATTAAGATGATTTCATACTGCATATATGTATTTAAGTTATGCTGGGTCCCTTTTACTAGGTCGTATTTAAGTTATGCTGGGTCCCTTTTACTCTCCACCATGGGCAGTAGTAATCTGCAGACTGTTTTAGCATTTCAGTATCCTGAATTTGAATAACTCAGTTCTGATGGCACTAGCATTGGTCCACCTTCAGTCTTGCAACCAGTTAACAGGATCTCATACTGCACATATGTACATTCCTTTTTTTAAAACTTAAATGTGTTCAACCACTGAGGATTCTGTTGGGAGTTCTCTGTGTCCTACAGTATTTAATGATCATGCATAACTTCCCTTGTCCTCTTGCTGTTGGCCAAGTGGTTTTCCATTTTAAGCTTCAGTGCTCTGCATGCGTTGCAAGTAGAACACCACAGCTGCTGTTTCTTGTTATGAATAATAATTGCTTTATGTAACTTGGATGCGTGGTCAGTCATCAGTCAGTATATAATGATCACACTAATTCTCTATTTCATATATATGGAAAAATAGTTCAACTTTTATTACTAACTTTCTGTATGTCTACTGAGAAATAGAAGCTGTAGATAATTTCTACTCCCAACTATTCATCATCTGTAATAAGAGTCACTTTCTCTGGTAATTTCCGTTCCTTAAGCTATTCACTTTTCTTCACTAACAATTACTTCCTCTGATGTGCAGTTGGCCCGTGAATTTGTGGATACAGAGAAATTTCAGAGGTGACTTGAGTTTTCCCAAATCGCCGCTGCACATTTGCCTATTTTAACTTTCTAGTTGGCCTAATTATGTAGTCACATGTCCTATGTTTTGTTTGTGTGCTAGTGAACAGTGAAAGTGCATTGCTACTTATAAATTTTGTAAGGCCACCGTGGACTTCTTTGTGCAACAGTGTTTACTGAGTACTACGATTTAGATGATCATAAAAAAATCTAAATTGAATAGTGTTGTGAGCTTCTTTTATGGGTAATCCAACTCTGATGAAATTTACAGTTCATTGATGTTTGTGTAGCATGGCAATTTTCTACATGGCACAATCTTTTAGCATGGCAAAATATAGGATGATAGCATCCTAATTTTTTCATATGGCAAATATGAAGAAAAGCATCAACTTATACCTGAGGAAAAAATCTGAAGCTAGTGACCTGTGCAAAAAACTGAAAATTAAAACTGAAAACTAGTTTCATTACACTGAAAACTAAGTTTCTGATTTATTTTGTTATACAAGTGTATTTAGTTACTTACTTACTCCTGGTAGCTAATAAGTGGTTACTCTTTGGACTTTGGTGGTGTATGTATAAAAAAACAGTAGCAAATAAAAAAAAGCAGTAGCAAATTAAAAAACAGTAGCAAAAAATTAGGTATAAAAACAGTAGCAAATATAGCTAGGGCAATTTTGTTTAGGTGTAAAAAACAGTAGCTACAATTTGTAAAAAGCATGAGCAACTGAAAAATCATCCTGAAATATAGCTAGGACAAACTTCAGTCTTTTTTTTGTTTGTAACAGAAACTACAGTAGTAAATATTTCCTGAAGTAAATATTTTCAGTCATTACAAATATGATACTGCTTGGAGATGATACTGCTTGGAGATGATACTGCTTGGTGTATTTTCCATGTTGTGATGGAGGCCTTTTTTGCCTTGTCCACCCAAGAGGCCCTTGAGTTTGCCGGAATGTCGATTAACTTCCGTTCCGGCAAATTCGGGTACTCCATATGTCCTATTTTCAGCAAAGGTCATGCTGAAATTTTCCGTGAATTTTAGCATGACTTTGCTAAAAATAGGACATATGGGGTACTTGTGACTAATGCATGGGCCGGGGTATCTTAGTAGGTAATTAAGTAGGATCAAGTGCCCCGGCGTACTTGTGACTAATGCATGGCTTTTAGGGTGCCTCGGTGTCGATAAAAACCGAAATGATGAAAGCTTAGGCTTTTAGGGTGCCTCGGCGTCGAAAAACCCTCAATGATAAAAGCTTAGCTTTTAGGATGCCTCGGTGTCGACAAACCCTAAATGATGAGACCATGATCTTGTTCCTTGACAATAACCAACTTTTTGACCAAACTTTGTTCCTATTTAGAGAGAAACATGGCCAACAACGATGAGGCCGGGGGTTCGGGCGTCGACAAGCCATTCTGGAAGCTGTCCCAGGAGATGGAGGAACAACCTCACTTGTATGAGGACGCCGCCTTCCCCACCGATCCTGAGACCACTGATGGTACCGCCGAGGATGACCCCACTGATGCCACCACCGATGGTGCCGCCGAGGATGCCACCACTGATGATGGCGGCGCACACACAGATGGCAGCCAACCGAAGAGGCAACGGAAGGACCGGCGCCCGACCGTGCTCCGCACCCTCAAGGAGGAAGTTACTGAAGTGGACTCCGACGGGAATCCAACGGCGCCCGAACGAATAGTCAAGGGGTACTCGCTTCAGCTCGGGTGCATTCTCCGGAGCACCGTCTCGATCAACACCGAGAACCTGAGGCATCCTGACCGAGGGAATTTGCGCAACCTCCTCTTCACGAAGCTGCACGAACGATACAAGTTCCCCGCTGAATTTGAAAACACAAGCCTCAAAGGGAATAAAGTGAACAATGCTGCCCTCACGAAGATGAGCAAGGCCCTGTCTACTTGGAAAAGCAATGTGAAGAGAATGATCGAGAAAGGTGAGAGTTATGAGAAGATCAAGGAGAAAAATCCTTCGATCACCGAAGATGACTACAACGACTTCAAGATCAATTGCTCAAGCACCGCACACTCCGAATCAAGTAAGTGGGGGGAAGAAATGCGGGAGCTGAACTTAGGGGAACACACACTCGGTCCCGGCGGTTACAGAGTGGCAGAGCCTATATGGGACAAGGAGGAGGCGGACCGTGCCGAGCAAGGCCTACCGCCCCTCTTCGATAAATACGGTGACAAGCAGACCAGGAACTTTGTCAGGGCCCGGTACAAGAAGGACCCGAAAACAAAGGAGCTTACCACGGATCCGAAGACCAGGGCGCTTGAGCTTGTTCTGGTAAGGAATACACCCCCTCGTAATTAGCTCCATATGGTTGCATTCTAATTAATGAAGCCAAATTTCTAAATGGTTCACATTCCTTCCACAGGCGACTGAAAGCAGTAGCGCGGGGTCGACGAAGAGCAACCCTTGGGACACCACTCTAAATAGGGCGTTGAATGTAATGAAGAACAAGGATAAGCTCAGTAAGCCGACGTCAGCTGGTTGTGTGGCCGGCAAAGGCTTGTCGACAAAATGGTCGTCATACTATGACACTGCAGGGCGAAAGGAGAAAAAGACCAGCTCGGAAAGCCAGGCGCGCGAGGTCCAAGAACTCAGGGCACAGGTGGCGCGGATTCTGGAGATTGTCCAAGAGCAAGTGCAACAACAACTCGGAGCGACGATCACCGCCATTGTGCCTACCTTGATCCAGGGGATTAGTGCGTGGATTGCGGGCGGCCAACAGGGGCCGCCCCCGATTCCTAGCTTCACGACCAGCAACTCGCAGAACGCGATGGCGGGGCCATTGGTGTCTCCGGCGGAGCCGGCATTGGTGTCTCCGACGCCGGCACGGGAGCTTAATGCACCCGGGTGTACGCCGGCCGGCACCTCTGCAGCAAGCGGCCCCTCCGTCAACTGCACGCCCGCCGTTGGCGGTGCCTCGACATTAGCCGAGCTCGACGCCATCATCACGGTAACTAATTAAGCCTCTCTCGGCCGAGGACTTCATCTCCTTGCCTTTGACTGGGCATCCCTAACGCCCTACATGTTTTCGCAGGGCGCCGCCGACGTTCCGTGCACTCTCCTGCACTTCGTGAACAACGAGTTGGTCGATGTCGCCAAGGGCAAAATCGTTCAACCGGGCAACCCCTTGTTCCACGGTACCCAGATGCCACCCAACTTGTTTAGGGTTCAACTGGTTCGGGTGCTGCCAGGCTGCGACGAGGTGTTACCTCCGATTCGACCCATGGGGGCCGACGGTGATGACGTGATGAACCTCAGCGCCTGCCTGAGCTGGCCCCTGCTTTGGCCGAAGAGCCAGATTCGTTTGGGGGCGGGGGACACCACCCCAAAGACAACACCGCCAGTCGTGCCGGCGCCAAGTCGGCCCCATGGAAAGACCGCCGCAACGGTGCCGGACATCCCTATGCCACTGGATCCAAACATGCATATGGCACAGGATCAGAACGACGACGACGATGATACATTTGCCAACGTCGATCAGTACTTTGCCGATCATGGGGATGGTGGCGACTTCATGGGGCCTCCTTCTCAAGAACCCAACCCAACAAAAGACGTGTGCGATCTAGCTGGTACCGTGGAGAAGCCAAGTTGCAACAGGCGTCGTCTGCAGTTCAGCTCTCAGGAGACGCCTCCAGCTGCCGACTTCACCGAGCCTCAGATAGGCGAGGTGCCAAATATGATCAGCCCCAACACACTCAAGAAGGCGGTCTGTGAGCAGAACTCGGTCCCATTACAGGAGATCAAGAAGAAGGCACGCAAAAGAAAGACTAACAAGGGTGCGGGCCAGCCGGCACCGAGTACGATCCGTGCTCAGGACGGGCCACCTTCAACTGCGGATATCTCGAGGAGGGTGCATGTGGCGGGTAGGCTGATGCTACCGAGAAATATGCTCCATGCTGCAACCGGTGCTATGCGGAGTCTGCATGACAGTGTTCTTTCTTTGGAGAAGCGGCGTCTCCGAGAGAAGGATGTGGCATACCCGGTTTTCGCGGCCATGGTGCCAGAGGGCAAGGGCTTTGTGGATAACTCCATCGGGGGTACGATCGTCCTGCGGTTTGATGACATCCACGCTATGTTGAACCTTCATCCGCTGCACTACACCTTCGTTCGGCTATTTTCGCTGAGTATGGAGATGCGGATCATTCGCGACAAGACCCCGGACATCGTGATAGTCGACCCCTTCTACATGCGTGCCAAGATCTTGGGCAGCGCTGGGGACCGGCAAGTCGCGAGTTCTTACCTCGAAGGCGTCATTCTGGCAAACCAAGATAAGGACAACTTCCTCGTGCCTTACTTTCCCGAGTAAGTCCTCCCCTCAACCACCCCGTAACATATGAATTCTTAGATTTCGATCGTTTTTCTTTTAACATTCCGTGTTTTCTGTAGTGACACACATTGCACGCTCATCCTCCTAAGCCCCAAATATTCCATGGCCACGTATTTCGACCCGGACCGTCAGTCGAACGTAGACTACACAAATGTCAAGAAGGTTCTTGATGATGTTCTCCCGGCTACGTCAAATCTGGAGGCACCTTCACCAGGCCTATTCGTAAGTACGGCAAGCACGTGTTCTCCCACAACACGACGTTCTGCTGCGTCAAGCAGCCGCCTGGCGGTCAGAAGGGTGCCTACTACGCCATCCATCACATGCGGGCGATCGTACGGGACCATCATCAACTACTGCTACCGAGTAGACTCAAAGATTGGGCCGCGAGCGTGTCGGCAATCCAGGACGTGGACATCAGACAAGAATTCTTTCGCATCCAGTCCGAGTTTGTGAAAATCATCCATCAAGATGTCCTTCGTACCTCGGGGCAGTTCTACCTCAGAAATCAACCGTCCAACAATGACATCGACACAATCCTACAAATGCAGGCAGACAACACCCGTGGTTTCATGACTCCCACGATAGGCGGCGGCTTCATCCACGCTCCGGTCCCTTGAGTCGAGTCGAAAGCAGTGATGCTGTGTCTAGTTCTGAAACATCGATTGGCTCATGTTGTAATTAAACTTTAATGAACTTGTAGTATGTCTCTTTGATTTCGAGAGTCCTTCAACTTAGATGTAATCGATGCTATTAATGTCTTGCTTTTCTCTTCCGATCATTCTGTTGCATACTTATATATTGCTTATGTATTGTCTGTGAATTGGTACTAACGTTTCGTTTGGCTACTGCATAGCGATGCCGTGGTATGTCGTGTACAAGGGTAAGGTTCCCGGAGTCTACGACGACTGGGAGGAGTGTCGGAGACAGGTTCACCGATTCAGCGGTAACAGTTACAAAGGGTACGCCACTAGGGCCGAGGCCGAATCTAGATACGCCCGCTATCTAGCGGGAGAGGGGAGGGAGCGTTGGAGGAACCGGATGAAGACGAGTTTCATCGTGATGATGCTCATCGTGATGACCGCAGCTCTCTTCTATGTGATGGTAGTTTAGATGATCGATATCGACTTGTAATGTGAAGACAAACTTGCGGTCTCGAGACTTGTAATATAATGATTCATACTTATACATTTTGTTCGATCTTTTCAATTCGGAGACTAATATGATGAATTGTATTCGGAGACTAAAATGATGAATTGTATTCAGAGACTAATCTTCTATTGTATTCGATGAATCTGTTGTTGATGTGTGCTGTCTATATTTTGTCCAATTATACATTTTTTAACCTGTGCAAAAAACAGAAAATAAAAAAATAAAAAAAACCTAATATTCATACTAATGGCGCATCACATCATAGTGCGCCATTAGTATGCCAAAGGATACTAATGGCGCATCACTAAACAGTGCGCCATTAGTATGCCGAAGTTACTAATGGCGCATCCTGCTGTAGTGCGCCATTAGTATGCCAAAGCACCTGGGTATGCATGGCCCCCTGGGAGGCATACTAATGGCGCACTGTTGTATATACTAATGGCGCATCTAGGGTGCGCCATTAGTATAGCAGATACTAATGGCGCACCAGTGGTGCGCCATTAGTAAAATATACTAATGGCGTGCTACTAATGGCGCACCACTAATGCGCCATTAATGGCCAGATTAGGTGCGCCATTAGTAGGCCTTTTTCTAGTAGTGTATCTTCCCATCTTGGAAATATTATACTAAAGATGAAGGAAAATGCCAGTTGCAGGTGTTTGTCCAGGAGTTATGTGTAAGTAATGTTGTTCATGGCAATTACTTTGCTTTGTCCCATACATCCTACCTCCATGATGGTTATAATACAGCAAATTTTCCCATTTTTCTCTATAGAGAAGGACCGATTTGGAAACTCAGGATGAGGTAACCTGTGCTAATACCTCTGCTATCTTCAAGAATGCTTGGTGGTAGTATCGGAATTACCTGAAGAAAACGTACTTCACCGGCAAAGAAACTCATCAAATTCCCTTACGTTCTCCTTAGACACATTTATTGGACGATGACTGGGAATGCCTTGTTCTGTACTGGTCCCGAACCAAGAATGTGGTAAGGTCTATGAGCTCATTTTCTATTTTAAGTACTATATTCTTCTGTCTTACTGTACTCTGTTCATGTAGAACAAGTGCCTAAACCTGAAGAACAACTGTTCTAATTTAAGATTCCATTGCTATCATAGTTCAAAAAAGCGCTAGGCGTTAATTGTGCGTATTGCCACCGCCTTGCACTTTACTGACCAAAGCGCATGCTTATGCGCAGTTATGCACAGATTAAGTGTAGTTATGCGCAATGCATTTTGCCAACGCCTAGAGCCTAGGCGCTCTTAAGCGCTCGCTTAGGCGCGCCTTTTTTAACTATGATTGCTATCCTGCATACTTCTTTGCTATTGTATCACTGTATTTACTCATACGAACTTATTTTTAAATTGAAGGATCCAATCGAAACTTCAATGGCACAACAGGTATGTTCACGCATGTTTCTTTAACAGGCTTGCTCTTATCAATAGCTCTGTTGATTTCAATTTCAATTGTGTATACAGTTGACTTCTCATATCATGCACATTACTAGCATCACAACAGAGCCAATAGTGTTGTTGTACATGTAGACCCGTGGTACCCATCTGAAATCTTGTTGTGCCGTGTAGTTTCCCATGCTTTGTATTCTTTCACTGCTGCTTTGTCTTGAACTGATATGATTTGAACCGTGTCTCTATTTTGATTTGGCAAGACAATGCAGTGACCATAGGACATAGACATATGTTGGTTTGATGCTTTTATTATGTATTAGTACTTGGCAATAGAAGACTTGGTACACTACAGGAAACAGCTACTTTGCCGTCTGCCATGGCGGACGGCAAAGGCTCGAAAGGCGGACGGCAAAGACCTTTGCCGTCAGCCGCGGACGGCAAAAGGCTCCGGCAAAGAAGGCTACGGTAAACAGCTTCTTTGCCGTCTGCTTCCTGGCGGCGGACGGCAAAGGTTCTTTGCCGTCTGCGGCGGACGGCAAAGAGGGCGGACGGCAATATTTGCGCTGTCAGTCCGTTAAGTGGCTAACGGCAGACCTTTGCCGTCCGCCGCAGACGGCAAAGAGCCTTTGGTCTTTGCCGTCCGCCTTATGATGTCATCTACACGTCACTAGATGCCAGGTTCTTTGCCGTCTGCCACTGTAGGCAAACTGCAGGTTCTTTGCCGTCCGCCACGGACGGCAAAGTCGTTGCCGTCTGCCACTGTAGGCAAACTGACCAAATGGGTCAGCTCCCAGGAAGCACAGTTGGCTGCCACGTGGCTTCTTTGCCGTCCGTGGCAGACGGCAAAGGCTCTTTGCCGTCGGTGGCAGACGGCAAAGAGCCTGCATATTGTCTGTTTTTTCTGTTTTTTGTTAAATCCCACAATTTGCACAGAAAATATATATGACATATAGATATATTTCACAGGCATTCATCACATAAACAAGTTCATACATCATTTCATACACAAACAAGGTCCATCCATCATTTCATACATAAACAAGTTCCATCCATCATTTCATACATAAAGAAGTTCCATCCATACATAAAGTAGCACTCCATAGCTAAGGTGACTAGAATGAGAAGACAAGAATGAGAAGACAAGAAGAAGAAGAGTAGAACAAGCACTCCATCCAGCACATAATGAAATCTGCAAAATGGCAAAATAAGAAAGTTAGAAATGGATCGTTTTTGAGCTAACTTAGTTGAAATGGATCGTTTTTGAGGTAACTAAGGTGAAATGGGTCGTTTTTTAGCTCACTTAGGTCAAAAGGATCGTTTTTGAGCTAACTTAGTTGAAATGGATCATTTATGAGCTAACTTTGTTGAAATGGATCGTTTATGAGATAACCTAGGTAAGATGGGTCATTTTGGAGTTAACGTAGGTGAAATGGGCCATTTTAAAGCTAACGTAGGTAAAATGGATCATTTAGGAGCTAATCTAGGTGAAATGGGTCATTTTTGAGCTAACTTGGATGAACTGCATCATTTATAAGTTAACCTAGGTAAAATGGGTCATTTTGGAGGAAAATAAGCTAACTCTAGGTCATTATGGTAAGCATATTGGAGGAAATAAAGCTAAGTCTAGGTCTTTATGCATTTGTTAAGCAAAACACTAGAGAAACTTACCGTGATCAGGGAGGTGTAGGACCGGGGTGGCTAGTGCCGCTACCTGGAGAAGGATCGTGCGATGCGTTTCTGGAGTTAAGCTGCAACAAAGATCATTTTCAATGTCTCGTTAGCATTACGACACTCAAATGTTGAGACTACCAACTAATGTCCATTCAAACTAAACTCACCGTGCTCCCAGGAGCAATCACTGGCATCGGCGGAGCGGGCTGACCGGACTTCTCGCACACAGACTGCACATTTGGTTTTCAGAACAGAGTCATACTAGTTAGTAATGAGACTTAAATGTTAAGACTAGCAAGTAATCTGCAGAAGAAACTTACCACAAGGAGCTCGTACATGGCCCTTGCCTGCATGTCATTCCGTGCCCTCTCCTCCTCCATCATCTTTCTCGTCCTCTCCTCCATCTCCCGCTGCCTCTCCGCCGCCTCTGCCAGAAGTTTCTCCGTTCTATCTCTCTCAGTCTGTATAGCAGCCTGCAACACCACTCACATGACCATTTGTAATCATTGATGGAAGCGCACACAATGTAATGGAGACAGATAACTGAGTACGTATCACTAACCTTGATGGCGAGTTGCACTGGCCGTTCACGAGGCCTTATCTCAGGAGCGGAGCTCGACTGGCGCGCCTTGATCTCCGGGAGAGTGCTAGGACAACGGATAAGTCCATCTCCAATGGCTATGGAGCCATGGGACCTCCCGCCACCAGATATCATCACCAGCTCTGGATCAATGGGACCCTGGCTCGGGTTAAAGTCCTCCCCTTTCCTCGCCTTCCCCTCATCTCTATATCTCACGAGCTTGTTGTGGGAGGAGATGTTGGTGAAGTTGTTTGCATCATCGAGGTCAGACTGAGAGAAAGCCTTGACTTTCTTGTAAGAGCCAGTGTGGGCCATGGCATACAGGTCGTACACCTCTGGCACCTTATCCGCCTTATTGTGGCGTGCCTGAAAGAGAGAAGCAATGAAAGTTAGTAATTAAAGGGCTCAAGCTAGCATGATGAATGAATTGCATGAATCATGAAGCAAACCACATACCCAGTTGCGCCCGAACTGATATAAGTTGGAGCTGCCTTGATGGTGTGGCACACCTTCCATTTGGGCACGTTTGTCCTTGGCCTGGTTGTGGAGGGCTAGCCATTCTTGTGAGCACCACTCATCGACCAACACCTCCCAACAATCCATCCGATCCGCACACCATCTCGGAGGCGCCTAAGTTAGCAAATAGAAACTTGAGCGCTACGGCTAAGAATTACTAAATGAAGGAACTTAAGTAGAAGGCCTTAAGAATTACCTTCATGTACTGCTCCTTACTCAGGAACTTATCGCGGCACGCCGGCTTGGTCTTCTTGATACCACGCAAGGCGTAGTAGTCTCGAACAGCCTGCACCCGAGCCTCGTGCCGTAAGTTCTGGAGTAGGCGCTTGCAGACGTTCTCGATAACATTTGCGCACTCCTCCTCGTATCCCTCCTCACACCTGTAGAATGTCTGCAATCAAAT
Organism: Triticum aestivum; assembly: GCF_018294505.1. Classification (NCBI taxonomy): domain Eukaryota; kingdom Viridiplantae; phylum Streptophyta; class Magnoliopsida; order Poales; family Poaceae; genus Triticum; species Triticum aestivum. The sequence continues at coordinate 333,473,413 of NC_057799.1, forward strand.
GAGACAATATTGATTAGTACAATTAATAACTAGCTAGTTGAAGATTTTGAAATGTGTAAAGGAGAAATTACCCAGAACGTCCTGATCACCATGTCTGCCCTCGTGTCGCACACAACACCGTCGATAATGACATCCGGCGGGGCCGGGGCAGCCACGTAGTGCTCCCAGCTCAACCCAAGCTCTGGAAGCCGACCCTCACCAGGCAACGTGACAAACCCCGGGAAGTTTTGCCGGCAAAGAACTCCAAGGACGGAGTTGGGCCGGCGGACACTATGATGGTGGTCCCAACCCCTGCAGCATGACAAGGCCAACGCATTAGTTATTTGAAGAAACGTGAATGCAGAAGGTACAAAAATTTTAAATGCACTTACGTACCTCTCCCCATCAGGGAAGATCAACCACCTCTGCTCGCGGGTCGCCGGCACGGACGGGAGCCGTGTAGCACCACGCTGGTAGACGGTGCCACCCTCCTCCTCAAGATCAGTCGGCTCCCCGCCATCATCAGCATGGCCACTCGGCTCCTCGGGCTGATCCGGCCAGGTACCCCATCCGGACGTGTGCTCCTCCGGGGTCTCGTGGGCCGAACTCTCGTGGGCCGAAGGCCAGTCGACCCGAGGCTCATGGGCCCAAGACCCATGGACCGGAGGCTCGTGGACCGGAGTCCGTGTAGCCTCCTCCTCGGACGAGTCCACCCTAGCAGTCACGTGCTCGGGTGAAACAGCTGGGGGTGGCGGCGAGGAAGGCGCCCTAGCAGTCACCCTACCTCCTCTCCCGCGACCACGTGCCCCACCTCCTCTCTTCCTACCTCGTCCCCTGCTGGGCACCGCGGTGGACGAAGAAGGGCCCGGCGGTGTGGACATACTGTCCAGCAACGCTCGGCGAAGAGGTACGTCTGGAATCGAAGACCTCAGACCACGCGCCGAGGAAGAAGGAGCCTTGGCGCGCTCCCGACCAGCGCCCACCATCTTTCAACACCTGCCATGACAAACAGTAAACGAAATTAGTACAACATAAAAAAAGACCGACATGAATAATAATATGTGTATCACTTGAGTGTATCATCATCAAGTACAACATTAAAAAATTTAATACCTGACACTACTAATAATCTCGATCAGTATCATCAATAAATGCATAATCATCATCATCACTATAATCAATGACGGGCTCATAGGGTTCAGTGGCATCAACATGTGCAAGGCCACCTTGACGTAATCGGTCAAGCAATGACAGGTCATCCGCAGCAGTAACCTCTTCTTGTTCCGGCTCTTCTTGTTCCTCCTCTGGGGTGATGTCGGATTCACTGTCACTGTCTACTTCAATGTTTTGGGGTGAAGTATAGCGGTTCTTGAAACGCTTTTTGGAAAGACGTGTCTCTTGGAAGAATTCTCCTTCATATGTGTCTGGGTTAATGTGAGGTTCATAATCCTCTTCCTTTGGGGGAGATAGTCTAGCACGTGGCGGCACTTCATAAACGACATCCCAACCTTTCAGATTTGGATTAGTTTGGCAGGCCCACGGTAGATAGAATACTTGGGTTGCCTGTTGAGCCGTAATATAGACATCAGGAACATCTAAATGGGTGCTTTGGTTGATTTCAACTAGCCCTATATGTTCATGAGTTCTTCTAGTCTCCTTCGGCTGAAACCAATAACATTTGAAGACTACGACATTCGGTGGGTTTTCACCATAGAATAGAAGTTCATAAATTGCTTCAACTCTCCCATAATACTCGGTACCTCCTTCGCCGATAGCAGATACACAACAATTTGTAGACTTTCGGTCGGCCATAGATACCTCTTTGCCATAGGTACGAAAGCGATACCCGTTGATGTCGTATTTGTCAAATGAACGGACCTTATAGTCAAAACCATTAGCGACTTGTCTCAATTCGGCATCCATAGACTCTGAATTAGCCTACAAGTTTAATATGAAAGGATTGTTGCATTACGCACAAATTAGCGAATGAAACTGGGATAGCCGCCTACAAATTAGCCTACAAGTCTAATAGAAATTACCGTTTGTTTGAACCAAGAGATGAAACCGGGATAGCCGCCACCTTGCTTTGCGAGAAGCTCATACTCTTCGACAGAATCCTTTTGGATCACCGCTCCATACGAGAATAAGGCGACGTATCGACTGTATGAAATATCCAGGAATAAGAGCAGTTCAAAGGAAATAGAAGTTGCGAAACTATGTACCGAGAACTTACTCGATGTACGGCCGCACTTCTATCAGGTTGTTGAAGATATACAACGAAATGGTCCGCCATTGTTCGTTATCCAAAGATACTGGATTTGAAACACTGGCTGGTGCGAGATTCCCTTTGAATAGGCTGAGGTTGGATCCACCCTTTTTAGGGTCGTCAGCATTGTACCGAGGCTTCGGATTATGCAAATGACGATTTTTGGCTTCGTAGTGTGCTGTCACGAAGTTTGCCGCCTCCTCAGTGATGAATGCCTCAGCCATCGATGCTTCAATTCTACGTTTATTTTTACATTTTTGTCGAAGCGTCTTCTGCATCCTCTCAGTTGGGTAGCACCAACGATTTTGCACGGGCCCCCCCAATCTTGCCTCGGTCGGGAGATGCAAAATCAAATGTTGCATTGGATTAAAGAAGCCCGGTGGAAAGATCTTCTCTAACTTGCAGATCAACTCCGGCGCCAACTCTTCCATTTCTTCTAGCACGCTAGGCGATAGTTCTTTCGCACAAAGAACACGGAAGAAATAGCTGAGTTCTGCCAGTACTAGCCATTCATCCTCAGGGATGAAGCCACGCAACATCACCGGCATTACCCGCTCAATCCATATGTGCCAATCATGACTCTTGAGACCAAATATCTTCAATTTGTCAAGACTGGCTCCCCTCTGTAGATTCGCTGCATACCCATCGGGGAACATCAACTGCATTTTCACCCACAAGATAATTTCCCTCATAGCCGGCCTTCCAAGATTGAACCATGCCTTTGGCTTCGTCCAGTTCTGCTTTCCTTTCGGTTCTTTCATGTTTTGTAACGGCCTATCACATAGCGCCTCCAGATCGACTCTAGCCTTAGTATTATCCTTTGACTTCCCATCTATGCCGAACAATGTACCAAAAAGTGCCTCGGCGATATTCTTCTCAGTGTGCATCACGTCGATGTTGTGTGGGCAAAGGAGGTCTTTGAAGTAAGGCAGATCCCATAAGCATGTTTTGTGAGTCCAGGCGTGCTTAGAATTATACCCCTTGAAGTACCCTGGACGCTCGGGATCTGGCTCGAGAGCGTTTAACTGATCCAGGGTCTGTTGGCCTGTCAATGCATGTGGTGCAGAGTTTTTGACAACTCTACCTCTGATGAAGTTCTTCTTGTCTTTCCTGAACTTATGGCGAGGATTCAGGAACTCTCTATGCATGTCGAAGCAAGAAAACTTGCGACCGGCCTGAAGCCAACGAAACTCAAGAGCTCCCTTGCATGTGGGGCACGGGAACCTTCCATGCACACACCAGCCAACGAATAGCGCATACGCCGGCAAGTCATGCGTCGAGTACATGTACCAGACACGCATTATGAAGTTCCGTTTGCTATAGGCATCGTATGTCTTGAACCCATTATCCCAGGCTTCTTGCAATTCGTCCTTAAGCGGTTGCATGTACACATTCATATTTTTCCCCGGATAGTTGGGCCCTGGAATTATCAACGTCAGGAAAATGTTCTTTCTTTTCATAATCTGTCCGGGGGGGAGATTGAGTGGAAAGACAAATACGGGCCAACAACTGTATTGGGCTGCCGTCATACCAAACACACTGAACCCATCCGTGCTGATGCCGACTCGAGGATGCCTCGGATCTGCCGCTTTGTCACCATGTAATTCATCAAACTTTTTCCACGCAACACCATCCGATGTGTGTACAATCATCAGATTCCCATCTGCATCTAGTTCGGTTCTTTTGCCCGTTTTGTGCCATGTCATCTGTCTGGCCGTCTCTTCGACCATGAAAAGACGTTGAAGTCTTGGTACGATTGGCATATACCGAAGAACACTAACGGGGATTTTGGTCTGTGTCTTCTCACCCATACCGTTGTCTACCACAACATACCTGGAAGACTTGCAAATGGGACAACAGTTCAAGTCCGCATAGTCAAGCCTAAACAAGACACATCCTTTCTCACAGGCATGTATCTTATCATAGGGCATCTTCAGTGCACGGAGGATTTTGTCCGACTGGTACAGGTTTGCAGGCATTACATGGACTTTGGGTAGAAAGCGTCCAAATACTGTCATCATTGCATCATAGCATTCTCTGCCCAAGTTGAACTGAGCCTTCAGAGCCATTACTTGTGAGATGGCATCCAACTGACAAAGCTCAGTGTGCTCATGGAGCGGACGTTTTGCAGACTCCAACATTTCATTGAAGGCCTTTGCAGATTCCTCCATCTCCTCGTCCGAATCCCGAGCATCATCAAAGTCTTGCACCATGTTTTCCATACCGGTACCATGCTCGTCGGTGCGACGACGATCCACCTCGGCTCGGTCACGTTGGGCAGACTCACCATGAAATGTCCACACCGTATAATCGGGCGTAAAACCACTCTTCTGCAGGTGTTTGCCCATTTCAGCCTCTGTCCTCTTTTCCCAATTGCCGCACCGTAAACAGGGGCACCAGGTTTTCCTCTGGCCATTTGCAAATGCGGCTCGCACAAACCCCTTGGTTTTTGTGAACCATTCAGTGCTCCATTTGTTCTGACCAGTGTGACCGGTGTACATCCACGCACGATCACTCATCTTGACTTTCAGAGCTACTAGACACACAACAAATATATATATATAATTCACCATGTATGTATTCATCAGTTGATCTACTTTGTCAATTTTATTACGTCCATGCAACCTACACTCTAATAGGTAATGATAGGTCCTAATCCCACCCGAGTATGTTTAGATTGGGTTCATTTTCCCATGCTATGCCCCGGATCCTACGCAAAATTTCGGCAGCACCTCCCCGCTGTTCTCCTGATACACGTCTCTGCAATAAACAGAGAGGATGTGTACCCGGAGAACAACAGGGGAGGCACTGACGAAATTTATGCGTCGGATCCGGAGCAAAGCATATGGGAAAACGAACCCAATCTAAACATACTCGGGCTGTCCATGGATAGCGTTGGACAATTCGAAAGAATCAAGGTTATAAATATGCAAATGCATGCATATTTATAACTATGACGCTTTCGAACGGGAGACACATATTGGTTACGCATACTGATAATTCAAGACACATATATATCTAGCTATCAAGTTTCATCGGAATAGATCAAATAATTAATGGGGGAGGAGGACATGTCATTTGTGCTCACCCACGAACGAAGGGGCAGAGCTCGTCAAACGCACGGCCAGGTCGTCGAACACCAAACCTCGCAGCGATGAAACAACTGCACATTTAAAACTACCCGATCAACACAATTATATATGATGTTTTTCATAACAAAATCGAAAGATATATGACCTAACTAATAATTCACAAATATATGACCCCGTCGGCTTCTGGAAGGCCAAAGAACACCTTTTCGGGACGTGTCGGGGGTCGGGGTGTCGTGTCGGTCTCGGGGTGCCGTGTCGGGGTCGGGGTTGGGGTCTCGGGGTCGGGGTGTCGGGTCGGGGTGTCGGGTCGGGGTGCCGGGTCGGGGTCGGTGTGCCTTGTCGGTGTCGGGGTCGGGGTGTCGGGTCAGGCTCGGGGTCGGGGTGTCGGGGTCGGGGTCCGGGTCGGGGTATCGTGCTCGGGGTCTCGGGGTCGGGGTGCCGGGTCGGGGTCGGGGTGCCGTGTCGGTGTCGGGGTCGGGGTGTCGGGTCAGGCTCGGGGTCGGGGTCTCGGGGTCGGGGTGTCGGGTCGGGGTGCCGGGTCGGGGTGTCGGGTCGGGGTGTCGGGTCGGGTGCCGTCTCGGGGTCGGGGTGCCGGGTCGGGGTCGGGGTGTCGGGGTGTCGGGTCAGGCTCGGGGTCGGGGTGTCGGGGTCGGGGTCGGGATGTCGGGGTCGGGGTGCCGTGTCGGTGTCGGGGTCGGGGTGTCGGGTCAGGCTCGGGGTCGGGGTGTCGGGGTCGGGGTCTAGGGGTCGTGGTGTCGTGTCGGGGTGCCGCGTCGGGGTCGGGGTGCCGTGTCGGGTCGGGGTTTTTTCCTCTTTTTTCCTTTTCTTCTTCTTCCTATTCTTCCTTTTCTTCCTCTTCTTCTTTTTTCTTCTCCTCCTCCTCTTCTTCTTCTTCCTTTCCTTTTTCCTCTTCTTCTTCTCCTCCTCTCCTCTTTTTTCTTCTTCTTCTTCTTCCTCTTCTTCTTTTTTCTTCTCCTCCTCCTCTTCTTCTTCTTCCTCTTCTTGTTTTTTCTTCTCCTCCTCCTCTTCTTCTTCTTCCTTTCCTTTTTCCTCTTCTTCTTCTCCTCCTCTCCTCTTTTTTCTTCTTCTTCTTCCTCTTCTTCTTTTTTCTTCTCCTCCTCCTCTTCTTCTTCTTCCTTTCCTTTTTCCTCTTCTTCTTCTCCTCCTCTCCTCTTTTTCTCTTCTTCTTCTTCTTCCTCTTCTTCTTTTTTCTTCTACAACCTAAACCTAAAACTAAACCTAAACCTAAAACTAAACCTAAAACTACAACTAAAACTAAATCTAAACTAAAACTAAAACTAAAAAGGAAAAAAAAGAAAAAAACAGAAAAAAACTGAAAAATGGGGGCTCACCTGGGGGGTGGAGGAGGCCGGTGGAGGAGGGGGCGGGGCGGTGGAGGAGGCGGCCTGGGGGCGGCGGCGAGCCGGGGCGGCCTGGGGGCGGCGGCGAGCCGGGGAGGCGGGGGCGACGGGGCGGCGGGGGGCGGGGGGCGCGGGGGGCGCGGGGCGGCGGGGGGCCGGGCGGTGAGGGCGACGGTGCCCTGGGGCGGCGGCGAGCCGGGGTGGCGGGGGCGACGGGGCGGCGGGGGCGACGGGGCGGCGGGGGGCGCGGGGGCGCGGGGCGCGGGGGCGCGGGGCGGCGGGGGGCCGGGGCGGTGAGGGCGACGGGGCCCCGGGGCGGCGGCGAGCCGGGGCGGCGGGGGCGACGGGGCGGCGGCGGCGCGCGGCGGGCGGCGGCGTGGGAGGAGAGAAACGGCGGCGTGGGAGGGAGAGGGAAGAAGCGAGTAACGGGCGGGGGTACGGGCCGTTAGGTAGTAGGCTCTTTGCCGTCCGCCCCCCTTTGCCGTCCGCTTTTTTGCCTCTTTGCCGTCTGCTAGCGGACGGCAAAGAGGTGGCCCGTTAAGTTTTTCAAAAACGGGCGGGGGGTGGGGGCCACCTCACTCTTTGCCGTCCGCCAGCGGACGGCAAAGATTCTTTGCCGTCAGCTGGCCGACGGCAAAGAGCTGGCAGACGGCAAAGAGCTTCTTTGCCGTCTGCTTTTGGGTAGCTGATGGCAAAGAGCTGGCAGACGGCAAAGAGCTTCTTTGCTGTCAGCTAGCAGACGGCAAAGAGCTGGCAGATGGCAAATTAGCTGATTCCAGTAGTGGTAGTTTAATCCTGTCCACCTTACTAATGAATTGGTTCACTGAAATGAGTTTCATATACTAGTACATGCTAAACTGTTTTGTGTCTGCTTGTTTCTTCTTTTAGATTGCTGACAGAATATTGGGGAAGAGTGCCTTATTAAGCAATGGTAAAGGAAGTAATGCAGATAAGGTTCAGGATAGTGACACATCCTTGTTGGTCTCCAACAAAGCTGATAAAACAGCTAAGGAAGACTATCTCGAAGACAGTGAGACAACCCCAAAGTCCTGTCTTGGTTTAGTGTTGGAGTTACTGGCCACTACCGCTTGCACAAGCTATTCAAACTCACTATCTGAATCAGTTCAGTTTCTTGAGTCTCAACTACAAGCTGAAAGACATCGATCAGCTGTGCTGCGACAAGAAGCGGAAGGACTGCGGAAGTCCCTGGAGCATTCAAATGCATACTTTCTGGTGCAACAGCAAGCGTTGGAGGATTTTAGCGCCAAACAGGACAAAGCTAATAAGCTTGCTAAGCTTATTGCCAGCATGGTGGATACCACGTTTCTTGAGCTCTTATGAAGTTGTTTCAGTTATGCTCTTGTTTTGCTGCCGCGTTTATTTGCACTGGTGGCCAATTTTGATGGCCAGTGTATGTAATATGCTGCTTTGTTCCCTATATTTGCACTGGTGGCGAACTTTGATGCCCAGTGGATGTAATATGTGTAATAGCGGTAATAGGCTAGCGTTAATTGCTTGCTTATTTATTTCCTTATTGTCTTGTTTAGTTGTTTGCTTGTAGTCATTGCAGTTCTTTTTCTGTGTTTTTCTAGTGGCCACAATAACCTATTTTTGGAAACTAGGCCAAAATAATCATGGCAACACACGGACTGTTGTAACCATGGGCCTCCTGCGGGCCGTATGATCCATGGGCCTTCTACGGGCCGTAGGATCCATTGGCCTTCTATACGGGCCGTAGGATCCATGGGCGTTCTACGGGCCGTACGATCCATGGGCCTTTTACAGGCCGTAGGATCCATGGGCCTTCTACGGGGCGTATCATCATTTCGCCAATCATGGGTCGTACTATTCGTGGACCATAACGGGCCGTTTATTGGCCATATTTGATAAATCTATGAAAACAGCCCAACGGGTTTTTTTTACATGAAAACGGCCCAACGTATTAACGGGCCGCAAACGAGCCGACTGTAACCACGGGCTGAATTTGGCCCACAAGAAGAAAATGACAGTAACTTGCCGTAAGTAACCGAATGCTGGAAATGAGCCCAAGAATAAATGGGCCCCGAGAAGGCCGAAAGATATCATGGGCTGGAAACGGCCCAACGGAATAATGGGCCGTTAATGGGTATAAAGTGATACACTGTTCATTACGGGCCAGTTTTACCACGGGCCGTCAAGGGGCCGAGGGTTACTAAGGGCCTCATATGGGCCGAAATACGTCATGGGCCATACATGGGCCGGAAGTTAAAACGGGCTGGAATTATATTGGACGGCCCAGATGAAGCTACTGGGCCTAATTCGGATAGGCCATAAACGGGCCCTGGGATAGTGGGCTGTAAATGGGCTATATGCGAACAGGTCGTTAACAGGCTTGCCGTGGGCCGGCCCGCCACCTTTTGACCAAGTCAAACGGGCTGGCCTTTTCACACGAATGGGCCTCTGTTGGGCCGTGCCACGTGTCGGCGTATCATAGGCGCTTTGGGTCCAATGAGTGGATGACATCTGTCCCAACGGTGAGCCGACACGTGTTTCCTCCAGCCAATGATGATTTTACACGTGGAAAATCCCCATTGATCGGGGCTGTTAACGGGTTATCGGATCCAAAACCGGACCCGATAGCTTAATGGCGTTCCGATGCCACGTGTCGGTCACCCTTGACGAAAGCACTTCTGTGACGATCGTCATGGAAGTGGACACTTCCGTGATGATAATTTTGGTAATGTCATGGAACACTTCTACGACAGCACAGGTATGACTATCTTGATTCTGTCATAAATCTGTCATGGATGTACATGCATGACAAAAAATGCGACCTATTGTGACAAACACGTATCATCACGGAAGTGTTTTTTTTGTAGTGTACAAACCTCAAAACACAAGCACTTCTCCTTTGTTCTCTAGAATCTTCCATATCTTAATTTCCCAAACTTATTTTTCTGAATGAATTGTCACTTTTTGTTTTTACCTTTGCAATTAATGCACAATTCCATGAATCTTAAAATAGTTTTTTTATAAAACTAATTTATTTTGGATGAGATGAACTATAAGAATTAAACGAACATCTACATCATGCATATATGACTCAAAGCTTACATGCTATAGTGTGGTATTTATTCATAATTTGGTTACCAAATCTCATGCGTGCAATGCACGTGTACCTTACTAGTATCAATAGGAAAGCATCATGGTTAAACCCTTCTCGTTGTTGGGTCAAAGGGATAGATTGTGTGGGGCCCCCTAATTGTCGGTAAAGGATAGTATATATACCTCGGGGAGCGCACACATATGTGTCGCGTCTATAAGCCGCACAAGGGAGACATGCTCGAGAAGAACACCCTGCCTCCTATACTCTGCATGCAACCTGAAAAAGGTTTATATAATCGCCATGACAGGTTAAGTCAATCATTCATTAATTTTTTAGAGGAAAAAATAACCCATAAAAACATAGTAGGTTTATATAATCGCCATGACAGGTCCAGTCAATAATTCTTTAATTTTTTAGAGCAAAAAATAACCCATAAAAATATATGACTCAAAGCTTACATGCTATAGTGTGGTATTTATTCATAATTTGGTTACCAAATCTCATGCGTGCAATGCACGTGTACCTTACTAGTATCAATAGGAAAGCATCATGGTTAAACCCTTCTCGTTGTTGGGTCAAAGGGATAGATTGTGTGGGGCCCCCTAATTGTCGGTAAAGGATAGTATATATACCTCGGGGAGCGCACACATATGTGCCGCGTCTATAAGCCGCACAAGGGAGACATGCTCGAGAAGAACACCCTGCCTCCTATACTCTGCATGCAACCTGAAAAAGGTTTATATAATCGCCATGACAGGTTAAGTCAATCATTCATTAATTTTTTAGAGGAAAAAATAACCCATAAAAACATAGTAGGTTTATATAATCGCCATGACAGGTCCAGTCAATAATTCTTTAATTTTTTAGAGCAAAAAATAACCCATAAAAATATAGTCTACAAATTAGCAAAACAAGGATCCCAAGGTTTATATAATTGTATATCTCTATAATGACCGTGTCATGGCATTTAAATGAAGCTTGAGATATGCAACTTCCCACCGGGTCACCCATCCTTGGACTACTCCAGCCTGAGCACGCTTAACTTCTATGTTCTATTCGACTAGGCTAGCGGATGGGAAGCCGACCCTTGCTGATAAGAATTGCCTCCTTGCCTTTAAGGCGTTTCACGCTGGTCACCCTATGGGACCTACTCCCTCCTATCACACACATTTGTGCTTTTAGAAATTGTGTGGGATATTCTACATGGCCGGTGTGTCGCCGCTAGCCTTCAATGAGCACTGACACTGGTAGTGGGAAAACGATGGGAGAAGAGGCGGGATACCGATGAGAGGAGTGGGGAGAAACGGTAGCCTGTTTTGAATGAAAACCTAGTAGAGAAGGAAGCGTGAGCTACACGACGCATGCGCACAGTGCTTACCCATGTACTGCATGTGTTGTCGAAGGGGCTCAGGGTTGTCGTTCGATCTGGGAGAATCCAACGGTGCACATGAACGATCCATGGGGTTTGGGTTTTGGCCAATCAGATCGCGCGCGCAGCGGGGGGGATCATACGGAAACCAACATTCGGTGCAAACCGGTGAAAACCACGAGAAAAAGATGTTTTGAAGTTTCAAAAAAAATAAAAAAATGCGGTATGTTAAGAGGATGATGTTTTATTGCCACACAAAATTTCAAGTTGAAACACATTACGAGATGTGAGCTATGAAAAAGACAAAATCAGTGTTGAATAGTGACGAATAGTAATGTCACTATTCAGGGCTGAATTTGTCTTTTTCATAGCTCACATCTCCTAATGTTTTTCAACTTGAAATTTTGTGTCGCAATAAAACATCACCTTCTTAACATCCCACATTTTTTCAGATTTTTATGAAACTTTAAAATATGGTTTCCACTAAGTTTTCATTGAATATCAGCTTTCGTGAGTGAACCGTGTGCTATTTGAAAACATTTCGTGAGAAGATTCTCGGTTTTTAAATCCCCGTAAATCCAAAACGAAGCAGAAAATCATGAAACCTGGCATGGTGTCACGACATGGCACTTATATGTCGAGGAATTTTTCTTCCATTGTGGCGCAAGTTTTATTACAAGCCTCTTACAAACCGGAGCTTCTCTCAAAGAAGCCTCGTGGTTCCGATAGGGAAACGTGTCCCCCTTGTGGGCGAAACATAATCACTACCTCTTTTTGCCTTGTATTTTCTTCTACGGGCAACATGGAACGACAGGATATCCGTGCTGAAATTCAAACTTATTCAGGGTTCATTTGGCCTTTTTATACACTAACTGAGTTTCCTAGGCATTTAATGTCCATAATTCAAATCTGAACTGCAAATACATGCTCCAGTTCACCAAAATGGCTAGAAAAATTATACATGTGTCCCTGGGTGCATGTTTAGGTCCCATGCCAGGAATAGGAACGAATTACAACCATACAGGTGTCATGGCTCGTCCTCAAACATTTCGAATCTGAGTTTTTAAGTCCCCATAAATCCTAAACTCACCAAAAGTCATCAAAGGTGGCATGGTGTCACGTCATGGCACATATATGTCGTGGTAAAAACATTTTCCAATTTGGGCCAAGCTTTATTACAAACCTCTTACAAAAACCGGAGCTTCTCTCAAAGAAGCCTCGTGGTTCCGATAGAGAAACGTGTTCCCCTTGTGGGCGAAACATAATCACTGCCTCTTTTCGCCTTGTATTTTCTTCCACGGGCAACATGGAACGACATGATATCCGTGCTGAAATTTAAACTTATTCAGGGTTCGTTTGGCCTTTTTATACACTAATTGAGTTTCCTAGGCATTTAATATCCATAATTCAAATGTGAAGTACAAATACATGCTCCAGTTCACCAAAATGGATAGAAAAATTATACATGTGTCCTTGGGTGCATGTTTAGGTCTCATGCCAGGAATGGGAATGAATTACAACCGTACCGGTGTCCTAGCTCATCCTCAAACATTTCGAATCTCGGTTTTTAAGTCCCCATAAATCATAAACTCACCAGAAAGTCATCAAAGGTGGCATGGTGTCACGTCATGGCACATATATGTCAGGGTAAAAACATTGCCAATTTGGGCCAAGCTTTATTACAAACCTCTTACAAACCGGAGGCTGGCGCAAGAACCCTCGTGGTTTCGATAGGGAAACGTGTCCCCTTGTGGGCCAAACGATAATCATCCCTCTTCTACCTCGTATTTTCTTCTACACGTGACACGGAACAACTGGAGATTCGCGATGAACTTTGAAATTATTCAGGGTTCGTTTGACCTTTTTTATTCATTAAGTGAGTTTTCTAGGCATTTAATGTCCATAATTCAAATCTGAACTCCAAATACATGCTCCAGTGCACCAAAATGGCTAGAAAAAATGAAAAATGTTTCCTTGGGGTGCATGTTTAGGTCCCATGGAACGAATGGGAATGAATTCAACCGTCTCGCCGTCCTGGCTTGGCCACAAACATTGTGAACCTCGGTTTTTAAATCTCTGTAAATCCAAAACTCACCAGGAAATCATGAAACTTGGCATGGTGTCACTACATGGTACATATAATTGTCCAATTTGGTTGAAGCTATATTACAAGCCTTTTACAAACCGGAGCATGTCGCAACCCTTGTGATTCCGGTTGGGAAACATGCCCCTCTTGTGGGCGAAACGATAATTGCTGCCTCTTCTCGCCTTGAACTTTGTTTTCTACAGGCAACATAGAACATCAGGAGTGTCGGGCTGAAACTTAAAACTATTCAGGGTTAGTTTGGCCATTGTATATATATTACTAATTACTAAGTTTTCTATGCATTTAATGTAGTCCATAATTCAAATTTGAACTACAACCACATGCTCTAGTGAAGAAAAATGGGTGGGAAATCGTACATGTTTCATTGGGTGCAAGTTTAGGTCTCATTTAAGGAATGGGAATGAATTACAAACTTGTTGTCGTCCTGAAACATTGAGAATCTCGGTTTTTAAATCCCAGTAAATCAAATAGTCACCCAAAAAACATGAAACTTGGCATGGTTTCATGACATGGCACATATATGTCGTGGTAAAAAAATCGTCTAGTTTGAGAAGAGGCACACACATTAGTAGCCAACAAAGTCCTTTTTAAAACAGAAAGTTGACACGTTAATATCGCAAACGGTTGTATTATATTAACTGTGTCGAAATTTAACCATACTCGATGGCGTGTGTGCAGCTGTTTGATTAGACGGGACGAGCGCGAGAAGTCCGCCGTGCAGGCTCGATGGGACGCGTGCGAGCAGTCCGCCGCGCAGGCTCGACGGGACGCGTGCATCCTGTCCACCTCGCACGCTCGACGGGACACGTGCGAGCAGCAAGGCTGCCCATGCTCGCCGAGAAGCGAGCTCATTGACCTCCATGCACCAGCCGCCGCCCGCCTCGCTCACAACTTCGACGGAGGGTGTTTGCTTGTGATCCCATGGCAGCATTTGCTTTGTTCGTGTTTCCAACTCGTATTCCGCCCTAATTTAAATTGCCACATAGGGCAACGGATAATACGACCACAAATAAAATGGCAACGGATAATATGACGACAAATTTACAATGGCGCAGATAATAATTGTCTTACATATTCCGGATAATTTAAAATGCCACATGCGGCAAAGCCCAGAAGACACGGGGGCAAGAGAAGAAGGAAATTGCAGACAATGATCTGGGTCGCTACTGTCTCTACTCGTCGATGGATCGCCGGGTGGCGAAATCCTCCAGCTCCTTCTTCAATTCCTCACGACTTTGCTTGAAAGCAGCCACAGATTCCTCCCCCTCCTGCTTGCGCTCGATTCGGAGCTTCCTCAAGCCACCCATCAGTTCCTCGACGACCGCTTTCAGCGTCATCTCCGAGGCACTGCTCTGGTCATGCAGCATCTTCCAGCCGGCGGCCTCCTCCTCCTTCTCGGCGACCAACTTGAGGAGCTTTGCATTGTCACCCATGAGTTGCTTGACGAGGCCGGTCGCCTTGTCAACCGAGGCATCGCTGATCTTGAGCAGCTTCATCAAGCTGTCGACCAGCTCCTGCTGCGTAGTGACGCCAGCGAGAATGTCATCGTCGTCGGTGAAGGACTTCAGGAACGCCGGCTCGTCGCGATGGCCGACGTCGCGAATGTGCTTGTGAGAGCCCTCGCGTGCCCGTGAGAGCTCGTTCGAGGGCTCCGCGGCGCGCCGGGACATCTCTGTTGCGGCTGCGGCTTTGCGGCGGGACCTCTCTAGTGCTTCCGCGGCCTTGGTCTTTGCTGCCTGGTGATATGTCCACCCTAAAGTCCTCCTACCGGTCATGGCGGAATGACTTGACAGAAAAAACCAGTTTTGTGAGAGGAACTGTGAAGTAATTTTCGAGTGGGTTGTTTTTATAGCCCGATGTTAAGTGTGAACAGATATTAGTTTGATAGGTGTGAACAGATTTGCAATTACTTATTGCATTGTAATCAGCAATGTGACGAGAAACAATGTCAAAATTTATTGATGGCAGAAGGTTGACCACATGGTTGCTCGCCGTTGAGGCGGCCGCGGCGCGCTCCGCTCTGGCATCCCTGCACGCGCTTTGCTCGCTGTTGAGGCAAAGTTACAATGGCAACGGTTAATAATTCTTAATAATTGGCTTACATATTCAGGATAATTTAAAATGCCAAATGCGGCAAGGCCCAGGACACTCACGACCTACATATGCATACAATTATAATAAAATATAAGCTAAAAGGCTGAGATGGCGGCCTTCCGACGATGGTCTTCTCGGACTCCATGATCAGCATAGCACCCTTGCGGCCGTTCACTCCAAGTGTCCCGACCCGCCTCCGCCTACGGAGCTGCTGGCGCTGGGAGGCTCTGGGGGCTGCTGGGCCTCTTCCAGAAGAGCTTGATAGCATGCAATCGCGCGCATGACAACTCCGCAGAACCGCTCCATTTCCATGTCTCTGTCCTGGTAGCAAATTCCGTCGATCACCTGCATCCTCAAGATATCACATTGGCGATGTTCTACTTCGTCTGGGACGTCAACTCCGCCAAGGATGCGCTCGAGCCTGGCCACCACATCATCGGGATCGAGGTTGACACGGCCGCCGCGGGCAATGATGAAGCCACATGCTGCCTTTGTCTTGATTGAATCACAGAGGTCCTTTGCCCATTCCTTGCCGGGCATCAGGCTCTCGATGAGCACTGGTGACGGCGGCTCTTTGGGTGGGTTGTCGATCATGCCGCCGAGCAGCTCTGGATCTTTCGCATGGTGGATGGCAAACTGCTCATCACACCTCCTCTGCAATATGTCTATTGTGCTCCCAAGGACTATAACACCGATATCGCTGCCGATGGGCCATGGTGCCTGCACCGACCTATGAAGCTCTTGCTCCCCGACCTGCTCCGGCTCGTTCTCCTCGCCGAAGATGTAACACAGGTAGGTGTCGACGTCGAAGCTTTGGTTGTTGCCTGGCATGCTTGGAATAACTAATGGTAGATGGGTGAGGACTAGATCTTCGCAGACTGTCGCGGCGGTGCATTGCCGCCTGGGTTATATGCAGCAAGCCGTTAGCTGGTGGCGGGAAACCGGTGAGGGAATAGGCGTGGATTTTACAATTCACCCATGGGGAGCGCGGGAAGACTAAGTGGAGCACACACACAACCCGAATACCGTATCCAATGCCATGTGTTATTTATCACACAAGTGTTAACATAAGGAAATGTCTGTGTAACTTACTAATCATCGCACACGAGTACTCGCAGACGCATCGTGTGCGATACTCCTAGCCACCACAAGCAACTAGTTTGCATTTTTCAAAGTTTTTTGTACACACAGAATAACACACGAACTAACTATATTAACCGTCTGTGTCGTAATTTCTCATCGCAAATAGTTCATCCGAGTCGGCTGTTTGCCACGTATCACACACATCTTGTTAAGTTGAACCGTTTCTGTTGTGTTCGCTAATCGAAAACAGTTCGTCCGAGTGAACCGTATGCCCTATATCACACACACCTTGATCTGGCTAACCGTTTATGTTGCATGTCGGATTTCGGGTTCCGGCAAACCCTTGAGGTTCGAACACTGGGGTGCGCACAAAGATCTCTCTCTCTCTCCCTAGCTCGCTATAGCAACAATCGCAAGGCCTAACTCGACGAACCCAAAGAACTAGTTCGGGCCACCGATGTGGTGTAATACCCTACTGAAGTGTGGCGTGGTGGATTTCCTTTTGGGCTGAGGATGAACTAGTACAATCGAAAGAACAGCCTCCTGAGGAGAGGTGCTCTTGTGCTTGGTGAGCTTGTGTGGCTGGGGATGATCTGGATGATCCGTCCCTTGCTACAATGGTGGCTATGGATGGAATGGCTCCGATCCAAGATGAGATGCCTCCTACGGTGATAGCTAGTCCTATTTATAGAGGCCCTGGTCCTCTCCCCAAATATTGAGCGGGAAGGGATGCCACAACAGCCAAATTCGAAGGGAGACAAATAGTAAAAGTTATCCTGACTAAAGGTTGTCTTCGCCTGCCAAAGGCTCTGGTGGTGACGCCACCTTGGGCTCCGTGGTGACCTCCGTCCTATCGTCCTGCTGGTCTTGGTCTTGTTGCACCGATATGGAAACCTTTGCCTGATGCCTCGGGACTCCTCGCCTGCGCTTGCCTCTTTAGCACCAAAGAGGACACGAGGACACTGCGCGCGCTGGCACCCGGGGATGACGAGATGACTTGCTGGCGGCTCCTTTCCTGTTTAGCTTCTGCAATATGCACCATGCCTCATGGAGGCGTTTAAACTTGCGTTTGGTATTGGGAGAACAATATGTCTTGTAATATTTGCTTGAGATTTTGCGATTTCCTTCCCATTTGCTTTACGTTCTACGTCGACAGGGACCGACCCTGCGCATACCTCAGCCGCCGTTGGGTCGTCCGGATCACCAGGACGAGACCAAGGGGTGAGGGGCTACGTGGCCAGTTAGGCTCCTGAGTCGCGATGCTCAGGAGTCCCCCTTGACGCACAAACAGCTTACGGAAAGGAGATGCAGGAATAGGTCTAGTGTTCTATGTCGCCAGGGCCCGACCCCCGCGCATACCTCAGCCGCCGTTGGGTCGTCCGGATCACCAGGACAAGACCAAGGGGTGAGGGGCTACGTGGCCAATTAGGCTCCTGAGTCGCAATGCTCAGGAGTCCCCCTTGACGCTCAAACGACCTTCACACCTTTTTCCGTGCCGAGACTCGGCTCGGGAGGGGGCGCGACGACCAGGTCCGGGGGACCTGGCAGGGCGGCGTACGCTTGGGCGTGACCCGAGCGCAGCCCTGTGCCCAGCCCCCTCGCGCGACTCTCCCGGGGGGAGGTGTTGCGATGAGGCCAGTCACAGAGCTCAAGGGCTCCCTGAGGTTGATACGGCCATGGGGCCGCCCTCAGTTGTTTATCACCAGCGCGGAGCATAGCACTTCCGCACTTGCACGGGCATAACCGCTCCTCGGCCGTGTCGACTGCCAGCGCGGAGCATGGTGCTTCCACTGGTGCGTGGGTGAGGGCTCCCTCTGAGGGGAGCCCCCGGGGCGTGTACAGCCCCGCCCTGACACGTGGCTTGCACGGCAGGGCTAGACGAGGTGTGTCTGGGCACTCGTGAGCCAGCGCGGGATTCACGAGGCCCTACCTCAAGGCGGGTTGCGCCTGGTCTTTGTTCTTGTTAGCTGTGGTGGTCCTGCAAGATGGTTAGGCAATCCTGCGCCGAATGAATCTCCTGAGGTTATCGCATGAGAAGGCCAAGCACCAACGACCTCAGGAGGTGACGTGAACGGGATTGGCCCGCCAGACAGAGCTCGGCCGTTGGATTTATCGACGCTGCAGGGACGGACCCGAGCACAGACGTCGTGCCTAGCCTTCTTATGCGAAGGATCCTGAAGAAATACGATCGGCGCGCGGCTCCCGTGGTGGGTGACAATCAAGCAGGTGATAACCATAGATAGATTATGCATGGAAAGCGAACTAGCTTAGGTAAATGCAAGAACGATACATGCCACTAGGTCAGACCCGAGCGGCCTGGGGATGATGCAGCCCGAGGGGCGCCTCCAGCAGAGTAAGCTAAAGACGTAAAAGGATACATGTTGCAGGGACAGGCCCACGTGGCCTGGAAATGATGCAGCCCAGGGGGCGCTCCCAGCTAAATAAATTGGAAAATGTCACCTGGTTCCGTTGTCAAAGGGATGTTGGGGTAGCTAAGGATGCGTGGCGAAGGGGTTGCTCCTCATGAGCCATCGGGGCCCTGAGCCTCGGGAGGCTCTGGGGGTCCAGGCGATTCCTTGAGGACCGTCTCCATCTCCGCCAGGACCGCATGATGCCTGGCTTCCTGAGCCACCAGGACGCTCCGCAGGTTGCGCTGGAGGGCGGCCACCATGCTCGGCAGGCCGAATGGCATGCGAACATAGCTGTGAGGTGGGCCCTCGCAACGTCCCACGCGCGAAGGCCAGAAGAGCTCCTGAGATGCGGCCTTGTTGAGCCCTAGGATGTCGACGCAGACGCGCAGCCCGCCATCCTCGCATGGATGGGGAGCCGCGCTAGGTGGGCGGTGATCGCCGCACATGGCCCTTGCATCCTGCAGCTCCTGAGTGGTCTTGGTGATGAACTCCTGAGCGCCGGGCGCTCCTCGCCCGGTGTCCTCCTGAGGGAGACGTGCTACAAAGCACGCCTCCACGTGGTGCCCGAGCGCCTCCCTCGTGATGTTGGCTAGGTCTGAGGCCCTCCAGAAGAGAGCCCCCGAGCCCTGCCCGAGGAGGGCGCTGGGCGCGCCTTCCTATGCGAGGGAGGGAGGCGCCCCAGGCGCGGGCGCCGATCCTGATGTGGCACCGCTAGAGGCGCCGCTCCCCTGAGGCCCTGTGCGGAGTAGCTACTTCTTCTTCTTGGGGATGGCCTCAGGAGGGTACTGCGCACCATTGTTGCCGGGGTCTTCGATTGCTGCAGCTTCGAAGGCGCGCTCGAGGGAGCACACCACATCTCTTTCTTCGCAGGGGACTGTGATGATCCCGCCGCTTCTTAGCATCTTGAGGACGTTGTAGCTGTGGTAGGTTACCGCCATGAACTTGGCTAGGGCCGGATACCCAAGGATGGCATTGTACGGCAGACGAATGTGAGCGACGTTGAAGTCGATGAGCTCGGTGCGGTAGTTGTGGCGCTGTCCGAAGGCGACAGGGAGGCGGACCTGCCCTATCGGGGTGGTCGAGCCGTCGGTCACTCCTGAGAAGGGCTTGGTGGGCTGAAGCTGATCGTATGGCACCGGAAGGCTGTCGAATGTCTCAACGGACAAGACAATGAGCCCTGCACCGCCGTCAATGAGGGCCTTGGTGACTTGTACGTTGCTGATGACGGGTGAGCAGAGCATCGGGAGGGCGCCAGCGGTGGCCGCGCACTTGAGCTGGTCCGCCGAGTTGAAAGTGATGGCACACTTGGACCACCTGAGCAGGCGCGTGTCCTCAAGCCTGGGAAGGGCTATGTTCACCTCGCGAGCAAACTGCTTGAAGATACGCTGAGAGGCTGGGGCTTGAGCTCCACCCAAGATGCAGCGATAGCATGCGGTTCCTGGAAGCCCCCAGCCCCCTCGTCCTGATGGTGGTCATCGTTCCTTCTTGGTGGTGGCGGCGGCGGAAGACCAGCGTTGCCCTGAGGGCGGTCCTCGCGAGGCTGGTCCTGCCAGCGGTCCTCGCGAGGTCGGTCGCGCCACTCCTGGCGGGGGCCGCGATCACCCCAGCGTCCTCCGCCTCGTCCTCCTCCTTGGTCGTAGCCCCGGTCGTTGCGCTCGGGGCGTCGACCGAAGTGTCCATCTCGAATGGCCCTGAGCTCTTGACAGTCGTTGGTGTTGTGGTTGTGTACGTTGTGGAAGGCGCAGAACGGTCGGCTGGTTTTGGACGACTCGGGATGGTCCGGCCATGCTTCGTATCTGGCTCCGCGGCGAGCACGGCTACTCCCTTGCGCTTCACATCCTTGGCCTTGGCTTTCGTCTCCTCCAGGTCGGTGGCTGGGAGCTCGAGGAGGGAAAGGCGCCCCTCCTCAGCTCTTGCGCACTTGGTCGCCAGGTTGAACAGCTCCAAAGTCATGCATAGCTCCTCGTGGATGGCGAGCTCCTCCTTCATCTTGACGTCGCAGACGCCATCAGAAAACGCCAAAATGATGGTCTCGTACGTGACCTTGGGGATCTTGAGGCGAACGTTGTTGAAGCGCTGGATGTACTTCTGCAGGGTGTCTCCTGGCTGCTGCTTGATGCGGCGCAGGTCACCCGCGGCCGGAGGGCGGTCGCGAGTGCCCTGGAAGTTGGCGACGAAGCGGTCGTGCATCTCGCCCCAGGAGGAGATCGAGCCTGGGGGCAGGTTCAGGAGCCACGAGCGAGTACCATCCTTGAGAGCCATGGGAAACCAGATCGCCATGACTTTTTTGTCGCCATTGGCCGCCTCGATGCTCAGCTCGTAGAGCTGCAGGAACTCCGCAGGGTCGAGGGTGCCGTCGTAGCGAGGAGGCGGGTCTGGCTTGAAGTTGCCCGGCCAGGCGACGCTACACAGCTCAGGAGTGAAGGCGCGGCAGCCTGCCGTGGCCACCGGGGCCCTTTGCTGATGCGGAGCCTGCCCTTGATGCCCGCGCACCGCCACTGCAGGCGGCACGCGGTCTTGTCGCGGTGGTGCTGGGAGCGCGGGAGCATTCTCTTGCGGCCGGGGAACTTCTTGGCAGATCCTTCTTCTCGCGCGGGTGCCCGACACGGTGGGTCGCGCCGGGGGGCCGCGCGCCTTGGCGCCAGAGCGCCGTCTTGGTGCAGAGGTGGTGGAGGCGCTCCGTGAGCCACGTCGCTCGCAGCTGGCAGAGGGCGAGGCAGCGAGAGGGATGGCGCGGGGGAGCCCCCTGCGGCGCTGACGAGCTCGGCGATGTGGTCCAGCCAATCCTCGTAGAGGTCGTCAACTGGGCTGTAGCGCAGGAGCTCGCATGCCATGAGCAGTACGGCCTGCGCGTCCGTGGGAGCGCGACGAGCGTGAGACGACGAGCCTGCTGGGGTTAGCGACGGAGTGGCGGTGCGGCCATCCCGCCGCACAGAGGGGTGCAGCGATGAAGCTTGCTGCTCGTTTTCCACCGGGCCGGTGGCGGCGTTGGCGGCGGGCGACGGGGAACGACGGGGAGGCCCGCCGACAGGAGCTGTCTGAGTGACGCGGGCCGCAAGGGCGGCCCGACCCTCAGCGCGGGCTCGATGAGCGTCCGCCATGGTGCGACGAAGCGATGGGACACAGATCGGTGGAAGGAAAGCTTCGGCGCACCCCTACCTGGCACGCCAAAAGTCGGATTTCGGGTTCCGACAAACCCTTGAGGTTCACACACTGGGGTGCGCACAAAGATCTCTCTCTCCCTAGCTCGCTATCACAACAATCGCAAGGCCTAACTCGACGAACCCAAAGAACGAGAGACACGAGAGTTTATACTGGTTCGGGCCACCGATGTGGTGTAATACCCTACCCCAGTGTGGCGTGGTGGATTTCCTCTTGGGCTGAGGATGAACTAGTACAATCGGAAGAACAGCCTCCTGAGGAGAGGTGCTCTTGTGCTTGGTGAGCTTGTGTGGCTGGGGACGATCTGGATGATCCGTCCCTTGCTACGATGGTGGCTGTGGATGGAATGGCTCCGATCCAAGATGAGATGCCTCCTACGGTGATAGCTAGTCCTATTTATAGAGGCCCTGGTCCTCTCCCCAAATATTGAGCGGGAAGGGATGCCACAACGGCCAAATTCGAAGGGAGACAACTAGTACAAGTTATCCTGACTAAATGTGGTCTTCGCCTGCCAAAGGCTCTGGTGGTGACGCCGCCTTTGGCTCCACGGTGACCTCCGTCTTGCCGTCCTGCTGGTCTTGGTCTTCTTGCAACGATATGGAAACCTTTGCCTGATGCCTCGGGACTCCTCGCCTACGCCTGCCTCTTTAGCACCAAAGAGGAAACGAGGACACTGCGCGCGCTGGTACCCGCCTAGCGCCGGTTGTCATCGCAAACATTTTTTTTTACCTTTTTTGACGGGTTTTTTACATCCCCGTTTGTGATTAATGCATCGCACACAGTTTCGTCAAAGGGTCTCTGATCGTAGTGTCGCGTTAGCAGCATCCTGCAGTAGTGATTTTGTAAAGAAAATTTCAATTTATTTGTCACATGGAAGATAATACAAAATTGCACCCTGAAGAATTGAACATCACATTTGCAGAATTGAACCAAACAGTTAACTGAACACGACAACTAATTAACCAAACAGTTAATAAGTGAGCACCACATTGCATGACATATAGAACATATACACTAGAGCAACAGATTGCATGGTAAAAGTAGATAGCACAATTCACTAGAATTTGTTAAGGAAAGGCAGTAGCTAGCAAACTGAACATGGGTCCTTATAGTGAGCTAATAAGACAAGCTACTCCTCATTGTCGGAGATATCGATGACGATTGGCTCCTTGGACATGGAAGAGGGCGAGGCCTCCACATCGTGGGTGCCCTCATCGCAGTGGTGAGTTGCCTGAGCTGCTCCAGGCACCAACCTGCTGGCTCTCGAGTTTAGGTAAGCACGTGCACGCTGAGAAAACACCTCGTAGTCTTCGTCGAAGGCACCGTGGGTGGCCTCGAGAAAATGCCATGAATTGTCGTTTAAAGCAGCCAACCACGTCGCGGCGTCGACGGTGGCCTCGACGGTGAGGTGCTCCTCCAAGATCTGGGGTTCGGCACGAATGGCAGCCATCGGGACCTCATCCGCGCGTGCGGCCCCGATTTGCTTCTCCGTTGCCAAATGCTCCTTGAGCTCCTGGCTATACTGCGTGCACCATGGCTTAGGGAGGCGCTTATTTGGTGGAGGGGTCGGTGATTTGGGTGGAAGGTGTCATGCTGGCTGTCGGGGCATGTGGGATGTGGAAGGAGGAGGAAGATGGGGGTCGGGTGTGGATTACCTGCCTAGATAGACGAGGCCGAGCAGCGTGAAAGAGGGTCGTCGGCGAGGAGGCGGCCCTGCAAGCAAGGACTGAAGGTTTCAACTTGCAAAGGAAGGCGAAAATAGGGGAAATGTGGCTTTTGGTAAGGGGGAGGGGGCAAGGAGGTAGATATTTCCGCGGAAGCCGAAAATTTTGAATCGGTTCAGCGAAAAACTAGCGTGCAAAGTGTCATCAGACGGTGCTTCAGGATATTTTGTACTACATCTCACACGGTTGGTGATAATAAACTGTGTGGGATCTACTTAATTTTTCATCTTGATTTGAATTACATAATGGGGTCACATCGGCAATGGACGGTGTTTGAATTGCTAGAACTTTTATCTGCAGTGAACATGCAATTATATGTGTGTCGTAAAAGAATTGGAATTATTAAGTGTTCATTTGGACATTTTGTACATTAATTGGTTTTCTAGCCATTTCAGGTGCACAATCCAAAATTAAACTACATGCACATGCTCCGATGCACCAACATGGGTTGTAAAATCATATATGTGTCCATGGGTTTATGCTTATGTCCCATGCAAGAAATGGGGATGAATTTCGAACACCACGGCATAGTGGCTCTCCGGCAAACGTTGAGGTACTTGCTTTTGTAATTCTAGTAAATCCAAAACATGTCTGAAATTCATGAACCTTGGCATGCTATCATGGAATGGCATCAACATGTTGGGGTAAAAAATATTGTCCAATTTGGGGCAGGTTATGGTATAAGCTTCTCACAAACAAGAGATTCTCAGAAGAAGCCTCATGGTTCCGTTGGGGAAATGTGTCACCTTTGTGGACAAAACGATATTCGTCGCCTCTTTTTCCTGTCAATTTTTTTCCTGGTGTCAACATAGAACAACAGGAGTGTCTTGTTAAATTTTGGATTTTTTGGGGGGATCGTTTGGACATTTTTATATGTTAATTGAGTTTTCTAGGCATTTATGTGCATAATACAAAATTGAACTACATGCACATGCTCCAGTCCATAAAACGGGTTGCAAAATCAAATGTTTGTCCTTGGTTGCAAGCTTAGGTCACATGCAAGAAATGAGAATGAATGTCAAACACCTTGACACTGTCGCTCGGCCGCTAACATTGAGATACATGGTTTTAAAATTCTAGTAAATCGAAAACTCGTCTGAAATTGATGAAACTTGACATGATATCATGGAACGGCATCGACATGCTGTGGTAAAAATATTATCCCATTTGGGGCAGGTTTGGGTATAATCTTCTCGCAAACCAGAGCTTCTCTCACAACAAGCCTGGTGGTTTCGGTGGGGAACGTGCCACCTTGGGGGGACAAAGCAATATCTGTTGCCTCTTCTTACTTTCAATTTTTTTTCGTGTCAACATAGAACAACACGAGTGTTGTGTCAATTTTTGGGATTTTTCGGGGTTCGCTTGGAAAATTAACTGAGTTTTCTATGCATTCATGTGCATAATTCAAATTTGAACTACATGCACATGCTCCAGTGCATATAAATTGGTTCAAAATTGGAATGTGTGTCCTTGGTTACATGCTTAAGTCCCATGCAAGAAATGAGAATGAATGTCAAACACCTTGCCACCGTCGCTCGTCCGCTAACATTGAGATACATGGTTTTTAAATTCTAGTAAATCAAAAACACGTCTGAAGTTTATGAAACTTGACATGCTAGCATGGAACGGCATCAACATGTCGTGGTAAAAATATTGTCCCATTTGGGGCAGGTTGGGGTATATAAGCTTCTCACAAGTCACAAACCAGAACTTCTCACAACAAGCCTCATGGTTACGGTAGGGAATGTTTCACCTTTCTCGACGGAACGATATCTGTTGCCTCTTCTTGATTTCAATTTTTTCTAGTGTCAACATAGAACAACATGAGTGTTGTGTTAATTTTAGGAAATTTTCGGGGCTCGTTTGGACATTTTTATTCATTAACTGAGTTTTCTATGTATTTATGTACATAATTCAAATTTGAACTACAGGCACATGCTCTAATGCATATAAATTGGTTGAAATTCAAATATGTGTGCTTGGTTGCATGCTTAGGTCCCATGCAAGAAATGAGAATGGATGTCAAACACCCTGCCACCGTCACTCGGCCACAAATAGTGAGATACCTGGTTTTAAAATTCTAGTAAATCCCAAACTTGTCTGAAATTCATGAAACTTGGCATGCTATAATGGAGCGGCATCAACATGCCGTGGTAAATTTTTTGTCCCATTTGGGGCAGGTTTGGGTATAAGCTTCTCACAGACAAGAGCTTCTCACAACAAGCCTGATGGTTTCGGTAGGGAACATGCCACCTTTGGGGACGAAACGATATCTGTTGCCTCTTATTGCTTTCAAAAAAATTCTAGTGTCAACATAGAACAACAGGAGTGTTGTGTTAAATTTTGGAATTTTCTGGGGTTCGTTTGGACATGTTTATACATAAATGGGTTTCTGGGCATTTTATGTGCATAATTCAAATTTGAACTACATGCACATGCTCCAGTGCATATAAATAGGTTGAAAAATCAAATCAGTGTCCTTGGGTGCATGCTTAGGTCCCATGCAAGAAATGGGAATGAATTTCAAACACCAGGGAACTGTTGATTACCGGAAAAACGTTGAGATACTTTGTTTTTTAAATTCTAGTAAATCCAACACTCGTCTGAAATTCATGAAACTTGGCATCCTATCATGGAATGGCACCCGACATGTTGTGGTATTTCTCGTGCCCATTATGAGAGAAGGCGCACTGGAATAACGGCCAACAAAGGCATTTTGAAAAAAAGCTGCCACTTTAATATCTCAAAAATTTGTATAATTCAAATCGTGTGCGTTCTGTTAACCATTCACGTGATGCCACATGTCTTAGTTTTAATGGCTATAGGAGGTGTCGTGCGGACAACTGTTTGACTGAATGGGAGGCGTGCAAGCGCAGTTCGGTTCGCAGGCTGGCTGAGAGGCGTGCAAGCTGTCCTCCAATTCGCAGGCTCAACGGGAAGCATGCGAGCTGTTCAATGCAGGATTTGTGCATCTCTTCAACGCAAACGGATCAGATTGAATACGGTATGCAAATTAAAGCCAGATTTCGGCGCTCAGCCAGGAGAAAATGTGCCAAGCAGGATTTGTACATCCCTTCAATGCAAACGGTTGTTTTGGATGACCCGTGTGCAACCACGTACAAACAATTTGGTAATATTTGCATCTGTCATATTGGGTATGTTGCCATTTGTCAAACTGGAAAGATTGCAATTTTTTGATCTAGTAACATCGCCATTTGTCAACCTTGTAACACTGCGATTTGTCAAAATATGCAGCTAAAAATCACTAGCAACTAAAATTCAGTAATTCAGCATAAACTTCATTCATAGATTAAGCAGTCGTTCTCACCGGGAAGCGAGACAACCTTTGACCGCCGCCCGCCTTGCTCCCACTGGTCTGTATTAATGGCGCGCCCGAGCGGCCGCACCCTCCATCCTCGCCACACACACAATCCTCTCTCTCCGCCTGCATCCTCGACGCCGCTCTTAGTCCTCAAAGCCGGCACCCCCATCCTCGCCACACACACAGCCCTCTCTCTCTCTCTCTGCCCGCATCTTCGACGCCGCTCTCAGTCCTCAAAGCCGGCACCCCCATCCTCGCCACACACACAATCCTCTCTCTCCGCCCGCATCCTCGATGCCGCTCTCTGTCCTCAAAGTCATCAGTGTATAAGGATGCCATTGAAGTGCCCCATCGGAGGGAGTGGCGACGCCGAGGCTGCTGAAGCACTGGAGCACGGCGTGAATATGGAGATAGAGGTTTCCGTCGCCGCCGACGAGGTGGAGAACGAGGCTGCCAACAAGCAGAGGCGGGTCGAGAAAGAATCGCAAGCGACTCTAGCAGGCCTAGACTTCATCAACAACCTCCCCCATGATATGTTGACAGTCATCATATCCCTCCTCCCAATAAAATATGGGGCGAGGACAACCGCCCTTTCCCGGCGGTGGCGTACCCTATGGATCCTCATCCCTCTGGACCTCCTCGACGCCCATGAGCTCTGCAATGGCTATCACAAAAGCTTGGATGCGTACTCCCAGATCCTCGGCAGTCACCATGGCCCAATCAGAGGCCTTATCATGGGTAAGTTTCGTTCCAATGGCAAGGACCGAGCCAAGCTTGACGAGTGGTTCTGAATCCCCGCCATAAATCAACTCGAGGAGCTCTGTTTTAATGATGGGCATATGTGCTCGCTGCCAACGTCCGCGCTCCGCTTCGCACCCACACTTCACCTCGCCAAGTTCATGAACTGTAATCCCCCTTAATGACGTGCCTGCTCTTTTTCTACCACAACTGAAGCACCTTGAGCAAGTCATCGTCTGCATCCCAAAGGATGACATGGAGCGCCTGCTCTGTACTGCACTCGAGTTCCTTCGTCTTCAGGCGATGAATTGGTCGAGTACCTTCCACATCACCTCCAGGACTCTCCAGACTATTTATGTGTGTTGCTAGTGCTGCAACGAGAGATCACAAGAGGTGGACCACAATATGGTCATTGAGGACACACCTTCACTTGAGAGATTACTTGTAGTTGATCAACAAGGTCCAACAAGAATCAATGTCATTTCTCGTTGAAATTGACAGCGCTGGGCTACTCGTCTGTCAAATACTACTACTTTCAGGTACAACAGTCGCCTTATACCTCTCCTTCTTGATATCAACATTATTTCTAGTTTTGAAGATGTATGTTCGTATGTCATCCAGCAAAGCTTCACCCAAATTCTGGGCACAGTGAAGGTCTTGGCACTAGAGTCTGTCGGCCCCAACCTGGACCAAGTTGTCAGTTGCCTGAGATGCCTTCCGTGCCTGAAGAAGTTGTATATCGAGGTGATGTTCCTTTCCTGTTAAATGTTAACCATAAGGGAGTTAAACTTTTTGCACCTTTTCCCAAGTTTACAATGACAATGTACTATGATTTCTGAAGGAATTTTGGAGGATTTCAGGACATACACCCCCACCCCATATTGGTTGCTTGATTCATATGGTAAGAATCCATAAGAATTTCCCCTTTGGATTCGTCTGTACTAGTTTTCTTAGGGATTTTTGCATCCAACCAACCTCTTGTGAAGAAGGCTACATGTTTCTAGAGTGTAATCAAATGCCCATGTTAATCATGTGAGATCGAAGATGGCACGTTCGTGCATTTTACAAATCCTGCAAACCAAATAGGCGTGTAGTACTGTTCAAAACTGCATGTAGGCACTAACACGTTCTCTTCTTTTGCAGATAATAATAGGCCCGGAGGTGGATAATGTTTATAACGACAATCACATTGAATGCCTGGGTCTGCATCTCTCAAATATTATTTTGAAATCCTACCAAGGACCTTACTCGAGATTACACTCACCAGGTTCTTTCTTGCCAGAGCTAGGGTGCTGAGGGTGCTGAGGTTGAACACACATTTAATTAGGAAAGATGAATGTTATGTTGATCAGAGCGGCCGGTACTGCAGAATGGAAGAGGCTCCAAAAAAGCTGAACTTCATATTGGAAGAGCATATGATAGAGCAATCGGAAGTCATTGTGTCAAACCCATACATGACTTGTCAGCGGCTGATCCCTTTGCATAAATGATGAGGTTTGCAATGTTTGAATTTGGGCATTGTAATCTTTGAATTTGAACCTTGCAATATTTACGGTATTTGTTATATAACCTAATTGGATGTTTAATTTGGTATCGCAATCATGTCATGTTACAGGTATATATATATATGTTGTTCTTCTATACATAGAGCATAGATGTTCTACAGACAGAGCATATCACATCGCACACGGACCACACTAGGTAACCTGTCAACGATGAATTCATCAATCGCAAACGGTTATATACCAGCAAGCGTTTGCCCACAGTTTGTCTTATTTGCCACGTATCATTGTGCCGACCTCTGCTCGCGCCCCTCGGCAAGCTCTACTCGACGTTAGGCGCCGCGACGCGCTCTGCTCGCGTCCGTCGGCGCGCTCTGCTCGTGTCCGTCGGCGCGCTCGGCTTGTGGACAACTTTTCCTTGCGTGTTCAACTGCTATATGCATATATATGGTTGCTCGCCGTTGAGGCGACCGCGGACCGCTCTGCTCGCGTCCCTCCGCGCATGCTCTGCCAGCGGTTGGGCCTGCGCACGATCACGTCGGGGGGCCCATACATGCGGTTGCGCCGCGTGCATCGCCACACGATTCAGTTACGTGCGGCACGATGGAGTTACGCGCTGCAAATTAGAATATTATTCTGATCACAACCTGAACTTTCTGAGTTACACAACCTGAACTTCCCTCTGTTGGAACCCGACCTTCGGGCTATCTTAGCAACCGTGTCTCCCCGCGCGAATTATTCAGGTCAGTCGTGTTCTATGTGATGTAAGTGTAATCTGTAAACTGTTTTTAGCAACTAAATGCCCGTTTTAAATAGGAATCTCGCTTGTTGTCAGATTTTCTCTCGGAACATGATGAACTTGCGTCTGTTGCAATTTTACTGCGTGAGTTGTTCGACGTGAACTTCCCCCAATGCTAGGTTGAACTTCCGCAAACATTGCCCAAATGGGGCTTTCAATATACCTCGGAAAGCTATGGACACGAGTATCATGACCCAAGTTAAAGTTTTGGCAAAATGTAAGCCGTTTAAGAGCAGTTTTGAAAACCGTTTTTCTTCATACAAAAAACGTGAACCGTACTTTTGATCCAATTTCTAAACTGTTATCGGAATGAGGCAAATAATATGGCGTTGGAAAGCAGCTGCAAATCCGCTCTTTCCACATGTAGAAAGTTTTCTCTAATTCCATATGGTTAAAGAGTAATTTGAAAAATCATAGAATTTTGCAAACCGAACAGTCGAGTTCGTATTTTCGACGCCATTTCTAAACGGCTAATCCAATTGAGGCAAATGATATGGCGTTGGAAAACTTATAAAAATGCGCTACTTTTTCATGTTCAAAGTTTTTTCTAATTTTGAACGGTTGAAAAGAAATGTAGAAAACGGTCCAAGTTCCACTGAGTCCGTATTTTCAAGTTAATTTTTTAACCGTACGTATGAACGCAGCAAATGATATGGCATTGGAAAGCTTGAGGAAATGCGAATTATTTTTGTACATATTGTTTCTCCCAATTCCTTACGGTTTTAAGTCAATTTTGAAAATGGCTAAAAATGTGTTTCGGCCTTAATTTCTACAAACTTTATCGGAATGGGGCAAATAATGTACCGTTGAAAAGCTACGGAAAATGCGAAACTTTTTCATGCAGATGGTTTTCTCTGATTCCTAGCTGTATTCAAGTAATTTTTAAAGCCGCGTGAAGACTTGAACTTCTCGGCAAGTCGAACTTCACTCTGTTTTTCACGTGCTTTTTTTGCTCGTAGATGTCCATCGACTCACCGGAATTGAGCAAATGATATACCGATGGAAACCTGCTATAAACACACAACTTTCCCATGTTGATCGTTTTATCATACTCGCGACGATTTTAAAAGTTTTTCATCTGAAATTCATCCAGTGTAGTAGTTGAACTTCCTGCTGTTTTCACGTTGAACTTCTGTGACGTATTTTCGTTTGTAGTTTTCTCATATATTCGTCAGTGTTACACAAATGATATTCCATTTGTACAAACCTCCCTCACAATATTTTTTTTTACTTTCTCCAACCGAGGACTTGAACTTATAACAACAAAAAGATTGGACCTTGGCTTTTAATTCATTTTTCTCATATTAAACACACACCATGTAGTATATGAACTTTTTCCATTTTCATAATTTGAATTTTTTATTTTCTTTTTGAAATCAAATTGCTCCCAAATAATAACTGAACTTCTTTGTGGATTGAGAGAATTATTTTAAAACGCAAAAAAAATCTTTTTTGTGTTTTCGAACATGGAAATACAAGGTGAACCTCTCTCTCAAGAATTTTTGAACTTCCCCGGAAAGAGCACCTGAACTTATTTCAACAAACCTTTTAAGCTTTTATTTTTCTATACTTTTTATTCTCACCTGAAATGCATTCCTTGTAGTACTTGAACTTCTTGTTGTTTTCACGATGAATTTCTGTCGCATTTTCGTGTATACGTCGAAATACACGCAATTGAAGGTTAGACGTCATTTTTTGCCATATTAAAACATATAATTGGAGGTCGGACGTCCCGCAATATAAATTCTAAACCGTGCACGGAGGTGCACGTGAACTTCTTGCAACAAATTCGAGTTTTTTTATATACATCGAACTTCTCTGTTATTTTAATTTCAACTTCTTAGTCATATTCTTAGAAAGGAAATATGTTTCAAATAAGCATCAAACATTTTTTTTAATTGAACCTCATACTTTTATTTTTCCTAGAAATGGAAAGAATTTGAGTTTTCCGTAAACATCAAACTACTCCTTTTATTTTAATTTGAACATCTTTAATTTTATTCTTTAGTAACGAAAGAGAACCTGTTTTTTTTTATAAATATCGAACTTCTCTATTTTTACAATTTGGACTTCTTGGTTTATTTGAAATACTTTCTTTTTCCATTTTTCTGAAACAGTAAAATAATGTTCTTTTTATGAAAAAAAAACATCAAATTCATGTGCTATGTTAATTTGAACTTCTTGCTTTTCTTTAGATACAAAAATTTCTTATTTTTTATAAACTTCGACCTCCTATGTATCTTAAATTTGAACTTCTTGGTTTAGTTTCAGAGACGGAAAAAATTGTCTACTATTTTGTCTTTTAACTTATATGCTTTCTGGGGTTGTGTGAACTTCTACAGTTTATTTTTGTGCAAAGTTACACACACACACACACATAATAGAACACACACCCACACACTGATGCTCACATGTTGTAATTTTGTTTTGAAGTGAATTTTCTAGACTTAAATTTTGTTTGTGCTCTTTTAAATTTATTTGTCACTTCAAGTTCTAAAAAATCGCAAATCTCCCATGTTTTTCCTTGCATGTTTAAATAGTTTGAACTTGTTGAGATACACATAATACACTTGACCTTCTCGAACACAACAGTTTGACCTTCACAAATAAAAATTTAAACCATTATCGGCGACCACAACAAAACATTGAACTTTTTCATCTTTTATATTTGAACCTCTAGGCTTTTCTAGAAATGGGAGTGAGTGACCACAACAAAATAAACTGTATCTATGTACTGCTACCTGATGAATGATTTTTTATTCCATATGCATCTTCTAGGCAGGATGTGTTCTCCCTCAAAAACAATGTCTTTCGAACTTTCTGGGTGGAACTCGTTGAACTTCTAGATTATCAAAAAAGCATTCCCTTTTTAGTTCTCAATCAATATGGTTTTTTTAGGAAAGGTACTTCGCATACGAATAAAAAATTATCTACACTGGGACAAAATGGCCTTAGTCCAGGAACAAAACATTACTTCACATAGGAACACAAATTTATTCACATAGGGGAACAAATGTCGTTACACTTTCTGCTTTTGCCAGGAAATAGATGAACTACGAAGAAGCCTATCTCTCTCACTTGAGTAAATGGTTCGTACAAAATGTTCTAGTGTGATCTATCTAAATAACAACAGAAGGAACAAATTTCACACTGCGCCCATGTACACTTTTGAAGATGAGTTGCACTAGCATTAATCAAGTTGGCCTGCTGAAAATCAGACACAGTGGACTGCAACCATCTTAATTACTGCTGAAGATTGTCAGCCATACAAATTACTACAGAAACTGGTTAAGAACAGTCGACCGTGTGCAGCCATACTAATTTATCTTGTGGAATAGACATAGGCAGCTTAGAGGCATACTTTTGTTCTTACTGATGACCTACAGAGCATGTAGGGAAAGATATAGGGGAAGGATTAATCAATATTGAGCTTGAGCGACCATCTCAACAATAAATCCAAAAGTGGCAGCAGCATATATCTCGCTACACTGCACCTCAAGGGAGATCAAATCCCCATGTTGAATAGCATCCCAGCAACAGCAAGATCACTCACCCATTCAAAGACCGACTATCTTTCCTCGTGAATGGCGACAAGCACCAGGATCAACACCTACAGGAAAGAGGTAGATGTTCATAGGCATAACAACAAGTTCAGCTTCATAGCTCAACCCATGGACCGCTATTTGAAATCAAGACAATTGTGTTTATGGCTTCAAAGATATCTTCAAGCAAGACCATTGAAATGGAAGTGAACCAAGTAGTAGTAACGCTCCAACACCCCACCAACACCAAACAATTCCTAACCTATTTAGTACTGACCCAAAACCTATTTTGTATTTTTTTTCTATTCATTATTTATCAGTAAGATGAATTCTTACCAAAATCCAATGATTGACCTCTCTGGACTATAATCTTTGAACTTCCACATTACTTTAAAAAATACATGCTTCTTTAGGTCCATGTAAACGGAGAAGTTCACAGTTACTGTTTGCTGGTATTGCATAAAATTCTGTTTTTTAGAGTGCACACTTATAAGACGTGGACCATCAGACAAAAAATGCCAATGGTAGTGGCGGCTTGAAATACAACAAGAAACAAACAGGGGGGAATATACATGAGATATCTTTTTTAACATGTTCAGTACATGGAGATCCTAGTGTACATAAATCATTTTAGTCAGATAGCAACTCGCGACATGTGGCCACATACATAGGCTGAATGCATGCCACCTTGGTAGCCACATACATAGGCAAGTTGAAGCTGAAGTAGCTAACAAATTTTTGAACAAAAAAAGTTATAGAGGGGATTGCTCTCACAATAAGTCTCCCTTTACAGGATTCAACAGAAGTTGAACTTGATGGTGTGCAGCAGGATCCGGGGTGTTGTGTTCACGAACGGTCGGCATCTCCATCGTTGCACAGCCCGGCACTGCATACTGGAACGGACCAGGGCTGCTTTGGGAGGACTCGGGTGCTGCTGCAGATCGGATCAGGGTGAGGGTGCTCTCCACTGCCCTAAAGAAAATGCTCTGTAGGAAAAAACACACACGCAAGAACCTTTGGATATAAGTGCGCGACGGATTTAGGAGCTACAGGATCAGTAGAAATTGAACTGCGGAGTGCATAGGAGTCGACCTTCACTCCAACGCTCAGGAGGTGTCGAGCGTGAAGGAGGTTGCCCGCGACGCGCGACCATGGCGCGCAGCCAGCTGCAGGTTGTGGCCTCCTCCATCTAAAGTTCGACGCCTCCTCGATCTGCAGGATAGCACCCCATCCGCCCGCGTGCTAGTGGTCGCCGGAGAGTGGAGGGTGGTGAAGGATCCTCGCCGGATCGGGCGACCCCGAGGTGCTCCGGCAGGTGGTGTGGCGCGTCATCGGCTGGGGTCGACGCTGTGGTGGCGTCACTGGTGGGGGTGGGGCTGTGGCGGCAACGCCGGCAGGGGCGTGGATGCGGCTGCGTGGCGGTGGCGGCAACACCGGATGGGGTCTGGGCGGCGGGATGGGTGCTCCCACGGTGTCGACGGGGAGGAAGCAGGAGATCGGTCAAAGGGAAGGGAGGGCATGGAGGCGCCCGGCTTGCCGGCGGGGCGGGAGTGGGAGCGGGCGGGGCGGCGACGCCGGGTGGAGGCAGGGTCAGGGGAAGGTGGGCGTCGCTGGGACTGGGAAGATCGGGAGGTTGGGGATCGGGCGAGGTGATGGACGAGGGTGCGTGGAGTGGGCTTTTTTTTCTTCGTGGGTTTCGGGAGTTCGGGAAATTATGTACATACGCGCGTGCTTTTCAAATAAAGTACATGTACGGGTATGTGTACGTGTATACCCAATTATGTGATGGGTACGTGTATACTTACTACTGAAATTACGTAATATACACGTCTATTTACATACGTAGTTATTTATTTTACGAATAAATAAGTGCTATATAAGGAGGTAATAAATGTTGATTTTTATTCACTATGGTATTTTAATGACCTTCCTTTTCTATGATGTGACATGCATGCATGGACGGTTAAAGAATTAAAGTCTGCCAAATTAACTAGTAATTAAATCATTTATATTGGTTTCCAAATCAGTCGCTAAGCACGATCTGCATTCTAAACTAGGAGAAACGATCATCTAGTCATCTACTTCTTGTGATGCTTCCACCACTGCTCTGTGGCTCGATCCCTCGTCTGGGGAAGGAAGAAGACGCTCCCTCATGTCAACGATCCGGATGTACATCTCGTAGCTTGTGTACGCGTCCTTGGCCATGTACTTGACGTGTTGTTCATCCAGCCTCTCATGCCAGACACTATGCCAGGCGTTCTTGTCCTTCTTGCTCTCATCCTTCATCTTCATGTGGTAGGGGTCGATGATGGCCGAGGCGAGGTCAACCAGGGAGTTATGTTTGTTGTTGTCGGTGCCCCATACCTTGTAGTGGTCCTGGATGTTGACAAGATTCTGGCATTTCAAGCCCGAAACCTTTAGCGCTTTTAGATCATTGGTGGTGTCCACCATAGCGAAACTAGTCGGAGCTATTGATAAACCTGGAGAAACACTTGCAAGGTCTTGTGGCCAGGTGGTAGTGGTAGATGAGGACGTCATGTCACACGCACAACTGGGCGACGACAACCTTCTGATCGTGCCCGGCACGACCGATGGTGTACTCGAGGTCGAAGCCAACCACATGGTACTTGTCCTCGGCAAACAACTTCTCCATAGTTTGGATGGAGCTCTCCACCGAGACCGGCTCGTTCGTGTACACCACCGAGAGTTCCTTCCCCCTCACGTGGGTGTCCACTACGTGATGCGTGGTGAACTGCCCGCCGTTGTCGTCGGCGGCGCTGGGAGCGTCATTGGAGCCACGGGGAGTGCCATTGGAACCGCTGGATGTCCTCTTTGTATGTGTTGTCGTGGGTGTGCTTATTGTGTCGTGTGGCGCGAGAGATGAAGGTAAATGGACGCGTGAATAAATGGGGGCGGGGCGGCCTGGATTCTCGGCGCGTCCGCATGGCAGCTTTTGCAGCGGGTAACTGCATTGTGGCGTCGTGCCCGGTGCAACCGCATGCACACGAACGTGCGTGATCGTGCGCCGGCCCCAAACACTGCAAGCGCGCGTGGAGGGATGAGGGCAGAGCACCCGGAGGGACGCGAGAGCAGAGCACACGCGGGGGGACGCGAGCAGAGCGTGCCGCGGCCGCCTCAACCACAAGCAACCACACGCATAGAGCAGTTGAACACGCAGGACATCGTCGTCTACAAGCCGGCCGACAATTGCGTCGCTGCATAGAGAGCGGCTGTGTGCTACTACTGCCGTTTTGGTCTATTAGTCCCCTTTATATTATGTGCCATATTTTGACCTTAAATTTAACCAACAAAATGTTAATACATGTTACAAAAATTATATAATTGGAAACTATGTTCAAATACGAATCCAACGATATAATCTCTGGCGACATGCATTCGTATTTTATTAGTAAAATCTATAGTCAAAATTTGGCACAAAAATACATAGACGACTTATAAACCAGGACGGGTGTAGTAGGTAATTTAATCGCAAATGTTGTTATTTTATTAACCGTATGTGTATGTGTCCTTTCGTCCTCCTCTCCCACGTCTTGTCACCCCACTGCCGTAGACGGCTTAGAGCGCAAGCTTGAGCAGCGCGGGGGCGTTCTTTTGGCCAAACGGTGGTGAGCCCATTCCCGCGCAACCACGCAAGTTCCCGCGCAAGCTTCCCGCCCGAGTCAGTGAAATCCCCCAAAACCCCAATGCTTACTGGCCTGCTATATAAACCCTCACGGCCGGCGAGTCCCGCGTCGCAGTTTCCCCTTCCTCCCACTAGCTTATCTCGTCTGCTTCTCCCACAATCGCCAATGTCACCGGTACGTCGTCCTCGCTCAGCCACTCCGCCGTCATCAGAGGACAGCTCCAGCTAGGAGGCTACACCACGGCGGCGGCGCAGTCCTCGACATAGTGTAGTGCGCGTGTCCTCCCTGTTGGGTGTGCGCGGAACATCCACCACACGCTCCGCCGCCGCTGCCCGTCGGTAGCTGTTCCCGGCTTCCATTGCCGCCACCCCACCGTCTGCCGCCGTGGCCGCCACACCACCGTCGAAAGCAGGGCCATTGCCCGCTCCGCCGCCGCGGCCCGAAGGCGGGAGGTGGCGGTTGTGGCTGCCACCCCACTGCCGGCCACCGTGGCCATCACCCACTCTGCTGCCGCGGCCCGAAGGCGACAGGTGGTGGTCGTGGTCGCCACCACACTATCGGCCGCCATGGCTGCCAGCCCACCGTCGACCGCCGGGGTCATCACCCGCTCAGCCACCACCATCCAAAGGTGTGAGGTGGAGGTGCAGGCCCGCACGTGCATCAGCAACCTTGTGCGCTACATCGAGTTCCTGCGGGAGGAGGAGGAGCGCCTCATTGAGAACGCAAAGAGCCTTACTGCCGCCATGGCCGCAGCACACGCCGCCGCAGTGGCGAGGAATCAGGAGATCTATGAGGAGAACCACCGCTTCGAGAGGGGTCGTCTGGAGCGGCACAGGGCGTTCGAGGTGAGCGTCGCCGAAGGTGCAGCAGCGGCAGGCACCGTATTGCAGTTGTCCAGCTCGTCGGTAGGCTCCTCCTCCTCTGCCTCTTACTGAGCGCGCTCGGCAGAGGAGATGCTATCGAAAGTAGTACAAAACCCCTCCGTAGTAGTAGTATTTAGGGGCTATTTTGTTCAGTTCATCTGACTATAGATGTGGTGAAACTGTACAACATACTTAAAATTAGCTAGTATATATAGTTGAACAAGCTATTTCAGTACGTGGTTGGCAACAATTGGTGGAAAGTTTGGTCGGTTCAGCTGTCGAGTTGAACTGTTCGTATAAAGAACGGCTGGTTAATCTATGAATGAAATCTATGCTTAATTACTGAATTTTAGTTGCAAAAATTAGATAGTGTTAGTGATTTTTAGCTGCATATTTTGAAAAATCGCAGTGTTACAAGGTTGACAAATGGCAATGTTACTAGATCAACAAATGTCAATCTTTACAGTTTGACAAATGGCAATATACCCAATATGACAGATGCAAATCTTACCAAATTGTCTGTACGTGGTTGCACACGGGTCATCCAAAACAACCGTTCACGTTGAAGGGATGTACAAATCCTGCTCGGCACAATTTCTCTTGGCTTAGCGCCGAAGTCTGGCTTTGCATACTATATTCAATCTGAATTGTTTGCGTTGAAGAGATGCACAAATCATTCGCTGCGAATTTTTCCTTCACTTACTGGGGAAGACCATAGCTCTCACTTTGCATATGGGTGTTCTATCTAAAACGTTAGCTATCAAGCGCTGCACAAATCCTGCTCGACACATTTTCCCTTAGCTTCCTGGGGAAGTTCTCGGTTTGCATACGGGTGTTCTAACTAAAACGTTTGCGATGAGTGTTTTATATATAAAACTCATTGACGTTTTTTAAAGAAAATCGTTTGCTAAGTCTGTACATTAAGAGAGAAAAACGCATGTTCATTCAAACCATACCTTTCATTCAGTCACACTGCGAATTTATATTCATATGATCGAGATACGGTATCAAACCCAAAAAAATATTTCTAGCGGCGGCGGAGGCGGCGTGCCGCACCGGCGTTGTCGTTGTCGTCCTCCGGGACGCCGTTGTTCAAGTCTTCAAGGCATCACATAATGTTCTTCACTTGGAAATCAATCATCATGTCGTCGTGCGATCGACGGGCGGGGCGCGGGAGGACGGCAACTGGCGGCACTGCGAGGTAGCGGGCAACGGCGGTGTCCCATGCCGCTGAGGAGGGAACGCGCACGGGCACGGCAGGTGCAGGCAAACGCATGGGGACCGGCCCCACGGTGAGTGGAGGGGTGCACACGGGCACGGGCGCTGGCGCTGGCATGTACCCGAGCTCGCACGGGTCCACGGAGACCTCCTTGACGCCCATGGCTTCCAGCTCTACGATAGTGCTCTGCGACCAGCCCGTGAATGCTACGGGGATGGTCGCTCCGCGGGCGTGGGATGGGAGCTGGGACGGGCGCGGGGGCAGCAACCGCCGCAGCCAGCTTGTTCAGGGCCCTGTCCTTGAGGCCCCATTCCTCCTTATTTTCTATCTCCTCCGGCCCGGAGTCGACTTCACCAAACTTGAAGACTAGTGGCAGATGATCCTTCTGCGCCATGGCATTGGTGGAGGTCTGCGGGGGGCAGGGGAATGGGAGGCGAACAGTAAGGTCGCCCATATTAAACAGCAGCTCGGGCACCATTAATGGAGAGGATGCGAGCAACGCGGGCAGCCATGGAAGTCAAAGGGCTCGCTTCCCAGTGAGCCCGCGCAGCGTACATCACGCATGCTTCCCAGTGAGCCTACACATTGGAGGACAACTTGCACACCGCTCGATCAGCCTGCGCACCGAACAACGCTCGCACGACTCCTGTTAAGTCAAGCAGTTGTCTGCACGACACCTCCTAGAGCCATTAAAAGCCAGACACGTGGCGTCACATGAATGGTTAACATAACGCACATGATTTAAATTATACAAACCTTTGAGATGTCAAAGTGGCAGCTATTTGTTTCAAAATGCCTTTGTTGGCTGTTATTCGAGTGCGCCTTCTCTCAAAATGGACACGAAAAATACCACAACATGTCGGGTGCCATTCCATGATAGCATGCCAAGTTTCATGAATTTCAGACGAGTTTTGGATTTACTAGAATTTAAAAACAAAGTATCTCAATGTTTTGCCGGCAATCAACAGTGCCCTGGTGTTTGAAATTCATTCCCATTTCTTGCATGGGACCTAAGCATGCACCCAAGGACACACATTTGATATGCCAACCCATTTTTCTACACTGGAGCATGTGCATGTAGTTCAAATTTGAATTATGCACATAAAATGCCTAGAAAACCCAATTAATGTATAAAAATGTCCAAGCGAACCCCGAAAAATCCCAAAAATTGACACAACACTCCTGTCGTTCTATGTTGACACTAGAAAACTTTTGAAAGCAAGAAGAGGCAAGGGATATCGTTTCGTCCCCAAAGGTGGCACGTTCCCTACCGAAGCCATCAGGCTTGTTGTGAGAAACTCTGGTTTGCGAGAAGCTTATATCCAAACCTGCCCCAAATGGGACAATTTTTTTACCACCACATGTTGATTCCGCTCCATGATAACATGTCAAGTTTCATGAACTTCAGACGAGTTTTGGATTTACTAGAATTTAAAAACCATGTATCTAAATTTTTGCGGCCGAGCGACGGTGGCAAGGTGTTTGACATTCATTCCCATTTCTTGCATAGGACCTATGCAACCAATGACACAGATTTGATTTTTTAACCAATTTACATGCACTGGAGCATGTGCCTGTAGTTCAAATTTGAATTATGCACATAAATGCATAGAAATCTCAGTTAATGTATAAAAATGTCCAAACGAACCTCGAAAAATTCCTATTATTAACACAACACTCATGTTGTTCTATGTTGACACTAGAAAAAAATTGAAATCAAGAAGAGGCAACGGATATCGTTTCGTCCAGAAAGGTGAAACGTTCTCTACCGTAACCATGAGGCTTGTTGTGAGAAGCTCTGGTTTGTGAGAAGCTTATGCCCCAACCTGCCCCAAATGGGACAATATTTTTACCACGGCATGTTGTTGCCGTTCCATGCTAGCATGTCAAGTTCCATAAATTTCAGACACGTTTTCAATTTACTAGAATTTAAAAACAATGTATCTCAATGTTAGCGGCCGAGCGACGGTGGCAAGGTGTTTGACAATCATTCTCATTTCTTGCATGGCACTTAAGCATGCAACCAAGGACACTCATTTCAATTTTGAACCCATTTATATGCAGTGGAGCATGTGCATGTAGTTCAAATCTGAATTATGCACATAAATGCATAGAAAACTCAGTTATAAAAAACGTCCAAGCAAACCCCAAAAAATCCAAAAAAATTAACACAACACTCCTGTTGTTCTATGTTGACACGAGAAAAAATTTCAAAGTAAGAAGAGGCAACAGATATTGTTTCGTCCCCCAAGGTGGCATGTTCCCTACCGAAACCTTCAGACTTGTTGTGAGAGAAGCTCTGGCTGCGAGAAGCTTATATCCAAACCTTCCCCAAATGGGACAATATTTTTTCTACGGCATGTCGATGCCGTTCCATGATATCATGTCAAGTTTCTTGAACTTCAGACGAGTTTTCGATTTACTAGAATTTTAAAACCATGTATCTCAATGTTAGTCGTCGAGCGACAGTGTCAAGGTGTTTGACATTCATTCTCATCTCTTGCATGTGACCTAAGCATGCAACCAAGGACACACATTTGATTTGTCAACCCGTTTTTATGCACTGGAGTATGTGCATGTAGTTCAATTTTGAATTATGCACATAAATGCCTAGAAAACTCAGTTAACGTATAAAATGTTCAAACGATCCCCAAAAAAATTCCAAAATTTAACACGACACTCCTATTGTTCTATGTTGACACCAGGAAAAAATTGAAAGCAAGAAGAGGCGACGAATAT
Organism: Triticum aestivum; assembly: GCF_018294505.1. NCBI lineage: Eukaryota > Viridiplantae > Streptophyta > Magnoliopsida > Poales > Poaceae > Triticum > Triticum aestivum. Next base: position 333,515,514 of record NC_057799.1, read on the forward strand.
CATTTTGTCCACAAAGGTGACACGTTTCCCTAACCGAGCCATGAGGCTTCTTGTGAGAAGCTCTAGCTTGTGAGAAGCTTATACCATAACCTGCCGCAAATGGGACAATATTTTTTACCCCAGGATGTTGATGCCATTCCATGATAGCATGCCAAGGTTCATGAATTTCACACGGGTTTTGGATTTACTAGAATTACAAAAGCAAGTACCTCAACGTTTGTCGGAGAGCCACGGTGCCGTGGTTTTCGTAATTCATCCCCATTTCTTGCATGGGACATAAGCATAAACCCATGGACACATATATGATTATACAACCCATGTTGGTGCACCGGAGCATGTGCATGTAGTTTAATTTTGAATTGTGCACCTGAAATTGCTAGAAAACCAAGTTCATGTATAAAATGTCCAAAGAAACCATGAATAATTCAAAAAAAATCGTCACACATATGGTTGCATGTTCACTGCAGATAAAAGTTCTAGCAATTCAAACACCCTCCATTACCGCTGTGACCCCATTATGCAATTCTTGAAAAATAAAGTAGATCGCACATAGTTTATTATCACCAACCGTGTGAGATGCAGTACAAAATATCTTGGACACTGTCGGAGTATAGTATGCCTATGGCTTACGCGAGAAGGTGCGTCGGCTACAGTCCACAACCGGCGTGTCAAGGACACTAGTTCGCTCCCCAAATATCATTTGATTGTTCAATCATCACCAGTGAAAGATGGGGACGTGGACCCGCGTCATGACCGCAACTTCGGTGGCCCACTCCCGCGAGAGCGCGGCCGCAGCCGCCATGCGCGTGCTAACAAGGTGCATGAGCGTGGCCGCAATCTGTGACCGGGCAGCCAAGGCAGCCCAAACGGCCGCTGTTGCTTCTCAGGTGGCAGGAGCAACATCTGCTTCGGGGATAACAACTGGCGAGAGCGGCACAGCAGCTGTCCGTTTTGCACCGGCGGCCTTAGCCCTGATGAAGGCCACCCACTACCATGTCGAGGCCGCCCACGCCTAGCTCGTGGCGGTCACCACGCAAATCCAACGAAGCTTCTCCAACAACGGTCGGCAACCCACCACCAAAGAGTTGGCAATCACCGAGAGCGTTCGAGCAGCCGTCCGTTCCTCCACCGCATACCTTGCCACGACGGAGCCCGTCCAAGCCAGATCGCGGCCACCCACGCCCAGCTCATGGCAGCCTTTTCTAAAGAGATGGCGAGATGCTTGCCAAGTATTGTGCGATGGATGCCATGGAGCCCCTTCCCCATGAGACCGTTGGGCGCGATCTGGACATGAAGGAGGCGGCGGAGATCGACGAGCACCAGTCGTAGTAGTACTCTTTGTTTTGTTTAATTAAGAGCACTGGTCTTTAATTTGTTAGAGTAATGTTTAGGCTAGCTAGCTCTGTTTAATTGCCGAACTTGCTCGATTAAGAAGTGTGGGTGTGTTGTAGTCTCCTTTGTATACCGAAATTAAGCAATGACGTGGATGACCACTGTAACCAGGGAAATTTGACCAAATTTTTGACGTTCAAGCTCATCACACACAGGTTAAGCTATCTGAATCGTTTGTGATGTTCACATATCGTACACAGTTCTGAATAAGGGGTCGTGTCTCATGACACTTTGCGCGCCAGTTTTTTCGCTGCACCGATTCAAAATTTTCGGCTTCCGCGGAAAATATCTACCTCCCCGCCCATCCCCCTTACCAAAAGCCACATTTCCCCTATTTTCGCCTTCCTTTCCAAGTTGAAACCTTCACTCCTTGCATGCAGCGCCGCCTCCTCGCCGGCGACCCTCCTTCACGCTGCTCGGCCTCATCTATCCAGGCAGGTAATCCACACCCGACCCCCATCCTCCTCCTTCAAAATCCCACATGCCCCGACCGTCGACGCGACACCTTCCACCCAAATCACCGACCCCGACCCTCCACCAAATAAGCACCGCCCAAAGCCATGGTGCACGTTGTAGCCAGGAGCTCAAGGAGCATTTGGCAGCGGAGAAATAACTCACGGCCGCACGCGCGGATGAGGTCGCGATGGCTGCCACTCATGCCGACCCCCAGGTCTTGGAGGAGCACCTCACCATCGAGGCCACCATCGACGCCTCGCGCACCAACACCGCGATGCGGTTGGATGCTTTAAACGATAGTTCGTGGCGTTTTCTAGAGGCCACCCTCGGTGCCTTCGACAAAGACTACGAGGTGTTTTCTCAGCGTGCACGTGCTTACCTCAACTCGAGAGCCAGCAGGTTGGTTCCTGGAGCGGCTAAGGCAACTCACTACGATGAGGGCACCCACGATGTGGGTGCCTCGCCCTCTTCCATATCCAAGGAACCAATCATCATCGATATCTCCCACGAGGAGGAGTAGTTTGTCTTATTAGCTCACTATAGGGACCAATGTTCAGTTTGCTAGCTACGCTGGTTAAGCATGCTCGGTTTACCCGTTGCATGTGCTGCTCCTGCCTTTCCTTCACAAATTCTAGTGAATTATGCTATCTAATTTTACCATGCAATCTATTGCTCTAGTGTATATGTTCTATATGTCGTGCAATGTGGTGCTCACTTATTAACTATTTGGTTAATTAGTTGTCGTCTTCAGTTAATTGTTCGGTTCAATTCTACAAATGTGATGTTCAATTCGCCAGGCTACAATTTTGTATTGTCTTCCATGTGAGAAATAATCGAATTTATCTTTACAAAATACATGAGAAACAAATACAATTGCTATATTTCCAAGTTGTCAAGCATGCTTGGTTTGGTTAACTGTCTGATCTTCCAGTATGTTATACATTGTGCAATGTGGTGCTCAGTTAATGTTTGGTTCATTTGTTGTGGTGCTTAGTTAACTGTTTGGTTCAATTCTGCAATGCGATGTTCAATTGTTGTGGGTGCATTCTGTTATTGTATACCATGTGAGAAATAAATCAAATTTGGTTGTACTAAATACATGAGAAACAAATACAATTGCTATATTTCCAAGTTGTTAAGCATGCTTGGTTTGGTTAACTGTCTGATCTTCTATTAGGAGTATGTTATATTGTGCAATGTGGTGCTCAGTTAATGTTTGGTTCATTTGTTGTGGTGTTTAGTTAACTGCTTGGTTTAATTCTGCAATCCGATGTTCAATTGTTGTGGGTGCATTCTGTTATTGTATACCATGTGAGAAATAAATCGAATTTGGCTGTACTAAATACATGAGAAACAAATACAATTGCTATATTTCCAAGTTGTTAAGCATGCTTGGTTTGGTTAACTGTCTGATCTTCTATTAGGAGTATGTTATATTGTGCAATGTGGTGCTCAGTTAATGTTTGGTTCATTTGTTGTGGTGTTTAGTTAACTGCTTGGTTCAATTCTGCAATGCGATGTACAATTTTCGTGGGTAGAATTTTGTATTGTTGTGCATGTGAGGAATATCGAATTTGGCTGCACTTAATACATGAGAAACATATACAACTGCTATATTTCCTAGTTCTTAATCATGCTTGGTTTGGATAAATGGGTTTTCCATGTGGCTTGAATTAATCTGATGAATCTGCAATGTGCTTATTTTTCATCAACATATTTTACTGATAGCATGCGAACCCTCACTTAACCTGATGACTAACTACCTTATATGTGTTGCAGGGAAACAATGGGAAGCACTGAGGTTTACAATCGAGGTTTGCACATGCATGGTCTCCTTTGTCTAATAGCACATTATTGTGCAATTGCAGGAACCATTCTCATATTTAGGTTTTTAACAATTTGGTCTTGCACATGTAGGTCCTGCTGTCAGAGGTTTTGACCCACTGTTCGACCCTTTTTGCATATGGGGAAATGAGTTGTCTGTGAATATCAGTCAAGTCAAGAAACTCATAAAGATTGTTAGGATAAAGAAATTAGCGACAAAAAACAACAAGATCTTTGTCTGCACAATGAAGAAGACATCAGTTCACTACAAGATGGTACTAACTATTATACCTTGCCTTTTTTATTCCTTTGCCCCATTTCCAATATAGAGAAGATATTTATGCACATCCTCGTTTTCAGGCCTTTCCAAAGCAGTTCACTAATGATTACCTCTCGAACCACCTCTATGGTTAGGAGGCGAGGAAGGTTTTCATACAACACCCATGGTTCAATATTGAAGTGTTCCTGAAGAGGACGAAGGATGGATGGTCAATCATCCACAGGCACTGGCCTAAAGTTGCAAAGACCTTCAACATCAATGAAGCCGCAATATTCACCTTCCGCTTGAGCGGTTTCCAGATGAGATGCATCCGTCTATGTACCGTCTATGATGCTAATTTCGAAAGGTTCTAGATATTGCATGTGAAACTTGGTGCTGGTGCAGTTGTGTAATGGGGTAGCTGAGTGCTGAAGCTATATGATGTTGTACTCTGATGTATTTCAATTATGGAATCCTGCTTCCTTAATATGGAAATGAAATATATTGTGTGCTTAATATGAAATGTCAATTAGATTAATAAATGGATTATTAATAATAGGGAAATTAGCTTGTTAATGGCCAATTAGCCTGCTAACTGGGTTTTTCTATTGCAAACGCTTATTGAGAAAACACCGTGGGTGATGCCCTCAGGCAACACACACAGTATCTAGGAATAAACTGTGTTGGATCAATGAACAATCACACACGACATCCTCTTGAAAACTGTTTGCATTAGGCCACGTTGCGCAAACGTTTACCACATAAGAAGTGTGTGTGATGGACAACCTTTGCCACACAGTTTCTTCTACGCACCATGTGTGATGCACTCAATAACGCAAACGATAAAATTGTTAATATCGTGTGCAATGGCAACGCTATCACAAATGATTTAATGGGGAAAATTGTGTGTGATGTACCTGCGAATGGAAACGTTTTCCTCGAAGTGACTGTGTGGGATGTATATACGAACGGAAATGTACTTCTTGGATTAACTATGTGGGATGTACATACTAACGGAAACGTATTCCTTGGATTGACTGTGTGGAATGTACATATGAACGGAAACGTTTAGCGGGGACTGAGTGTGTGGGATGTACATACGACCGGAAACAATTTGGCCTGTATAATTGTATTTTTTTAGCACAACTGTACATATAACCGTATTTGATCGCTCGTCGGTCGCACATGACCTCATTTTGCCGAGCGTGTGTGCCACGAGAGCATATCCCCGACGGTTTCTGGGTCGTGTGGGAAGGACCCCCCCATCACAGTCACTCACTAGGCGGCGGTTCAGAACGATGTCGCAGAATGGGATTAAAAAGCGTTTGTATAGCACCTCGTTGTACTAGTGAATCACTACAAAACTGCTACTATTACTGTTACCACTGCTATCAAACTATCATACTACTGTGCTACTAAACACTTTGCTGCAGATATTTGATTCCCTAGGTGTGGCCGAGTTCACAAATCAACTGCTAATACTTGCAAATATCGTTCGGCTCCCCTTGTGCCAAATCAATAAATTTGGGTGAAATACTACCCTTGAAAACTGTTGCGATCCCCTATACTTGTGGGTTATCAGTAGGCAGTTGGCGCCGGATGAACAGGACCCCGAGGGGGTTGTGCCATGGTACGGCACACCCCAGCCCATCAGGGCTGGATGATCAGAACACCATGGAGGCTGGAGGAATTAGACGGTGGATGAACATTAGCCCGTGGAGGCTGGAGGAAGTTGACGGGTGATGAACAGTAGCCCGGGCAGTCCCATTTTGCGGTACACCACACCCTTCCAATGAACAGGACCCCGTTTCGACCATAGGCGGTTGGAGAGAAGTATGTTTCCTCTGTTTTGCGGTACATCAGACCCCTCCCAATGAATGGGACCCCATTTCGATCACAGGCGGTTGAAGAGAAGTCCGTTTCGACTGTTTTGTGATACGTCAGACTCGTCCCAATTAACAGGACCCCGTTGCAACTGTAGGCAGTTGAACAGAAGTCTCTTTCCTTCATTTTGCCATATGCTAGGGATGGGGTCCTGTAGCGGTGTTGGCTATCACCTAGGAGCTCGGGATCATCAACCAAAATGGGGACCAACACGCCCAAGGCACGGTGCAAATGCTAGGAGGCCAAACGACCTTCTTGACGCCCAAGACTAGAGGGTGGTAGCACCCCAGATCGCATCTGGCATGTAAACCCTAGACCTCTCCTGTCTATATAAAGGGACGTCTAGGGTGCCCCTTGATCATCTATCATCAGATAGGAGAACTCTTGGTAGCAATCTCATACACAATTCTAAGCCCTCGCATGAGGTATCCCTCCATTATGAATCATCAAATCTAGCGGGACGTAGGGTATTATACTCCAGAGGCTCGAACCTAGATAAACCCCTCGTGTAACCTCTGATCCATGAATTCCAGCTGCGCTTGGACCCCTATCGAGTGATCTGACGGGAATTTGCTACATCAGTTGGCGTGCCAGGCATGGGCAGCGCTGCCTGGAGACTGATCATGGATCAAATCTTCTTCTGTTGTCGGCAACGTACCGCCAGGGGAAATCCTAACCTTTAGCTCTCTAATGTTCACCGCCGATAGGGCAGGCCGGGTCGACGTCAACCCACCAGCTGACCTCACCACCCAAGGGCCTCCCAAGGAGCCCCACGGCGCCCGTTTTCGGCCATGCCAGCATGTAGCACCGGCGGGCCCGGCAGGACCCATGATTCATTTCCGTCCCTTCTACAAAACGGAAATCGTACCAGCTACCCAGCTGGTCGCAATGGTCTGCAGTAGTTGTCGCCTTAACCAGGCATCGGATAACTGCCTCGTCACTGAACGAGATGCCCACGAGGACACCGATGCAATCAGTGTCACCACAACCTTAGATGATGAGAAGGACGATGCGTTAGCGATCCGCCTCACCAATGAGGACAAAAACGCCGGCCTCCCGCCCTTCCGTGAGGTCACGTACTCCAACCTCTGGGGAGAAACAGGGTCCTCCACAGGCTAAGGGACGACATTTCTGCCGATCAGGAGACATCTCAGTCCAAGGCCCCCCATGCAATTTTTCTCCATCGGGTCATGATGACGCAACTAACTATGAACACACTACGCACGACGGTGGCAATGCGGTCCCCTACCTCCAAGCCTCCAACGTCGAGGCCGATAGCTGCCACGATACAACCACAGACCAACCCGGTGCGGACACCTCAACCACAGATAAGCACGGGCCTCCCTCTGAGCTCGCCGGAAGGCCCCATCTCGGCTGCGGCAGCCCTCTGAAGGACGATATCAGCACTACCTCCGGTGATGGGGTACGCCTTGAAGTACGTAACGACACCCATTGCTGGCACCGACCCAACATCAAGTACGTTGGAGGACATATTGGTGTCCCTTCGAAACATGCAACTCGCGCTCCAGCAACAAGCACTTGAGGCCTCGGCTCGCGAGGCCCATTGGAATGAGATGATGACACGCAAATGCCTCCGATGCCCATAGGGCCAACTACACAACCTCCTTAATAGGCTTGCCAGCCAAGGCCAGGAACGGGGAATCGGCTTCAACGAGCCAGCCGTGGAGGTCGCACCACAGCCACCTCCAACTCTAGCCTGCGGCCTCCAAGGAACAGCGGCACTAGCTGATCGTTTGCAAGCAATGCCAGAAGATCCTAAACTCCTGGCCGACCTCACTAACATGCTCCACAAGACGGTGGAACTCTAGGATAACATCTCACAAACAAGGGAAAAGCTGGCGGGCACCGAAAGTGTCCTATCTGTTGCCAACCACCCAGCCCGCGAACAGTGTCAGGGATCCATCCAGCGACCAGAGGCTGCACCAGGGTTGCGGCCACACACTTAAGACAACCGATATCATCTGTTGCCCTGCAAAAACATGTAGGCCTGCCACCCGCAAGCCTCGCACCAGTGGGACAACCTCATCACCAACACGATGGATGGGGAGGAGCGGAAACAAACGGACTGCATTCCGGGGCTCCTGCACCGAGATTCACCATGCTCACCTCAAGCATTGCGCCGACGTTCTTTGGCAGGAAGTAATGTCCCACCCATTTCCCAACCCTTCGTCATATGAAGCATTGAGAAATACTCAGGCGACAAAAGACCAGAGCACTAGCTGAACGACTACTTGGCAGCAGTCGAGATGGCCAACGGTGACATCAGCAACGCCCTCCAGCATATAACTATATGCCTAATAGGGCACGCGCGCTCCTGGCTAAATGGGCTCCCTCCCAACTCCATCCATAACTAGGCAGACTTCGAGCATGTTTTTCTCAACAACTTCGAGGGAACCTACAACCATCTAGGAAGCAGCGCCAACCTCCACAACATCATCTAAGAGGACAAGGAGTTGGTCCGCGACTACGTCGCACACTGGCTCAAGAAGAAAAACACTCTATCAAGCATCTCGGACAAAATGCCTATAGAAACATTTGTCAACGGTGCCCAGGACACCTTATTCTAACGTTAGCTCGGGAAAAGAGGGGAGAAGGCAATCCGACATCCCTGGCCGCCCTAATGAAGGTCGCAAATGACTTCGCCATCAGAGAGGAAATGGCTCGGGCTGGTCCCTGGCCTCTACCAAGCACGAGGACTGCCGAGCCTGCAGGGGCAGAAGCCCCGAAAAGCAAAAGCTTGAAAAATAGATAAGACCGCAAGCACAAGGAAGAGCAGAATTCCGAGATCGTCACAGCAGCCAATGAAACAAACGAGGCTGGCGGAAAACGACAGCGCTGGAATGACAAGCCTAAACGTAACCCTTGCACATACGAAGAAATAATGGATGGGCCCTATGTATATCATAGCTACGAAAATCACAAGCCCGGCATTCAACATGAGATTGTGAGCTCAACAAATAGCTGCTCCGTGAGAAGGACAACCCAGTCGACGCAAACAATGAGGGCAGCAACAACGCAGCTCCGCCGGTGCCAGTGGCAAACCCCGAGCAGCAAGCCCATGGGCGGGGCCAGTGAGCTTTCCCCAAAGACGTCCGGAGGGTAAACATTCTCACCGAGGGGCGACTCCCAGAAAAGATGACATGCAGGCATCACCATAAAAGGAGAAGGAGGGACTCTAGGTACCTCAAATGGTCGGAGCAACCCATCTCCTTTGGCCAAACCGACCGCCCATTCTTTTCCATAGGCTGGGAAGCCTACTGCTCGTCCTCAATTCTATTATTAGAGGCCGCTGCGTCCCAGCAGTATTGATGAATGGGGGCTTCGGAATAAACATATTGCATACAAAGACACTTGAAAGACTGGACATACCTACGGAGGCCCTCCGCTCCTCCAACATAGAGTTCTGAGGCATAATCCTAGGACGAAAGGTAGAGCCCTTAGGAGAAATCACACTGGAGGTCATCTTCGCCAACATAATCAATTATGGATGCAAACTCATCAGGTTCGAAGTAGTCCTATTAGTCGTGGGCTACGACACCGTCCTGGGAAGACCAGCCTTCGCAAAATTCATGGTTGTTCGTCACTACACGTACATGCATATGAAAATGCCAGGCCCCGCGGCATCATCACTCTCCACAGCTTCCCTTTGCAAGTGATGAGGTCAGAGAAAGCCAACCTCGACAAGCTCACGGAATGGGGCCTAGAGCACAAGGAGGTTCAGTGGATGCTCAGGGTCAGGAAGTTCCCAAGGTATAACTAGCAACAGCGACCCCTTGTAAGCCCAGAAGAAGAAATATATCTAGACCAGGTAGAATGCCGAGAGGAACCACTCTGTAGGAGGACAAATACCTATTGGTAGACCTCCCTGCCAGCAAAATACGGGAGGTCGGACAAGCACGGAAAATCGTCAAGGCCTCCGCGGCACAGCTACAACTAGTAAACTTCATTCTCATTATTTACATTTCAAGCATGAATTTCCTTCATAAGTAAGACTTCATGGAATAATCATAGTTAGTTAGATCATGTACCAGACATGCAATAAAGTGTTTTTTACGCAAGCACTTCTATTTTGCTACACCTTATGATCACTGAATGAAGTACACAAAACATAAAGTACTGAAACCCCCTTGGAACTCTTTACAGATGGTACGAGAGATCTCCTTACTTGCAACTCACGGGTTGCATCGTTTTACGGACCCCCCTCCCCGCAGCTCAGCAATAAGGCTGCATCCAATGACCCTTCAAAGTACAAGTACGGGGGGCTGCATTCAAGGTAGACAGACCTCCTGCCTTAAAGGTAGAAGGTCGATAGGCTTATGGCCTAAGAGCATCTCTAGCAGATCCCGCAAACTTGGCCCTCCAGACCGCCGGTTTGCGGGATCCACCCTGTATCCCCATCTCGAATAGATCCTCCAAATCCGGTTGTCCCAATTTTTTTGTGGGATCTCAAATTCGCGAGCCCATTTCCACCATATCTACGAGATTTCTCTCAAGTTTGTTGTCTCCCCTTTCCCTTGGTGCGAACTCACCTCTGGCCATTTCAATTCCCACCTCCACTCCCCACCGCTGTCGCTGCCGCAAATCCCCGCCCCCTGTTGCTGCCCCAGCTGCCACTACAAAAAAATACACTTTCGTGATGATACGTGTTTGTCACAGTAGGTCACGTTTTCTGTCATGCATGTACATCCATGAAAAATTTATGACAGAATCAAGATAGTCATACCTGTGCTGTCGTAGAAGTGTTCCATGACATTACCAAAATTATCATCACGGAAGTGTCCACTTCCATGACGATAAATCGCGCGTCACAGAAGTGCTTTCGTTAAGGGTGACCGACACGTGGCATCCACCGTAACAGAACGCCGTTAAGCTATCGGGTCCGGTTTTGGATCCGATAACCCGTTAACAGCCCCGACCAATGGGGATTTTCCACGTGTAAAATCATCATTGCCTGGAGGGAACACGTGTCAGCTCGCTGTTGGGACAGATGTCATCCACTCATTGGACCCAAAGCGCTTATGATACGTCGACACGTGGCACGGCCCAACAGAGGCCCATTCCTGTGAAAAGGCCGGCCCGTTTGACTTGGTCAAAGTGACGGACCGGCCCACGGCAAGCCTGTTAACGGCCTGTTCGCATATAGCCCATTTATAGCCCGCTAACCCAGGGCCCGTTTACGGCCTATACGAATTAGGCCCAGTAGCATCATCTGGGCCATCCAATATAATTCCAGCCCGTTTTAACTTCCGGCCCATGTATGGCCGATGACGTCTTTCGGCCCATATGAGGCCCTTAGTAACCCTCGGCTCATTAACTGCCCGTGGTAAAACTGGCCCGTAATGAACAGTGTATCACTTTATACCCATTAACGGCCCATTATTCCGTTGGGCCATTTCCGTCCCATGTTATCTTTCGGCCTTCTCAGGGCCCATTTATTCTTGGGCACATTTCCAGCATTCGTTTACTTTCGGCCCGTTACTGTCATTTTCTGCTTGTGGGCCAAATTCAGCCCGTGGTTACAGTCGGCTCGTTTGTGGCCCGTTAATACGTTGGGCCGTTTTCATAGCGTCATCAAATACGACCCGTTATGGTCGGCCCATGAATGGACGATTTCAACTCTAGCCCATTTACGGTCATAATGTGGTCTGTTATTGGCCCATGTTTGGCCAACCGATCATACGGCCCGTAGAAGGCCCATTGATGATACGGCCCGTAGAAGGCTCATTGTGTCTACGGCCCGTATAAGGCCCATTGTTTCTACACCCCGTAGAAGGCCCATTGTTTCTACAGCCCTTAGAAGGCCCATTGTTTCTACAGCCCATAGGAGGCCCATGTTAACTATAGTAAATATGTAGCCCATGGTTAATGTGGCCTAGTTTTAAAAAATAGGCTATTGCGGCCACTAGCAAACCACGGAAAAAGAACTGCACTGACTACAAGAAAACAAATAAACAAGACAATAAGGAAATAAATAGGCGAGCAACTTACGCTAGGCTATCACGGCTATTACACATATTACATCCACTTGGCATTAAAGTTCGCCACCAGTGCAAATATAGGGAACAAAGCAGCATATAAACACCGCAGCAAAACAAGTCCAGAACTGAAACCACTTCAGAAGAGCTCAAGAAACAATATCCTGGGTACCCATAATGCTGGCAAGATGCTTAGCAAGCTTATTAACGTTCTCTTGTTTGGCGCTTAAATCCTCCAGCACTTGCTATTGCACCAGAAAGTACGCATCTGAATTCTGCAGGGACTTCCTCAGTCCTTCGGCTTCCTGTCGCATAACATCTGATCGATGTCTTTCAACTTGAAGTTGAGACTCAAGAAACCGAACTGATTCAGGCAGCGAGTTCGAAGAGCTGGTGCCAGCAGTAGTAGCCAGTAACTCGAACACTACATCAAGATGGGACTTTGGGGTTGTCTCAGTGTCTTCAATATAGTTTTTATAAGCTTTCTTGGAGACCAACAGGGATGTCTCACTATCTTGAACCTTATCTGCATTACTTCCTGTACCATTGCATAATGGGGTACTCTTCTCCAATATTTTATCCGCATTCTAAAAGAGAAACAAACAAACACATCACATGTTTACAATGTAGTATATGAAACTCATTTTGGTAAACCAGTTCAGTAGTAAGGTGGACAGGATAACAGCATGAAACAAACACATATCTATGTAGTATGGTCACTGTATGGTCTATATCATTCTAGTTTATGTTGCCAAATCAAGATAGATACAGTTCGAATCATATCTATTTAAGACAAAGCAGGTTAGACAGAATATAAGTGTGGGAAACTACAGAACAATAACAACACTTGTAAGGTGCATGGCATGAGAATATAACTGTTTATTCAATTGAAACTGAAATCAGCATACAACAAGTTACAACAGCAAACATGTTAAAGAAACAGGTTTAAAACATACCTGTTGCGCCATTGGAGTTTCAATTGCATCCTTCAAATTTGAAATTAGTTGGTATGAGTAAATACAGTGAGGCAAGAGCAAAGTAGTATGAACCATAACTACGGAACCTGACCTGAGAACAATTCTTCTTCTGCTTTAAGCGTTGACTTGGGGTTCGGAGTGGTGGTCCTCGTGCTTTGGGCACTGCAGTTGCCTTACTAACTTCTCGTGTTTGGGTGCTCTGTGGTGGAGACGGTGCTATGTCAATGGGAACTTGGTTACTATCTGCTGGGGTTGGGTTTAGAAGGGGTGTAGTTGGTTCTCTGTCCAACTGGGTAGGGGTACAATCTGCGTGAGTCTGGGTTATGTGTGGTGGGGCTGGTTCTTGGGCAAGTACAACCGTGGTTCTATCTCCATCGACCGGTAGCATGATCTTTTCTGAAGACCGTGTTTTTACTCCCACAGATACTGCCATCACCCCCTCCAATTGAAATGGCTGATAAACATGAAAAGTAATTGAATGTACAGACATTGTAAGATAGACAGGTGCAATGGATAGTAGGGAAGAAAACAGGGCATGAAATAATTCACATTTATGTTGTCTAACCGAACAGAATAGCAGGACATAATTTCACATATATGATGGCTAATTAAACAGGATACCATGACACAATTTCACATGTATGATGGCTAACTTAACAGGATAGAATGACATACTTCAAAATATGATGACTATGTAAACAGGATGACATGATATAACTATACGATGTGTCTATTAAAGTGGTTGGCATGCCATAAATCACAAACATGTCGTCGATGGAAACATGATGGCATGATATAATTCACGGATAGAATGACATAATTCAAAATATGATGACTATGTGAACAGGATGAGATGATATAACTATATTATGTCTTTAGAAAATGGGTTGGCATGTCATAATTCAGATACATGTTGTCTATGTAAACATCATGACATGATATAATTCAAATATATGATTTATATACTAAGGAAGTGACCAGAGGGCAATCGCATATATGATGTGTCAACTAAGGAGATGGCATTCAATATCGTGTATATGATGTAAAAACTAAGCATTGCAATACAACATATGCATGATATGAGTAATATAACCCTGCCAAGTTTGAGCATACACCTCAGGGGGATAATAGGACTGGTCATCTGCCTCTGAATCCTCCTCTGAAGAGCTATCTATAACTAGCAAGATATCTGCTTCACCAGGTAGCATTGTCTGCTCTGAAGACCTTGTTTCCACTCCAGGTTTCTCCATCACCAATTCAAATGGTTGATGCACAGGAAGAGCAGTTGAATATACAAACATTGTCGACAAAAGCAATGAGAAATACAAAAAAAGGATGACATGATATAATTCACATATATGACGCTTGGCTAAACAGCATGGCATTGCATAATTCACATATATAATGCCTTGGAACAAGATAGCATTGCATAATTCACATATATAATGTCTTGCAACAAGATGGCATTGCATAATTCACATATATGGTAATTAGACACTAAACAGGTGGCATTCAGACAAAGCATGTCTAAACTAAGCAAATGACATAGCAATGCAAGATACCATACACACAATATGAGCATCATAACCCTGCCAAGTTAGAGCATGCACCTCGGGGGGGGGGGGGGGAATAAGACTGGTCATCTGTCTCTAAATCCTCCTCTGATGAGCTATCTATAACCAGCAAGACATGCGCTTTGTAAGATAGCATTGTCTGCTCTGAAGACCTTGTTTCCACTCTAGATTTTTCCATGACCGTGTCGAATGGCTGATGCACAGGAAGAGTAATTGAATGTACTAAAATTGTTGACAAATTTAACACGTAATAAAAAATGATGTCATGATATAATTCACATATAAGATGACTGGCTAACCAGGGTTGCATTGCAAAATTCACATATATGATGCCTGGCTAAACAAGATGGCATTGCATGATTCACATATACGATAAAGAAACTAAACAGATGGCATTCACACAAAGCATGTCTAAACTAAGCAGATGACATCTTTAATGTATACAGTAAGCAATGCAAGGCACCATATGCATGATATTACCAACATCAGCATGCCAAGTTAGAGCGAAGACCTCATGGGGTAAATAGGAGTGGTCTTTTGCTTCTGAATCCCCCTCAGAACAGTTATCTTCCTCTTGATTACGATCCGAAATGGGTGGAGGGGGCTTCCTTTGCGCCCACCATGGAGCGACGTCTGCACGAAATTTTATTGCCACGCAAGGCTCGTCTCTTTTGCTCTACATGTTCAGTTATTGTGTATAGTAACTGACATGCATAGGATTAAAACATAGTGAGATTATGTAAGCAGTGCATGCACAAATCTAGAATGATGGTAGCAAACTATGGATAGACCCAAAACAAATGATAACAGGCAGATAATAGCTTTAGTTAAAAAATACAGATAATGGCTCCTTTAATGTTTGTTTGCACCCAACATGAAACTCATAGTAGACACCCGAGATTAACCGGATAGTAGACAGATAGTACTGATTGCTGCCCCAATATGTACCCCACAACCATTTAAAAACTCAAGTTTCAGCATAAGTTTGGACCTGAGTCGGAGTCTAATAGGTGAACACGACGATAAAGTAGCATGTCATCATATTAAGCGATGCATAACGTAAGCAGACACGGAAGAGTGCAACCTCTCTTGCGGACCCGTGTAGTCTTCAAGGTCATCTGCTCAGTTGATGATGGTAATGCAGTTGTCGTGGCTGCCGGCGGCGGGGAAGAAGATCTGAGGCGGCGAAAGATAGTCTGGAGAGCGGATCCTTGCTGTGGTGAACCCTTCCGTCGTTGGAGCAGCTGAGTTGGGGTGGAACACAGCACCGCAGGAGCAGGACAAACCACACAAGGTTTTCTTTAACACATATCTGTAACAGAAGTAATTGTGTAAGGGCTTGTTTGAATTTGAGGATTCTAACAATGCAGGGATAGGAAATAGACAGGAATAGGATAATAATGCACGTGCAAAACAGAGAATTTGAAAACACAGGATTTCTGCCAATCTGGGTGTTTGGTTCACAAGAATTGGAAGATCATAGGATGCAAAGAAGCATGGTGAGATTAAGTCAAACCACAAGAAGTGTACAACCTCTTTGGTGAAGCCATGTCGATCTCAGCGTGATTGGGTTGGCCGGTGAGGATGCTCCGGCTGACTTGGCTGTCGGAGGAGGGGAAGAAGATCTTAGGCGTCTGGAGATGGAGCCCGAGGTATTGCTCCGCTGTGATGGAGGGTTTCGTCGTTGGAGCAGCTCCGGTGAGTTGTACGACGCCGAGGCTGAAGCAAGACAAGAGAGACAACGTTAAATCTGAGTGGAATTCTAATAGCATCTCCAATAGATGACGTAAAATACATAACCACAAAGTGCTAGATGTATACATCAGCCGCTCATCTCCGAACTTAACTGTCGAAACTGAATTTAACTGTCAAAACTAAACTTAACTGTCGAAACTGAATTTTGCCGTCGAAACTGAATTTTACTGTCGAAACTGAATGCACTAGAGGTGAGGCTACAAGTCAGTCGACTGACTTGTTCACCTCTGGTCAGTCGATTTTGCAGCTGTTGGATACGAAATCAAGGGCCTGCAGTTCATCTTCGACCTCCACCCCCCTGAGCTGCCAGCCACCACCGGCCAAACAGCCGCCCCCCGACTCCCGCGGCCAGCGGTGCGCCGCCCCGCCCACCCCGAAAACACTCCCCACCGCCGGTCCGCCGCCGCCCCGGCCATCCCTGTAGGCCCCCACCCGTGCCGAGCTTTTTCTCTGGCGATCCCCATGCCACCACCCCCCCACCGCCGGTGACCACCGCCCCACCCTGAACCCTAAGATAGATAGTGGGGTACCTCTCCGGCGAGCCCCCCTCCCCGCTGCGGCTGGTTCTTCCTTAACTCCGGTGAGCCCCCCCTGAAAATGACTGACCCAAAAGTCGATTCAGTCGACTGAAGTGTAGCTAAATCGGATCAGCATCGCAAGCAAGAGAAAGAGCGAGAGCAGCAGCACGAGGAAGAGCAAGAGCAGACCAGGCAGGGGACTGAGCGCAAGAGCAGAGCAGCAGTGCGAGCGAGAGCTAAAGCAGCAGCAGCTCCTACAGATGTGGACGTCGCCACCGAGGGAGCAACGCCGTGGAGGAAGTGGCCGGCGACGCCGCCGTGGATGGAGCCGCGCCGTGTCGGCTCGGGACCGAGCGCCGACAGCACCGTGAGATCGAATCAAGAAGAAAATGCGGCGATTAGTGTACAAACAGTTGAGGTGGTATTACTTAGGGTTTCGATGACCAGGGAGATTAATCGCTATGCCCAGCTCTCGATCTGTTGTCTCTCGTCCTGAACCGCCGCCGGGTCATCCCTTTATATAGAGAGGTTGACGCCCCGCAGCTCTCAGAGTCCCGGCCGGCTTATAACAGTATCCGGCTCGGACTCTTAACTACTCTTGCCTTACATTACAAGTCTTGCCATAACGGCGGATTATAACTACGGGCCTTAAGCCGCCTCCGGGTCTTAAGCCCACTATTGATCCACCATCTTCAAGCCTGGTACTGGGCTTCACGTGATGATCATTACAACGTAACCCGGCCCCTCCTGGGCGGGTGACTCTAGTGGTTATATCCTCAACATTAGGCCCCAGATTGATTTGAACAGGTTCATGTCAATCTTCAATCCCTTTGAAAGAAAATCTTCCGGCTTCTGCTTGTGCAAAGGTTATAACCCGCCGTGACGTCATCTTCCATTAAATTCATTTTTTATTCCGTCATATCCCAACGGATCTTATCTTTAATGACCATCCCGAAAATCGAGGCGTTTCTGTGGCGAGATAATCGCGTCTTGGCCTCCTCGTTTCTCGCGCCCATTCATCAGCTGCCCCTTATAAATAGGCCCGGCCCATAAGCCTTCGTCTTCCTCCTCTGACGCTCCAGAGCCCGAACTCCGCCGCCGCCGCCGCGCCCCTGGTCTTCATCAACCTCGGCCGCTGCATCACCCTGAACCGGTCCAGAGAAACAGCGGCAACCTCCGCATCTCATCAGCGCCGGTAAGTCCTCACCACTCCATATAGTAGATTCGCATTAGGGTTCTGTCGTTCTTCCCTTGTTCTTCGTAGTTCATCCCGAGTTCTTCACAGTTCTTCCACCGCGGCCTCTTTTGATCCGGAAAGTAGGATAAAACTCCTGCGGTAGTGGTTTCGCACCCATTTCCAGTACTAGCAGATCCCTCTTGCTTGCAAAAAGGCCTCATTAGAACTTATGAACTTCTCCGTGCCAGTTTTTAGGTCTAGAAATTTTTTCCTTTCTAGACGACCGTTTGATCCAAAATAATTACTGCAATCTGTGAAACCTGTTTGTGCCACACTTAGTCAAAAATTGCATCTGTTAGCTATGGCGGCTCATATCACCGGCTTAAAGGAGGCCATGCGCTGTGAAATCTCCGGCTCATTCATGATAGAGTTTTAAACAACTTGAATTACTTATGACATCCACAGCGGCTTAGATAACCCGACACAATTAGCCATATATCATTAGGCCCCTTCATGAGCCGCCATCTTGAATACTGAACTGGAATCTTCCTCCGGCTTATATTTGAACCGGACATTTTTCTTTTGTCATAGGCTTTCGTCTTTCACAATGCCGCCCAAGGCTCCCAAGGCACCCATTACGTGCAACTGGGTGAGATCCAACGTTACTGATGATACTTTAGATGACTTTGTGAAGACGGGTTACCTGCCTAAGAAGGAGGTCATGTCCTATCATGCCCCTAACCCGTCCGAAGAAAGACCTCAACCAAGAGACGGAGAGGCTGTTATATTTGCTGATCACATGAGCCGGGGCTTTGCTCCTCCTGGCTCAAAATTCTTTAGAGATGTTCTTAACTTTTTCGATTTGCGACCTCAAGACATTGGACCCAATTCCGTGTCGAACATTTGTAACTTTCAAGTGTTCTGTGAGGTATATCTCAGAGAAGAGCCCAGCCTACTGCTCTTTAGGGAGCTGTTTTATCTGAACCGCCAGAACGAGTGTGCCAACGGGCCTAGCTTGGAACTTGGCGGAATTTCAATCCAACGACGGAGAGATTGCCTCTTTCCTTATGCTGAGCCGCCAAGCCACCCAAAGGACTGGAACCAGACATGGTTCTACTGCCAGGATACTTCTCCGGCTGGTGAGAACCCTCTGCCCGGCTTTCGTGCTCTGCGTCTGGAGTCAAACCACCCCCTGCCAGACAAATTGTCTCAAGCTGAGCGTCAACCTCTTATCCCCACCATCAACAAAATCAAAGCTCTTCTGGGAAACGGCCTTAATGGCGTTGATCTGGTCCGGGTCTGGATTGCTTGGCGGGTGATCCCTCTAAGCCGCCGACCCGGCTTAATGTGTGATTACACCGGCCGGAAGGATGATCCTCTTCGGCACAGCCCCAACGACCTACCTGAAGATGTCATTGATGACATGACCAAGTCCCTTCTGAACGAGAGCTTAGCAGATTGCGGGAGGACCGGCTTAAATCCATTCTGCAAAGCTAATCTGGCTCCGGCGGTAAGCTACTGATCTGAGCACTTTACCTTCCATTTTAACAATTTTCGTCTTTAACTTCAAGAAACCTTTGTTGTATTTTTCAGGCTAATGATAAGTTCTGGAAGGTCAGGTATGACCATGAGGCTGCTAAAAAAGCCAGGAAGGCTAAAAAGGCCGCCAGGAGAGCCGCTCCCCGCAAGAAGGGGAGTAAGCCTAGCGCCTCAGAGCTGCTTCAGCTGGATGACTCCTCCGAGTCAGAGGTAACCCGTCATTCTTACGCTCTTCTCTTGTTTTTTGTTTGTTCTTAACCACCTTATTGACATTGATTATCAGCAGGAGGACACCGGAGCAAGTAACCCAGTGATTGAAGAGGTAACTATACTTTCCTCCGACTCGGACCCCTTGCCAAGGCTGAAAGTCCGAAGAGTAACCCGGAAAGTAAGATTTTCCCATCCTTTAGCTTATCAAGATCCTCAATTTCTTTTGAAGCAACAGATTCATGAGAGCCGGAGGCAAACCCGGGCCAGCAAGGATGAAGACCTCTCCTCCGGCTTACCCGAAGCATCAAGGAAGCGCTGGACCGAGGTTATCTCCAACTTATATCCTTTTCATCCTTTGGCGGGCATCACTCGCCAACCACTCAATTCTTCTGATTCAAACTATCAGGAAACTTCACCTTCCTCCGGTGACTCCATGCAATCTAACTTGCCGGCTTTCAAGACCGCACCCGGGTAATGATGATCATCTTATTTTGTGCTTATCTTACTCATGTTTTTGCACTAACCTTTTGACTTTCAGCGCACAAGCAAAACTCAGCAAGAGGGCAAAGAAAAGTCACCCGGTCGAAGACCCGGTCTTGACTGAACCCAACGCCTCTGCTTCTGAGCCGCCGTCTGCACCAGCTCCAGAAACCACCGCTCCAACAGAACAACAAGACATGCAGAGTTCTGACAACCCGGAGATCCCCAGCTCAGCTCAACCGGCCGATGACCCGGATGTGGTGATTACCCGGACCGAATATGTTGAGCCGGGAAGACCCACTGTGCTGGCCAGATGCTCCGGTAAAGAAGAACTGTTGGAGCGCCGCAGGGCCAGACTGGATATCACTGACTATGCTAACTTGAGCATTGGAGACATTGTTTCTGGTTATATTGGTCAAGTGAACAACAGCCGGGACCTGGAGATTGATATGGTGAAGCAGATACAGCAAAAATCCGAGGTACAACTCTCTTGCTTACTCCATATTCATCCTTACCATGCTAGCCCCCAAGTCTATTACTTATGATAGAATATGTTGTAGACTTAACTTCCGGCTTACCTTCATGAACCAACACTTATAAATAGAATCGTTCAGCATACATTAGCCCCCAAGTGCCAACTGTCTTTGCTTGCAAAGTGCTTGGGACTTTAATGTTGCATGATAATTACTCAAACTGTAACCCTGAATTTGTACAGGCTGCCTGCAAGAATTTTGAATCGGAAATCTCTGAGCTGAAGAACCGCCTGAAGACTCAGGAAACTGAGACCCGGAAGGCCAATGCCAAGTTTGAGTTCAGTGTTGTTGCACAAGAAAAACTGAAGAAGAAATTTGAAACAGAAAGAAAAACTTGGGCCGACGAGAAGACCGCCTTGCTCAGCCGGGCCGAACAAGCGGAGGCTGCCCTTACTGAAAGAACCGCCGAACTCTCCGGCTTGAAACACCATGCATCACAGATGGTCTCCGCCATCTTTGGTAATTTATTCTGTAAGCTTTTAACAAGTTTACATTCTTCATGTCTCATAAGTCCCACCATTGCCATCAGCTCACTTGACGTTATTGTGCAGGTCCCAGAAGCTCCAATCTTAATAAGAACGTGCTGACCAAGCTGAAGGCTGTATACACCTTGGTGGAACAACTCTACACCGGGTCACAACGTGCTTTAGCCGTTGTGGCTCTGTCCAATGAGGTTCCGACTCACCTGGCAGACGTACTCAGGCGGCTTGCCGTTCTTCCTCAACGCTTCCAAGAGCTGAGACGGGCTTCTGCTAGAGCCGGAGCTATAGCTGCTCTGAGCCGGGCCAAGGCTTTTCTCTCGGATCTAGACCCGCCGACATCGCTCTTGGATACCCCAGCCTGAAGGAAGACGGTACCCCCTTTGACCAGAAAGACTTTGCTGCCTATGTGAAGAGTGTGCGCCCGGTGGCTACCTTGATTGGAAATGACACAGATCTTACCAAGTATCAGCCGGGCTATGACGCGGAGAATCAGAGGATCCCAACTCCACGCTATGAAGCAGTCAGGCTGATCCCGCCGACTCGTAAGCATACCTTCGCCCTAGAAGTTGACCCGGCCGGGTTAATTGATGATGAGGCTCAATTTGAAGCTTTGAGCGGCATTGACTGGAAATCATCAACCTTCCAGGTCATGGGAACAGCCGGAGGAGCGGAGAGGGATGAGCCGGGAGCTTCAACCAAACAAGCACCTTGATTTTCTTAGGCGGCTCATGGTTACACCTTAAAACAATGCCTCACCTTTTGGACTCGGGGAGTCCTGTAATAGAGTAGGAAAAACACTTAATTTTGTCGTGCCATCGTGCACGTGTAGAGTGCTTAACGCCGTTGAAGCTGCTTCGTTATATTCCTCCGGGTTATGTTCGATCATCTACTTTCCTTAAGTTAAAGAGTTGTCTTTAATTGTCCTGCATAGAAAACAAATCACAAGTCTCTGGGCAGCTTACCGCACTGAGAGGCATATATTTTACATATAACCCGGAATATGAACCAAAGTCATCGAAGACCGGCTCTCAATTATATCCTCGAGGTAACCATAATAGCATACTTGCAAGCTTTCAAGTATACTTCCGATTTATGTAACCCAGAATAATGAGGTTGAGAACTCAACTCCGGTTCACCAGCATCGGTAATGCTTAGTGTGTGCTATCAACATTGTTAATCAAAGTTAAACCGGCGGAGTAAGAACCTCCCTTGCACACTGTTGATATAATCAAAACAACTTGTTGCAAACCAAAAGATCAAAACTTAGGGGCTTCTGATTCGAATACGACCAGAGAACCGTCCCAAAGGGGTTAAGCTAAGATTCGAATGCGATCATATAGCCCCCAGTGGCTTTGGCGTTGCCGATCAAGAGGGTACCGACAGCTATGTTCTCTTTGGTTCGAATACGACCTATTGTTTGAACAGGAAGCCCCCAAATGACCTTGAGAGTTGTTTAACGACACTGATTCGAATACGATCCATGTCGGTTCCCAAAGGGGGTTGAGCTATGATTCAAATATGATCAAGAAAAACTC
The DNA here is from genome assembly GCF_018294505.1 of Triticum aestivum. NCBI lineage: Eukaryota > Viridiplantae > Streptophyta > Magnoliopsida > Poales > Poaceae > Triticum > Triticum aestivum. Next base: position 333,538,105 of record NC_057799.1, read on the forward strand.
TCCAATGAGCTCGGCAATTTGCCAATCAAGTGGGTATCGACAGCTATGTTGTCTTTGGTTCGAATACGACCTATGTTTGAACAGGAAGCCCCCAGGTGATCATATTGTTAACAGCTAGATTCGAATACGATCGTAAGCCGGATCCACCTCCAAGTGACCATGTAATGTTGTAATGGAAATAACACATTTACCTTTGGAGGAGAAAAGGACAGAGGTCCTGCTTTATTATTTATCATAATATATACATGGCTATAGAAATATGTACATTATGAGAGCCGACGGCTCAAGTGTAATAAGGCCGAAGCTGAGCTATGTTCCACGGCCGACGGGTCTCTTCCTCCGACTTACGTGAATCTTTGTGCTCCCGGACATTGATAAGGTAGTATGACCCGTTGTGCAAGTTCTTGCTGACCACAAAGGGCCCTTCCCAAGGCGGGGATAACTTGTGTGCATCTGTTTGATCTTGGATGAGCCGGAGCACCAGATCACCTTCCTGGAAGACCCTGGACTTAACCCAGCGGCTGTGATAGCGGCGCAGGTCTTGTTGGTAAATCACCGAACGAGCTGCTGCCACATCACGCTGTTCGTCCAACAAGTCAAGAGCATCTTGGCACGCCCGCTCATTATCCGCCTCAACATAAGCCGCCACTCGAGGCGAGTCATGACGGATGTCGCTAGGGAGGACTGCTTCCGCTCCATAAACCATGAAGAAAGGCGTGTAACCCGTAGACCTGTTAGGAGTAGTATTGATGCTCCATAACACGGAGGGTAACTCCTCCACCCAACAACCCGGCGTCCGTTGCAAAGGGACCAAAAGCCGGGGCTTGATGCCCTTTAAAATCTCCTGATTAGCTCTCTCAGCTTGACCATTGGATTGAGGGTGAGCCACTGATGAAACATCAAGTCAAATATGCTCTCGTTGACAAAACTCCTCCATGGCGCCTTTAGACAGATTGGTACCATTGTCAGTTATAATGCTGTGCGGAAAACCAAAGCGAAATATCACCCTTTTCATGAACTGAACCGCTGTGGCCGTGTCACACTTGCTAACTGGCTCTGCCTCAACCCACTTTGTGAACTTGTCAACCGCCACCAAGAGGTGGGTCTTCTTGTCCTTGGACCTTTTAAAAGGTCCAACCATATCAAGCCCCCAGACCGCAAATGGCTAAGTAATTGGAATCATCCTCAATTCTTGAGCCGACACATGAGCCCGTCGCGAGAACCTCTGGCAACCGTCACATTTACTGACCAAATCCTCTGCATCAGCATGAGCCGTCAGCCAATAGAAACCATGAAGAAAAGCCTTGGCCACAAGGGATTTTGAGCCGGCATGACGGCCACAATCCCCCTCATGAATCTCATGTAAAATTTCTTGACCTTCCTCAGGGGAAACACAACGCTGGAAAGTTCTAGTGACACTGCGACGATGCAGCTCGCCATTGATAATTATCATTGACTTAGACCGCCGGGTTATTTGTCTGGCCAAAGTTTCATCCTCAGGCAATTCTCCCCGGGTCATGTAAGCCAAGTATGGTACTGTCCAGTCTGGGGTAATGTGGAGAGCCGCCACCAACTATGCCTCCGGGTCAGGGACAGCCAAGTCTTCCTCTGTAGGCAACTTAACAGAAGGGTTATGCAAAATGTCCAAGAAAGTATTAGGCGGCACCGGCTTTCGCTGAGAGCCCAGCCGGCTTAATGCATCAGCCGCCTCGTTCTTCCTGCGATCGATGTGCTCTACTTGGTAACCCTGAAAGTGTCCAGCAATGGCATCAACTTCGCGGCGATAAGCCGCCATGAGAGGGTCCTTGGAATCCCACTTGCTTGACACTTGTTGAGCCACTAAATCTGAGTCGCCAAAGCACCTTACCCGGCTCAAGCTCATCTCCTTAGCCATCCGAAGACCATGGAGGAAGGCCTCGTACTCAGCCGCATTGTTAGTACAGGGAAACATCAACCGTAGCACATAGCAAAACTTGTCACCTCGAGGGGAAGTTAATACAACTCCAGCCCCCGAGCCCTCCAATTTCCTAGACCCGTCGAAGTGGATAGTCCAGTATGTATTATCCGGTTTCTCTTCAGGCACCAGCAGCTCTGTCCAATCGTTGATGAAATCCACCAATGCTTGAGATTTGATAGCCGTGCGTGCCACGTATTTCAGACCATGAGGCCCAAGTTCTATAGCCCACTTAGCCACTCTTCCTGTGGCCTCTCTATTTTGAATGATATCTCCTAGGGGAGCAGAACTAACCACAGTGATAGGGTGACCCTGGAAATAGTGCTTAAGCTTCCGGCTTGCCATGAATACCCCATAAACAAGCTTCTGCCAATGTGGATACCGTTGTTTGGACTCAATGAGCACTTCACTGACGTAGTAAAACGGCCGCTGAACCGGATCCTCCTTACCCTCTTCCTTGCGCTCCACCACCACAGCCACACTGACGGCTCGTGTGTTAGTGGATACATACAGCAATAAGGGCTCCTTGTCAACAGGAGCAGCAAGGACTGGGGGCTCAGCCAGCTGTCTCTTCAAATCCTCAAAAGCAGCATTAGCAGCATCATTCCAGATAAAGTCATCTGTTTTCTTCATCAACTGGTACAGTGGCATGGCCTTTTCACCCAAACGGCTTATAAACCGGCTCAAAGTAGCGATGCGGGCCGCCAGACGCTGGACGTCGTTTATGCATGCCGGCTTAGCTAGAGAGGTGATTGCCTTGATCTTTTCCGGGTTAGCTTCAATGCCTCTGTGAGAAACCAGAAAACCCAAGAGCTTGCCTGCGGGAACACCAAAAACACACTTGGCCGGGTTAAGCATCATCTTGTAAACCCGGAGATTATCAAAGGTTTCTCTAAGATCATCTACCAGGGTCTCCTTCTCCCTGGATTTAACCACGATATCATCCACATAGGCGTGAACATTGCGCCCAATCTGGTTATGAAGACAATTCTGCACACAACGCTGGTAAGTCGCCTGTGCACTCTTGAGCCCAAAAGGCATAGACACATAACAGAAGGCTCCAAAGGGAGTGATGAACGCCGTCTTCTCCTGGTCCTTAACTGCCATTTTAATCTGATGGTATCCAGAATAAGCATCCAAAAAACTTAAGCGCTCACAACCCGCCATAGCATCAATAATTTGATCAATACGGGGGAGAGCAAAAGGATCAGCCGGACAAGCTTTGTTTAAATCCGTGTAGTCCACACACATCCGCCAGGTGCCGTTCTTCTTGAGCACGAGCACCGGGTTAGCTAACCATTCTGGATGAAAAACTTCAACAATAAACCCGGCCGCCAAGAGCCGGGCCACCTCCTCACCAATGGCTTTCCGCCTCTCCTCATTAAACCGCCGAAGGAATTGCCTGACCGGCTTAAATTTCGGATCAATATTGAGACTGTGCTCAGCGAGTTCTCTAGGTACACCTGACATGTCAGAAGGTTTCCATGCAAAAATGTCCCTGTTCTCACGGATGAACTCGATGAGCGCGCCTTCCTATTTCGGATCCAGATTGGCACTGATGCTGAACTGCTGAGATGAGTCACCTGGAACAAAGTCAACAAGCTTAGTCTCATCGGCTGACTTAAATTTCATTGTCGGCTCATGCTCCGTGGTCAGCTTTTTCAAGGACGTCATGTCTGCCGGGTCAACATTATCTTTGTAAAACTTCAACTCCTCTGTCGCACAAACAGATTCAGCGTAAGCCGCGTCACCTTCCTCACATTCCAAGGCTATCTTTCGGCTGCCATGAACCGTAATGGTCCCATTGTGACCCGGCATCTTGAGCTGCAAATACACGTAACACGGTCGTGCCATGAACTTGGCGTAAGCCGGCCGCCCAAATAACGCATGATACGAATTTCTTATCTTAACCACCTCAAAGGTTAATTTTTCCGCCCTGTAGTTGTACTCATCTCCAAAAGCCACTTCCAGCTCAATCTTACCAACTGGATATGCCGACTTACCAGGCACCACACCATGGAAAACAGTATTGGACTGGCTGAGGTTCTTATCAATCAACCCCATACGACGGAAGGTCTCATAATAGAGGATGTTGATGCTGCTGCCTCCGTCCATGAGCACTTTAGTGAATTTATATCCCCCCACCTGAGGAGCCACCACCAGGGCCAGGTGACCCGGATTATCAACCCGGGGAGGGTGATCCTCCCTACTCCACACAATAGGCTGCTCAAGACCATCTTAAATAGCGTGGAACCACCGGCTCAACAGCATTCACAGCACTTTTATGAAGCTTCTGATCTCGTTTGCATAGACTGGTGGTAAACACATGATACTGTCCACCATTGAGCTGCTTTGGATTGGTCTGGTATCCCCCCTGCTGCTGCTGATGATGACCCTGGCCGGACTGCTGATTAAAGCCCCCTTGAACATTCTGAGAATTGGAATTTGAGCCGCCGCCCGGGCCATGAAAGCCGCCGGCGCCTGAGCCGCCGCCCGGGCCATTATTGCCATTGAAAGCATTGGAATTCTTAAAGGCCTTCATGATTGCGCAGTCCTTCCATAGATGGGTGGCCGGCTTTTCCCTAGAGCCATGCCTCGGGCAGGGCTCATTTAACAATTGCTCAAGCGTCGGGCCTGACCCGCCGGCTCGGGGAGGTGGTCTCCCCTTGTGCCGGTGGTTGTTACCCTGTGAATTGGTGTTGGCCACAAATTCCATAGTGCCATCAGCCTTACGCTTGGTACCTCCTTGGTTCGCCAGGTTATGCTGGGGGCCCTTGCCATTGCCATTTTGTTTTCCCTTCCCTGTCCTTTCATCATCCGACGTGGGATCCTTGGTACTATCAGAGTCGGCGTACTTGACCAGAGCCGCCATCAGCGTACCCATATCATTGCAATCGCGCTTGAGCCGCCCGAGCTTCATCTTTAGGGGCGCAAAACGACAATTCTGCTCTAACATTAAGACTGCAGAGCCAGCATCCATCTTATCAGATGAATGTATTATCTCTTTGACCCGGCGAACCCAATGGGTTGTAGACTCACCCTCCTGCTGCTTAGAGTTAGTCAAATCCACAATTGACATAGACTGCCTACAGGTATCTTTGAAGTTTTGGATGAACCGGGCCTTTAGTTCAGCCCAAGACCCGATAGAGTTCGGTGGCAGTCCTTTCAACCAAGTGCGGGCAGTCCCATCTAACATCATGGTGAAGTACTTGGCCATTGCCGCTTCGCTGACCTCCAGCAACTCCATAGCCATCTCGTAACTCTCGATCCATGCTCCGGGTTGTAAATCAGCCGTATAATTAGGCACCTTCCTAGGCCCTTTGAAATCCTTGGGCAGACGTTCATTGCGGAGAGCCGGCACCAGTCAAGGGACACCTCCAGTCCTCGTAGGTATACCCGCATCAATAGAAGCGGTCGGATAAGCCGGGGGTGGCTCCGTCAATTGAGGCGCCTGCTCTGCCTCTTGCCGTGCTCTGTCTTGGTCTACCGTGTGAAAGGCTCCGTTATGAGCCGGGCCGTGGCCAGGAGGCAAGTCATGGCGTCGGACATTGCTTGAGCCGGTCGCTGAGACCATGTGTCTGCTATAACTCGGGCTCCGGCCTGGACGAGGGGTTGAATGAATCATGTCCCGGCTATAAGAATATGCCTCCTGCTGCGCCAGAGCCGTCTGAAGGAGTTCTCTGACCCGGCGGGTTTCAACCACCGTTGGAGAGTCACCATCGATTGGGAGAGCCGCCAGTCGCGCCGCCGCGGCGACCATGTTTTCCAACGGGTTGGCATAATGACCCGGTGGTATTGGCACATACTGAGGCGGGGCAGTGTTCATCCGGGGAGGCCCCATCACTTGGGGCTGAATTGACGTTCTAGCCCCGGGCGTCGTGATCTCTGGCAGGTTACTGGGCCCTGCACCAGGCGTAGTGAAGAGGTTTCGAGGATCGTAAACCGGAGGGAGTCGAGATTGGGCCTTTTGATGCCTCCTTCTCATGACCTCATTGGACGCGTTCTGATCCATCGTGAGCCGGAAAGACTGTGCCTGAATCAGCTGAGTCTGGGCGTCGAGAGCCGCCCACTCTGCAGCCATCCTGATCCCTTCCGCCGCCAGATCCTCCTTGGCTTTTGCTAGATCCAACTTTAACTGTGCCACCTCTGCATCATGCTGAGCTTGATCCGCTGGGGCAACCGTAGCAGTTAACAGGGCCGTCATCTTGTCTGTGAGATCCAGCATCACCTGAGCCGGCGAGGGCACATGGCTTCCTGCCCCGGCGGCGGGGGTTTGAACAGGTTGTGCACCGGCCTTGAAGATTCCAACCCGGCTCGGCGGCTCAAAGGGGTCCGCAATACTGTCGCCATCGGAACAACCCCTGAGCCTGCCATCTTGAAGTTGGTATAACGAATCGGTCTCCTCTGTGGATGATTTGCCGTCAGAGCGAGCGGCCGTCTCATCACCAGATCCAGATCCTTCAGAGAGCTCTCCATGGACGCATCCCACGAAAGCACGCTTCAAGGCAGGCAAAGTCCGGGCGGGTCATGCACGTTGAGCCATCTCGACGAGATCGGCGCAAAGGTCCGGCTCAGGGCCCGGCTCACCAATTTTGCCAATAAAGACATGGATTCCGCCGAAGGGGACCCGATACCCGTACTCAATTGAGCCAGCGTCGGGGCCCCAATTTGCATCGTCGATGTAGAGCTTGCCGCGACGACTCTTGGTCATCCGGCCCACAGCGTATCCCTTGAGCCCTTCGAAGCTGCCCTTCAAGAACTCAAATCCACCGTGCGTCAGCCCCACAGTGGGCGCCAACTGTCGTGGAATTGTCACGGCAGATGTCCTCGTGCAAGGACTTAGTCGTGGAGCCATCGCAGCTAGGAAGCTTAAAGGGGTTAAACGGGACAAGGAACATGAGGGTTATACTGGTTCGGCCCCTTACGGTGAAGGTAAAAGCCTACGTCCAGTTGAGGTGGTATTACTTAGGGTTTCCATGACCAGGGAGCTTAATCGCTATGCCCGGCTCTCGATCTGTTGTCTCTCGTCCTGAACCGCCGCCGGGTCGTCCCTTTATATAGAGAGGTTGACGCCCCGCGGCTCTCAGAGTCCCGGCCGGCTTATAACAGTATCCGGCTCGGACTCTTAAGTACTCTTGCCTTACATTACAAGTCTTGCCATAACGGCGGTTTATAACTACGGGCCTTAAGCCGCCTCCGGGTCTTAAGCCCACTATTGATCCGCCATCTTCAAGCCTGGTACTGGGCTTCAAATGATGATCATTACAACGTAACCCGGCCCCTCCTGGGCGGGTGACTCTAATGGTTATATCCTCAACAGGTCATAAGGGTACTATCACGATGCATGGGAGTCGGAAGATAGCCTTAGAGTGTGAAGAGGGCGATGCTGCTTAAGCTGAGTCCGTTTGTGCGACAGAAGAGTTGAAATTTTCCAAGGCTACTGTTGACCCGGCGGATATGACACCTTCGAAGAAGCCAACTACAGAGCATGATCCTCTGTTGAAGTTTAAATCGGCAGACGAAACCAAATTGGTTGATTTTGTTCCTGGCGATTTATAAAAGCAGTTCAGCATCAGTGCTAATTTGGATCCAAAATAGGAAAGTGCGCCCACCGAGTTCATCCATGAGAACCGGGACATCTTTGCATGGAAACCTTCAAACATGCCAGGTGTACCGAGGGAACTCGCTGAGCACACTCTCAATATTGATCCGAAGTTTAAACCGGTCAAGCAATTCCTTCGTGGCTTTAATGAAGAGAGGCGTAAGGCCATTGGTGAAGAAGTGGTCCGGCTCTTGGTAGCTGGGTTCATTGTTGAAGTTTTTCATCCTGAATGGCTAGGTAACCCGGTGCTGGTACTTAAGAAGAATGGCACTTGGCGCATGTGCGTGGATTATACAGACCTTAATAAGGCCTTCCCGGCTGATCCTTTTGCTCTCCCTCATATTGATCAAATTATTGATGCTACAGCGGGTTGTGAGCGCTTGAGTTTTTTTGATGCTTATTCTGGGTATCGTCAGATCAAGATGGCAATTAAGGACCAGGAGAAGACAACCTTTATCACTCCTTTTGGAGCCTTCTGTTATGTGTCTATGCCTTTTGGGCTCAAGAGTGCCCAGGCGACTTACCAGCGGTGTGTGCAAAATTGCCTTCATGATCAGATTGGGCGCAATGTTCATGCTTATGTGGATGATATTGTGGTGAAATCAAGGAAGAAAAAGACCTTGATAGATCATCTGGAAGAAACCTTTGACAATCTCCGGGTCTACAAGATGATGCTTAACCCGGCCAAATGTGTCTTCGGTGTGCCAGCAGGCAAGCTCTTGGGTTTTCTGGTCTCCAAAAGAGGCATTGAAGCTAACCCAGAAAAGATCAAGGCTATTACTTCCTTGGCTAAACCAGCGTGTATCAATGATGTTCAATGTCTGGCAGTTCGTATTGCGTCCTTAAGCCAGTTCATAAGCCGGTTGGGAGAAAAAGCTATCCCTCTATACCAAATGGTGAAGAAAACAGATCACTTTGTCTGGAGTGATGCTGCTAATCAGGCGTTTGAAGCCTTGAAGAAGCAGTTATCTAAGTCGCCAATCCTTGCTGCTCCCATTGATAAAGAGCCCTTGTTGTTGTATGTGGCTGCCAATAGCCGAGCTATCAGCGTGCAATTGTGGTGGAAAGGAAGGAATCAGGCAAGGAATATCTGGTTCAGCAGCCGGTTTATTACATCAGTGAGGTGCTCACTAAGTCCAAGCAGAGGTATCCGCATTGGCAGAAGCTGGTATATGGGGTGTTCATGGCTAGTCGAAAGCTCAAGCAATATTTTCTGGGTCATCCCATCATTGTGGTTAGTTCTATTCCTTTAGGGGATATTATTCAAAACAGAGAAGCCACACGTCAGGTAGCCAAGTGGGCCATTGAGCTTGGACCCCATGGTTTTAAGTATATGCCTCGCACATCCATCAAGTCTCAAGCACTTGTGGATTTCATCAATGATTGGACAGAGCTGCAGATGCCTGAGAAGCCGGATAACACATATTGGACTATTCACTTCGATGGATCCAGGCAATTGGAAGGCTCGAGGGCTGGAGTTATTTTGACTTCCCCATGAGGTGATAAATTTTGTTATGTTTTAAGGTTGATGTTCCCTTGTACTAACAATGCAGCTGAGTATGAAGCCTTACTCCATGGTCTTTGGATGGCTAAAAAGATGAATCTAAGCCGGGTGAGGTGTTTTGGTGACTCAGATTTGGTGGCTCAGCAAGTTTCAGGCACTTGGGATTCTAAAGACCCACTCATGGCGGCTTACCGCCGCGAGGTTGATGCTATTGTTGGTCATTTCAAAGGTTATCAAGTTGAACATGTTGATCGCAGGAAAAATGAGGCGGCTGATGCTTTGAGCCGGTTAGGGTCCCAACGTAAGCCGGTGCCACCTAACGTTTTCCTTGATATTCTGCATAACCCTTCAGTCAAGTTGCCTACAGAGGATGATCTTGCTATTCCTGACCCAGAGGCACAATTGATGGCGGCTCTTCATGCTATTCCTGATTGGACAGTTCCATATTTGGCTTATATGCCCCGTGGCGAGTTACCTGAAGATGAAACTTTGGCCAGGCAGATAAGCCGGCGGTCTAAGTCAATGACTATTGTCAATGGAGAATTGCACCGCTGCAGTGTCACAGGGGTGTTTCAACGTTAGTTTCTCCTGAGGAGGGCTGTGAGATTCTACGAGAGATTCATGAAGGAGATTGTGGTCATCATGTCGGCTCTAAATCTCTTGTAGCCAAGGCTTTTCGTCATGGGTTTTATTGGCTGACGACTCATGCTGATGCAGAGGATTTGGTCAATAAATGTGATGGTTGTCAGAAATTTTCGAGGAGAGCTCATGTGCCGGCTCAAGAATTGAGGATGATTCCAATAACTTGGCCGTTTGCAGTCTGGGGGCTCTATATGGTTGGACCTTTCAAAAGGTCCAAGGATAAAAAGACCCACCTTTTCCTGGCAGTTGACAAATTTACAAAGTGGGTTGAAGCAGAGCCATTCAGTAAGTGTGACGTGGCGACAACGGTTCAATTCATCAAAAAGGTGATTTTCCATTTTGGTTATCCTCACAGCATTATAACTAATAATGGCACTAATCTGTCCAAGGGTGCTATGAAAGAGTTTTGTCAATGAGAGCATATCTGGATTGATGCATCATCAGTGGCTCACCCCCAGTCCAATGGTCAAGTTGAAAGAGCCAATCAAGAAATTTTGAGAGGCATCAAGCCCCGGCTTATGGTCCCTTTGCAGAGGACGCCGGGTTGTTGGGTGGAGGAATTGCCCTCAGTGCTATGGAGTATTAATACTACCCCCGACAGATCTACGGGTTACACATCTTTCTTCATGGTTTACGCAGCAGAGGCGGTTCTCCCTAGTGACATCCGTCACGATTCGCCCCGTGTGGTGGCTTATGTCGAGGCTGATAATGAAAAAGCACGTCAGGATGCTCTTGACCTGTTGGATGAGGTGTGTGACCGTGCGGCAGCTCGTTCGGAAATTTACCAGCAAGACCTGCATCGTTATCATAGCCGCCGGGTTAAAACCAGAACCTTTCAAGAAGGACATTTGGTGCTCCGGCTTATCCAGGATCAAACTGACATGCACAAGCTATCCCCACCTTGGGAAGGACCCTTTGTGGTCAGCAAAAATTTGAACAATGGGTCATACTACCTTATTGATGTTCGAGACCACAAGGACTCACGCACGTCGGAGGAGGAGACCCGCCGGCCGTGGAATATTGCTCATCTTCGGCCTTATCACACCTGAGCCACCGGCTCTTGTGATGTACATATTTTTTCAATGTATATATTATGATGAATATAATAAAGCCGACATACCTGATAATTCAGGGCCTCTGTCGTTTCATTTATGAGAATATGAGTGTTTGTTATCACTTCATACGATCACTTGGGGGCTTCTTGCTTATTGAGCGTAGCTATGACTACCCTCTTGATCCGGCTTGTACGCCATGATTACAACATACTTGGAGGCTTCCTGCTCATTGAGCATAGCTATGACTACCCTACTGATCCGGCTTATACGTCTGGAATCAAATATTACTTGGGGGCTCCTTGTTAATGAACAGAGCTTTGTTGACCCTTGTAATAGGCTTGGACGCCAGGTGTATTCACCAAAAAATCCGGGTTATCCTGCCTTTGTTTGCCTACCACTCCGACCAAATAATCCTTGAATGACTCGTTGTACTCTGGACAATCAATCTTCTAAGAAGACACTGAGTTTGTCAAAGTTAAAATGGCGATTGGTCATGTGAGGTCCGGATTACGGGTTTGAATTCAGGATTAACTCAGCGGCTACGTGGCCCTTGAATAACGCTTGACATGCAGGCTCGACAGCCTATGAATGCCTTGTTTTCTGTTTTTTCTGGTTTGTATTTGATTTTTTGAGATTGATCTTTTCTGCCGTGTTGATACATGGTTTAAAACTTATAAAGGCTATGTTTGCCTTATGGTTCATATATGAATCTATCTGGAGTTTATTAACCCGGCCTGGCTTTGGACTTTAGGTCGCTGGTATATGATGATTTTTGTGCTACGAGTTCTAGCTCTAAGCTTTGGGATATTACCCCTCGCTGCATATGGTGTGATAAGCCGGCGGCATGAATAAATTGTACTGGGCATTTTTCTCTATCCTTAGGGCTGTTACCCTCACTGGCATGATAAGCTGTCAACATACATAAATATCACAGGTATGATATTTATTTTGTTATGATTATCTGAGGTTTTGATAAACCGGCCCTGGTTATGGACTATTTAGTCATATGTGGTTTCTATATGGGGTGTTGTGACCCACCTTGGGGTAAACCGCCAGGGCACTTGTGATCTGTTTGTGTGTAGGAAAACATGATAACTATGGTCTGCATAATTGATGATATCATAAGCATAAGTGGCAGATCCTAAAATGAAGGATCGGCAGTGTTATGCAAACAAGACGTGCATGATGGCACGGCAGATCAGTATTTAACTAAGCCTATTACATGGCTCCGTGAGCCCAAATGATTAGGTGTTCTTTCAAGTAATGCCTGATGATGCAAATTATGAACCGTCAAGCTGATCAGTTCTCCTGGTCTTGGCGGTTTGAAGCTTCCGGGTCATCCCACGCCGGTTCTTCTTCTCCCTCCACCGTCTAGAAGTCAGGTGATGACCAATTGATGCCAGTCAAGGCTTGAAATTCAGCTTCATCATCGATAAGCTCAGACGGATCAATTTCAGGGTCAAAAGTATGCTTGCGAATTGGAGGGATAAGGTCTGCAATCTTGTAAGCCGGCGTGGGCATTTTCTGGTTCTCCGCGGTATAAGCCGCCTGATATTTGGACATATCTATTTCTTCAGCAAGCAGGCTCACTAATGGACGCATCACCTTCACACAAGCAGCAAAATCTTTCTTGTCGAAAGGAGATCCGTCCTCTTTTAAGTTGGGGCAGCCAGTGGCTAGCTCGGTCGGGTCTAATTCCGCCTGTCATGCCTTCGCCCGGCTTAAAGCCGTAATGGCACCGGCTCTAGCAGCTGACCGTTTGTTCTCTTCAATTATGGCAGGTAGGACAGAAAGTTGGCTTAGGACATTGCTTAGAAGAGATGGTGCTTGCTTGCTTGGGGAGATGGTGGCTACCGTGTGCTGAGCTCCAGTGCATAGTTGTTCTACTAGTGAGTAAACCGCCTTGAGCTTTATCAGCATTTCCTTCCCAAGATTGCTACTTCTGGGACCAGCATGACATATTATGATTAAGTCACCAGACAGCTTATAACATGGAGAGTGGAAAGTCATTACAATATAAAAGATCTTACCAAAAATGGCAAAGGTCATCTGATTGATATGATGCTTCAAGCCAGTAAGTTCTGTGGTGACCTCCTCCAACGAGGGCTCAGTTTTTTCAACCCTCTGAATTAGGGCAGCCTTCTCTTCAGCCCAGGTGGCTTTCTCAGCATTAAACTCAGTTTTAAGTTTTTCATTTTCATGCAAGCTAAACTTGAACTTGGAGTCAGCCTTCCGGGTTTCAGCTTCTTGTGCTTCAAGCCGGGTTTTTAAATCAGTCAACTGAGATTGAAATTGATTGGATGCTTCCTGCAAGCAAAGGTCGAAACAAATATGCATAGTTATGATAGAATCTTATAAAAAGAAAAGTCCCAGGCCCTTTGCAAGCAATAGCACTTGGCACTTGCGGGCTAATGGATGCGCAGTTCTTTTATGAAGCAGCGGCAGACGACCCCGGTTCATCTTTTTCAAAGTTTACCCGTTTTGTAAGGGTGACTAGATTAGATTTTTTGTGACAGTGATAAGTCCCGGTTTATTCATATGAATTTAACCGGCCCTTGGGGGCTACAGCTACAAAGTGGAGCACTATTAACTAAAGACCGGGCTCAACTTGATAGTTTAAGCCGGCCCTCGGGGGCTACAGGTGCAAAGTTGATTCTTGAAAGTCCCGGCTTATCTTCATAAATTTAAGCCGGCCCTTGGGGGCTATAGGTTTTGATTCAGATGCATAGCTAAAGGCTATCTAACAAGTCTATAGTATATTTTATTCTATCATATTCAGTAGACTTGGGGGCTGAAGGAGTTTATCTTATATAAAAGCGAAAATTGATACCTCATGTTTCTGATACATGTGCTTGACCATGTAAATCTCGAGATCACGGCTTCTGTGTATTTGATTGAGATAGCCGGAGAGGATTTCACTAATATTCATATGAGAATAATTTTCCATGTCATATTTGACCTTGCACCTCTTTATCAATTCTTCTTTGGCAGAATGTTTTGCTAGAGCAAAAGGATTCCGCGGTTCTTGAAAACCAGTGCCAGTGATCAGAACTTCCTCAGTGTTTGGCTCTGAAGGCTTGATTGGGTTTGGCGGTTTAGCACGCAAGGGATCGACAACTATATGCTCAGCAGAAGTACCAGGATTTTCTGGTGGTGGGTCATCAGCAGGTTCCTCTGGCTGTTGCACGGAGGCCTCAGATATTGGTGCTTGTTTTTCCGGTTCATGAGTCTTGGGGTCTTCTGTTGGCTGGTTTATTTTAGCCTTCTTGCTAGGCTTCAAAAAATCAGTATGAGTTTAGAGATGTTGAAAACACAGATAAAGTTGATACCCAGGGGCAGTCTTGAAAGCCGAAAGCTGAGTATGAGATGAATTGCCAGATGAAGAGTGAGAGGTCCCCTGGTAATTTGAGTCAGAAGGATTAAGTGCCTGATGAATAAGACCTGCCTTGGAATAAATAGAGTTGGAATTTTGAAGTACCTCATTTCAGCGTTTGTGTGGGGCTGGTGTGTTAGGTAAACCGGAGGAAAGCTCTCTGCCTCCACTGGTCCGGGTTCTGCGCCGATATAGGGTGATAAAGTTGGGTGATAACCCACAAGTATAGGGGATCGCAACAGTTTTTGAGGGTAGAGTATTCAACCCAAATTTATTGATTCGTCACAAGGGGAGTCAAAGAATATTCTCAAGTATTAGCAGTTGAGTTGTCAATTCAACCACACCTGGATAACTTAATATCTGCAGCAAAGTATTTAGTAGCAAAGTAGTATGGAAGTAACGATAACGGTGGCAAAAGTAACAGTAGCAGTTTTGTAGTAATTGTAACAGTAGCAACGGCAAAGTAACTAAGCAAAGAGAAATATGTGAAAAGCTCGTAGGCATTGGATCGGTGATGCAGAATTATGCCGGATGCGATTCCTCCTGCAATAGTTATAACATAGGGTGACACAGAACTAGCTCCAATTCATCAATGTAATGTAGGCATGTATTCCGAATATAGTCATACGTGCTTATGGAAAAGAACTTGCATGACATCTTTTGTCCTACCCTCCCGTGGCAGCGGGGTCCTAATGGAAACTAATGGATATTAAGGCCTCCTTTTAATAGAGTACCGGACCAAAGCATTAACACATAGTGAATACATGAACTCCTCAAACTACGGTCATCACCGGGAGTGGTCCCGATTATTGTCACTTTGGGGTTGCCGGATCATAACACATAGTAGGTGACTATAGACTTGCAAGATAGGATCAAGAACTCACATATATTCATGAAAACATAATAGGTTCAGATCTGAAATCATGGCACTCGGACCCTAGTGACAAGCATTAAGCATAGCAAAGCCATAGCAACATCAATCTCAGAACATAGTGGATACTAGGGATCAAACCCTAATAAAACTAACTCGATTACATGGTAAATCTCATCCAACCCATCATCGTCCAACAAGCCTACGATGGAATTACTCACGCACGGCAGTGAGCATCATGAAATTGGTGATGGAGGAAGGTTGATGATGACGACGGCGACGGATTCCCCTCTCCGGAGCCCCGAACGGACTCCAGATCAGCCCTCCCGAGAGAGATTAGGGCTTGGCGGCGGCTCCGTATCGTAAAACGCAATGAATCCTTCTCTCTGATTTTTTTCTCCTCGAACGTGAATATATAGAGTTGGAGTTGAGGTCGGTGGAGCACCAGGGGCCCACGAGGCAGGGGGCGCGAACAGGGTGGTAGGCGCGCCCCCACCCTCGTGGACAGGGTGTGGGCCCCCTGGCCTTGTTTCTTTCACCAATATTTTTTATTAATTCCAAAAATATTCTCCGTGAACTTTCAGGTCATTCCGAGAACTTTTATTTCTGCACAAACATAACACCATGGCAATTCTGCTGAAAACAACGTTAGTCTGGGTTAGTTCCATTCAAATCATGCAAGTTAGAGTCCAAAACAAGGGCAAAAGTGTTTGGAAAAGTAGATACGATGGAGACGTATCATTGGGATCCAAGTAAGCTAAAGGGTGAGAAAACCTTACTTTCCGGATCACTCGTCGAATTATCTGTCTTGGCAAAGGCTCTGAGTCGGAGGAAATAATAGTTACCACGCCATCACCCGCCTGGCTGGTTTCCGCGTCATCATGATAGCAATCAGTGTCAATAAGATGGATGAAAAAAAGATCCAAGAGAATCAAGGTCTACCTCCGACTCATCGTCTTCGTCCAAGTTAAACATATCAGAAGCAGTTGATTTCTTTTTATTCTTCTTCACGGCTTTGGTCTTGGCCCTGGCCTTCTTGGCGGCTTTTTCATCATATTTCTTATCCCAAAAGGCGGATCCAGCCTGCAAAAAATTACAATAAAGGTTGGGGATTTGCAGGTTCTATGAACAATAAAGTAAAGTATATAAACTGGACAGACTTACATCCGGTGCCGGGTTGAGTGTACAGAAGGGATTCAGCCCCACTTTGCTGCAGCTCTCCAAGCTTTCATTGAGAAGAGTTTTTGTCATATCATTGATGGCTTTATCAGACAAACGTGTTGAATTATAACGCAGTAGATCTTTGGTATCGCCAGTATATGTGCACATTAAACCGGACCGGCGACTCAAAGGTATGATCCTCCAAGCTACCCAGCATCGAACCAGATCAACCCCGGTCAATCCATTGCCCAATAATGCCCTAACCTTTGAGAAGGTAGGCACAAGTTTGGCCCGTTCAGTAGTGGTAAGCCGGTCGGGGAGAGGGTGCTTCGGGTTGAGCCATTGGTCACGGAAGCCTGGCAAGGGGTTTTCATCAGCAGGAGAAGTATCTTTGTGTAGAACCAGGTTTGATTCCAATCCTTGGGATGGCTTGGAAGCTGAGCATAAGGGAAAATGGCATCTCTGCATCGCTGAATTGAGATCCCTCCAAGTTCCTGGTTGGGCCCGTCAGTGAATTCATTTTGGCGGTTCAAGTAAAAATACTCTCTAAAGAGGTCAACACTGGGTTCTTCTTGGAGGTATACTTCACAGAAGACTTGGAAATTGCATATATTTGAAACAGAATTGGGTCCGATGTCTTGAGGATGAAGTTGTAGAAAATGCAGAATGTCACGGAAGAATTTTGAACCGGGCGGTGAGAAGCCCCGGTTCATGTGGTCAGTAAAAACGAGGGAGAAAAGCAACCGTGAGTACTCATCCAAAGTACTCGCAAGCAAGGAGCTACACTACATATGCATGGGTATATGTGTAAAGAGGCATATCAGTGGACTGAACTGCAGAATGCCGGAATAAGAGGGGGATAGCTAGTCCTGTCGAAGACTAAGCTTCTGGACATCTCCATCTTGCAGCATGTAGAAGAGAGTAGATTGAAGTCCTCCAAGTAGCATCGCATAGCATAAACCTACCCGGCAATCCCCTCCTCGTCGCCCTGTTAGAGAGTGATCACCGGGTTGTATCTGGCACTTGGAAGGGTGTATTTTATTCAGTATCCAGTTCTAGTTGTCATAAGCTCAAGGTACAACTCCGGGTCATCCTTTTACCGAGGGACACGGCTATTCGAATAGATAAACTTCCCTGCAGGGGTGCACCACATAACCCAACACGCTCGATCCCATTTGGCCGGACACACTTTCCTGGGTCATGCCCGGCCTCGTAAGATCAACACGTCGCAGCCCCACCTAGGCTCAACAGAGAGGTCAGCACGCCGGTCTAAACCTATGCGCGCAGGGGTCTGGGCCCATCGCCCTAAGCACACCTGCACGTTGCGAACGCGGCCGCGAGCAGACCTAGCAACCCACACGATCACGGCGGTTACGTCAAAGCGGTCCAACACGGCGCGCGCCACTCAGTCGCTGACGTCAAAAGAGCTTCGGCTGATACCACGACGTCGGGATACCCATAACTACTCCCACGTAGATGGTTAGTGCGTATAGACCAAATGGCCAGACTCAGATCAAATACCAAGATATCGTTAAGCGTGTTAAGTATCCGCGAACGCCGACCAGGGCCAGGCCCACCTCTTACCTAGGCGGTCTCAACCTGCCCTGTCGCTCCGCCACAAAGATCCACTTGCGGGTACTCCTACGAGCCGACCCGACTTTAGTCATCACATGTGTCATGTATATAGTATATAAGTATATGCCCGTGATCACCGCCCAGGTGATCACGGCCCGATAGTGTAGCACAGCAGACGGACAAGAATGTAGGGCCACTGATGGAAATCTAGCATCCTATACTAAGCATGTAGGATTGCAGGTAAAGGTATCAACAGTAGTAGCAAGGATAGGCTATGCATCAGAATAGGATATCGAAAAGCAGTAACATGCTACACTACTCTAATGCAAGCAGTATAGAGGAGAGTAGGCGATATCTGGTGATCAAGGGGGGGGGGGGCTTGCCTGATTGCTCTGTCAAGTAGGAGGGGTCGTCGACTCCGTAGTCAAACTGGGCAGCAGCAGTGTCGGTCTCGTAGTCTACCGGAGAGAAGAGGGGGAAGAAACAATAAATACAATGCAAACATAAGCATGACGATGCGTGACATGACAATGAGCGGTGCTAGGGGTTCCCTAACGCGACAGTAGGTGGTACCGGTGAAGGGGGGGAACATCCGGGAGGTATTCCCGATGTTTCACGTTTTCGGACAGACGGACCGGAGGGGGAAAGTTGCTAGTTCGATAGGTTAGGGAGGTGTGGTGGACGAACGGACTGCGTATTCGGATTCGTCTCGTCGTTCTGAGCAACTTTCATATAGAAAACATTTTCATCCGAGTTACGGTTTAAAAGATATGAATTTTCAAAGTTTATTTGAATTTCTGGAATTATTTAATTAACAGAAAAAGGGATATGACGTCAGCATGACGTAGGAGTGACGTCAGCGGTTAACAGTCCGGGTTGACTGGTCAAACTGACAAGGGGGACCCACCTGTCATAGACAGTGGGTTAACAGAGGATTAACTAATTAGTTTTTTAGCTAATTAACTACTGGGCCCACCTGTCAGTGAGAGATTAATTAAACTAATTATTTTTATTTATAAAACATTTTCTTTTTCTTTTCTTTTTAATTTTTGCGGCGGGGCCCGCATGTCAGTGACTGGGCCTGCCCAGTCAGCAGTTGACTGGGTCAACCCAGTCAACTGGGACCCGTGGGGGCCACTGGCAGTGACCCAGGGGGTGGCCCCAGGTGAGCCACGTCGGCGGCCGGCGCCGGAGCAACGCCGGCGACCAGACGCACGGCGGCGCGGCTCGGGAGGGGTACGGGTTTCACGTACAGGGGGTCTCCGGAGGCGTGGCTGGGCGCGTTCGACGCGGCTCGACGTCGCGCGTCCAACGGCGGTGGTCAGAGGGGCTGGAACGGACGGGGTCGACCGCTACGGGCTCGCCGGCGGCGAGGAGCTACGGGTGCCCGACGGAAGCTACGCTAGAGCGCGCGAACGGCCGAACTAGCTAGCTAGGCGGGTGCGGCATGGTGCGGTCGGGCTAGCGGGCCAACGCCCGTGACCATTTGGTCACCGGAGACACGCCGGCGGCGAGCTCCGCGGCGTGGCGTTCGGGCGCGCGCGGGGAAGAAGCTAGGGAGCGCGGGCGAGCTAGCGGAGAGGGGGAGGAGGTAGAGGAGCTCACAGCGGAGCCGTAGGGAGTGGCAGCGAGCTCGGGGAGGGCGCGGGGTAGCCGGAGTCGGCGACGATCGACGGCGGCCGTGCGGGGAAGACGAGCTCGGGGAGGCCGATGTAGTGGCGCTCGGCTCGTTCCCGAAGGCGCAGTCGACGGCGGGGAGTCGTTCGGGCACGTCGTCGGGGCGATCTGGGCACGGTGGCCGCGGGAACTACGGTGAACAGCGGCGAGCGCGCTCGGGCAGAGGGGAACGGAGGGGAGAGGGAGGGGGATCTGGCGGGGGAGAAGGCGCAGAGGCCGAGGAAGAGCGGGGGCGAGTGGGAGAGAGGCCCGAGGGAGCGGGGGGCCGCTGGCGCCCTTATCCTCTCGCGGGGTTCACCGCCGGCGAGGGGGTTCAGCGGCGACGCTCCCCTGTTCCGACCCGGTCGGGGGAACAGGAAGGGGACGCGGGGGAAGGTGGGCTGGGCCGGGGCACGGGTGGCGGCCCAGCTTGGGCCGGGGGGGGGGGGGGGTTGGGCCGCGGGTCCAGTGGGGGGGGGAGGCCTGCTCTTTTTTTCTTTTGACTGTTTTGTTTTCTGTTTTCTCTTATTTGTTTATTTCCTTTTTTGTTTTATTTCATTTATAAGTATTTAGACATTTTAAAAAAATGTGATTTCTCCACCATAATTACCAGTGTATTATTTAGAACCCACTGAACATTTTTGTTTGAATTTTTGAAAACTTTTATTTTCCACTTTTAAATTTAATTGAAGTTTGAACTAGGAGTTTGACAAGGGTGTGGTTCAAATGTGATCTAGCCCTGTTTAGCAATATGATTAGCTTAATCACAGGGGGTTACTGTAGCATGATTCTCAGGGTGTTACACAAAGGCTCTGAGTCGGAGGAAATAATAGTTACCACGCCATCACCCGCCTGGCTGGTTTCCGCGTCATCCTGATAGCAATCAGTGTCCATAAGATGGATGAAAAAAAGATCCAAGAGAATCAAGGTCTACCTCCGACTCATCGTCTTCGTCCAAGTTAAACATATCAGAAGCAGTTGATTTCTTTTTATTCTTCTTCACGGCTTTGGTCTTGGCCCTGGCCTTCTTGGCGGCTTTTTCATCATATTTCTTATCCCAAAAGGCGGATCCAGCCTGCAAAAAATTACAATAAAGGTTGGGGATTTGCAGGTTCTATGAACAATAAAGTAAAGTATATAAACTGGACAGACTTACATCCGGTGCCGGGTTGAGTGTACAGAAGGGATTCAGCCCCACTTTGCTGCAGCTCTCCAAGCTTTCATTGAGAAGAGTTTTTGTCATATCATTGATGGCTTTATCAGACAAACGTGTTGAATTATAACGCAGTAGATCTTTGGTATCGCCAGTATATGTGCACATTAAACCGGACCGGCGACTCAAAGGTATGATCCTCCAAGCTACCCAGCATCGAACCAGATCAACCCCGGTCAATCCATTGCCCAATAATGCCCTAACCTTTGAGAAGGTAGGCACAAGTTTGGCCCGTTCAGTAGTGGTAAGCCGGTCGGGGAGAGGGTGCTTCGGGTTGAGCCATTGGTCACGGAAGCCTGGCAAGGGGTTTTCATCAGCAGGAGAAGTATCTTTGTGTAGAACCAGGTTTGATTCCAATCCTTGGGATGGCTTGGAAGCTGAGCATAAGGGAAAATGGCATCTCTGCATCGCTGAATTGAGATCCCTCCAAGTTCCTGGTTGGGCCCGTCAGTGAATTCATTTTGGCGGTTCAAGTAAAAATACTCTCTAAAGAGGTCAACACTGGGTTCTTCTTGGAGGTATACTTCACAGAAGACTTGGAAATTGCATATATTTGAAACGGAATTGGGTCCGATGTCTTGAGGATGAAGTTGTAGAAAATGCAGAATGTCACGGAAGAATTTTGAACCGGGCGGTGAGAAGCCCCGGTTCATGTGGTCAGTAAAAACGATAAGTTCACCCTCCTGTGGCTGAGGTCTGACTTTGTCCGGCTTTGGAGCACGCCAGTGAATGATGTTTTTTGCTGGTAAGAAGCCAATCTTGACAAACTCTTGGAGCATTGCCTCGGTAACAATGGACGGGACCCAGTCGCATGATGTGACGGTCTTAGTCATGATTGGGTGCACGGCCTACACAAGGCGATTCAAGATGTTATTAAACCGACAGAGATCTGGCGAGTTACAAATTATCGTTTAAGCCGTTGTAAAAGGTTAAATGGCTATGGAGATACAGTTCAGAGTATACAATTGTCAAAACAGAGGACTGAATTATGAGGATGAATAAGCAAGTCTGATTAGACTGGAAGGATAGGGCCGGATTATTGACTTTGAGGCAGATAATGGCGGCTTAAACGGGGCCTAATGTTATATGGCGGGTCACCGTTTATGTCATATGGCGCCATGACAGTCGTGGTGCTTCAAATTTATCAGTGAAAATTTTGCTAAGTGGCAGACAAACAGATTTCACAAACTAAACTTAAAATTTTGGATCTATGGCAATTTAGAAAAGATGGTAAAAGTTAAACCTAAGGTGGCGGCAGTGGAAAGCTTTGATGCTCT
The DNA here is from genome assembly GCF_018294505.1 of Triticum aestivum. Lineage (NCBI taxonomy): Eukaryota > Viridiplantae > Streptophyta > Magnoliopsida > Poales > Poaceae > Triticum > Triticum aestivum. The sequence continues at coordinate 333,559,988 of NC_057799.1, forward strand.
GATGAGGTTTTCTATGAAAATATGCTACTCTGACGATAAAAACAAATGCTAAACTACTACCGCACAAAGTTCATGACCTATTTAGATTGAACGCTGCTTGAGTTGAAGAACACGAAGAATGGTGAAGAACACCGATGAACAAGGCGAACCATAATGCAAATCTGAAGCTGAGGGAGAAGAACACTTATGGTTGCAGATGGACTGCGGTGGAGCGCCGTCGTTCTCTGGTTTGGTCAGGTCGATGCAGCGGCCTGAGTTGACGCAGCGGATAGAGGTCGATGGCGGCGGAGCTCGAGCGCAGGTGTGGCTGTGCGAAGGAGGAAGACGAAGACGAGGAAGCAAGGGGGAAAATGATAAAGACCCCTGTCCCTATTTATAAGGGGTGGATACAAGGCATGCACGGGAATCGAGGAGGCTGAAATCATCAGGTGGCTGTATGGACGCCTCGGTTTTTGGGATGCTCATTAAGATACGGATCAGTTAAGATGTTCTGGGCTCCGTTCAAAATTAATGTGAAATGACGTCATGGCGGTTTAAGAAGATTCTGTGAGCTGGCGTCATGGCGGGTTATAGCAAGGTTTATCAAACAAGCGATGCAAGATTTTGACAAGTCAGGTATTGAAGATTGATATTAACAAGTTCAAATCAACCTGGGGCCTAATGTTGGGGATATAACTACTGGGTATGAACCGCCCAGGAGCGGCTGGGTCATACCACTGGCGACTTATCAATGAAGATGGCGGCTCATACAAGCCCATTGACGGCCCAAGACCCAGAGGTGACTTGAGGCCCAAGAGGATGAACCGCCATATGTGTATGACTTGTTTTGTAAGGCAAGTGTAGTTAGTCACCGAGCCGGACAAGTTGTGTATGAGCCGACAGGGACTCCGTGAGCCGTCGGGTGTCTTCCTGTGTATATTAAGGGGCGACCTGGCGGCGGTTCAGGGAAAGAAACAACAGATCGAGAACTAGGTCAAGCGTATTCGCTCCCTAGTAATCTAAACCCAAGTAATACAATCCCAAACTGGAGTAGGCCTTGTTACCTCTACCGTGAGGGGCCGAACCAGTATAAACCCTCTTTGTCCTTTGTCCCGATTAACCCCTTTAAGCTAATCTAGTTGAGATGGCTCCACGACTAAGTCCTTCCTCTAGGACATCTCCCGTGACAATTCCACGACAGACTGGTCATCCAACCGGTCTCTTGGTCGAAAAGGGAAATATAGGGGAAACGATGTACACGGTGGTATGACCAGGACTAGATTTGCTATCCACACATATGAGTAGGTGGATAGAGTGAACAAAAATGGGACCAACCCAGATATGTTTCTTGGATGTTTGTTTCTCGGGGCAACAAACTCTGAATCACCACTTTATGCCCCAGTTTAGGTACACGGTGCTGGACTGCTGGTGCACCCACTGTTCCATGCCCTTATACCAAATATTTAATTGTTCTTAATCTAATGCCCCTGGTAAAATGAAGCCATGCCACTGTTATAAGCCATGAAAGTTTAGCCTAATATTTTTGCGTGTAATTGTTCGAGACTCTGACTGTTTCCTGTGTAGCTTTTTGTGCAAACAGGGATATCCATTTCATGTAGCATCCAAATTTCCAATTTGGATGTTATACATAGGTCATCATATGCATGTCATATTTTATTTACATTTTTGGTTGTGATCCTAGAATCCTAAGCAACTCAAGGACCCAAGGAGAGAGTTGGGGATTTCATTTATTTTCGTATTTGAATTTTTCTCAAATTTGAAAACCGGATCAATTTGGTTTTAATATTTTTTTCCTCTCCAAATTATTTCCAAATAAAAGAGAGAAGAAAATATGACTTCTTAAAACAGAGAGGAATATTGGAGGAGATATTTTTAAAATCAAATTTATATTTTATTTGGATTCTACTTGTTATTTTATTTGAATTAGAAAAATATGCATTTTTTAAAATTGCACTTTTACGCCAGAAAAATGTTCACTTCGTTCTAAATATTAGTTTTAGATGGTGAAAATTGTTTCTGCTATTTTTAGAATTTTTTTCTATTTTATTAGGATTTCATTCGGGCGGAATCTTATTTAAAAAAAATCTTCCCCCCGCCGCCTTCCTCCCGCGCGCCGCCCCGCTCCCGCACAGACGCCGCGGGGAGTCCGAGCCGGACTCCACCCCGCATCGCCCCCTTCCCCAAGGCGTCGCCCCCCTAGCACCTTTCTAAGCGGCCACCCCGCCGCCTCCTCCCCACCTCGCCCCACCGCAGCCCCGCCGCCCGTCGCCGCACCTGCCGCCGCCCGCCGCCGTTGCGCGCCACCGCCCAGCGCCGCACCGCCCCTGCCTCACCGCGCCGGAGCCGCCGCCGCCGCCGGTTTTAGGTATAAAACCCTAGATCGGTTTTTTAGGTTTTGTTAGTTTTCTTTTCGGTTCAACGGTTTAGATTGGTTTTTTTCGAGTTCGCTCGAACGTCTCGGTTAGCGAACGTATTCGTTCGTTTGTCCCAGATAGCGAACATTCGTTCGATAAGTTTTTCTTTTTATTCTATTTTTGGCCAGGGACCTATCTGCGATTATTTTTATCACAGATTAGCCCCTGATCTTCAAACCCTCGCAACTTTTTGCTCGTTTGTCCAAATCTAGTGAAACTAATGCCAAACTCTTCGCCTCGAACCCCTATTTCCAGTTAACCAACTTGAACATGGTTTTGACAAATTTAAATTTGGTTGCAAGCAGATTTGAATTTGAACTTCCTTTGATCGTAGTTTGATTTTCGTAGCTCCGATTTGATTGATTCTTTTTGCAAATCGAAACTCTTCACTTGAACTTTTAGTTTGGGTCTTTTCATCTGAGTTTACCCTTGCATCTATTGCTTGAGTGCTTATGTATGTTATTGTTTGTTTACGATAGAGTTTCCAGAGTGCGAAGCGTGCTACTACGGGTCACTAGGGTTTTCCGATCGTCAGCAAGGCAAGTAACACTTTGATCATACTCCTTGTTACCCAGTTTTTATGCATTAGTTTCAATCCTCAAACACTGCATGGTTAGGACTTTGTTAAAATGTGGGTTTCGGGAAGTAGTTGATGAGGTAGAACCTACTGTCCTTATTGCAAACCTTGGGAGTTACCCCTACGTTATGCTTATACTTCTATGCTATGCTCGTAGACATGGTTTGGTTTGAGTGATTCATGACAGATGTGAGAGATTATTGTTAACTAAGGTTTAACTTAAGGTGGCTACTTTAATACACATCTGGGTGGATTGTTTGTGGGCACCTGGGGTAATCTAGTGTTGTCCAAGGAGATCCTGGGAAATCCGTGTGATCATCCTATGGTTCGCCACCCAGGCTCAAAGAGATCATAAGATTATTCATGCTAGAAACTTCCGTGTGCAGCCGCAAGCCATTATGATCTCTGGCATAGTTGAGTATGTTGTGTGACCTCTTTCAGTGGTAAACTAGCAGATGTAGGGGATGTAGGTGGTACAATTTACCCGTCGAAAGAGTTAATGCTTCTAAAAGACTGTGTCTCGGTCATCCGTCTCAAACACCATGTAGTGCGAGAAATTCAGCGGAGGAGATCGAGTCTTGTGGGGAAAAGTGCGCAAACCTCTGTAGAATGTACAAACTAATCATGGTGTAGCGACCCGACCTCATACGGTCAAGTCTCTGTCCTTAAGTGTCATCCCTGAATCGGTATGCTGACACACACAGTACTCGAGGATTTATAACAGAGGTAAATCACATGTATAAAATAACGTAAATACTATTACCTCAATCCAACTAGCGGAAGTAACAATAAGGTTGTGGATTCCCATCAACACCAACGACAAAGTTGAGTGTAGAAATCGTAACCCTAACGTATCACTTACTCATCGTAAGATCCTGCAACATGAAACGTTGCAGCCACAAAGGGTCAGTACATTGAATGTACTGGCAAATTCACACCATAGGATAATGATGAATAATAGCTATCACTACATGCATATTTGGCTGGTGGAAAAGCTCTATGGTTATAATGTTTTTGCGAAAAGCCAATTTTTCCGTACTACAAAGGAATACATTCTATTTAACTACAAAGTTTGTTGAAAACATTGAGAATGGTAAACCCCATCTCAATCCCAATTCAAAAGTAATTTAACAACCCAACAAATTTAATATATAGAGTGATGAGATCAACATGATAATCCAAGAACCAGATACTCAAGATGTCCATAACCGGGGACATGGCTAACCATGATTAGTTTGTACACACTGCAGAGGTTTGCGCACTTTTCCCCACAAGACACGATCTCGTCTGTTTGATTTCTCGCACTATATGATGTTTGAGAAACGGATGACTGAGACACAGTCTTTCCGAAGAGGTCCCCTTAACCGATAGATAGGCCTGTACACCTACAATCCCCTACATCTGCTAGCCCACCATGGAAAGGTTTCCCACAACTTACTCAACTATGCCAGAGCCCATAATGGCATGTGGCTGCACACGGAAGTTTCTAGCATGAATAATCTTATGATCCCTTTGAGCCTGGGTGGCAGTCCATAGGAGAATCACACGGTACCCCGGGATTTCCAAAAAAATACAGACAACACTGGGTTCCCCAGGTGCCTCAATCCACCCAGATGTGTATTAAATTTGCCACCTTAAGTTAACCATTAATTAGCAATACTCACATCTGTCATGAATACACTCAACCCAAACCACGTCTACGAGCATAGCATAGCAAAATAAGAAACGTAGAAGTAACTCCCAAAGGTTTGATAATAAACAGGTAATAGGTTCTACCTCATTATTTACTTCCCAATGCCCACATGTTATCAATCCTACTCATGCAACGTTTGAGGGTGAAACTAATGCATAAAAACTAGGTATGAAAGGGATACGATCAAAGTGTGAACTTGCCTGTACTGTTGATGAAGATGATTCGCACTCAAAACTCTTGATAGTTCTACTCATCACACTCCGGTCAATGTATCGTAGGCAAGCAATAGTAACCACACATAAGCAATCACCCAAAAGATCAGAAAAATCGAAGAAGACAATTCGGAAAACATCAAAGCCAAGCAAATAACTGTTGCAACATAAACCAATTTCTAACAGTACCAAAATTATGTGAATTTGGCCTTATTAGAAAGTTTAGGTCAAGGGCTTCGAATAGCAAAAAGAATCAACTGAATCGGAGTTATAAAACTTAAGTTATGATCAAACGAAGTTTGTAAGAAAGATAATTACAAATAGGTCCCTCACGTAAATAAACAGAAAACGAAAAGACTAAATAACGAACGTTCGTTTATAAGACCTAAACAGTGGACGTTCGCTGTTTAATAAAACCTAGAAAAACAAACAGATCTAGTCTAGGGTTTTTTTAAAAGGAACTTAAAAGAAAAACCGGATCAGACCGGTGGTTATACTGGTTCTCGGCGGTTCGGCGTCGGCGGGGAATTCCGGCGGCAGCGGGGACGGTTGGCGGCGGGCTCCGGCAAAGCGCGGCGGCGGCGAGGCGAGCAAGCGGCGGCGCGGGGTGATGCGGCGCGGGGCGACGGCGAGCAGCGAGGCGGGGCGGCGGACTAGGCGGCTCGCTTGCGGCGGCGGCGGCTAGAGCAAGCGGCGGTGGTGGCGATCTGCGAGGGCGGCGGCGGCTAAGCAAGAGGAGGAGAGGGCCGGGGTGGCCTCGCCTTTTAAAGGCGGAGGAGGAGGCGGTTGCGTGGGGGAGGGGCAGAGGAGGCCGGGCGAAGCACGGCGGCGGCGATGCGTGCTCGCTCGGGACTTCATCCCGAGCTGGAAGACGAGCGAGGCGCGGCGTCGGGCCAGCTAGGCCGTCGTCGGGCGATATGCTGGGCCGGCCCAGTTCGGCAGAGAAGAAGTTTTTTTTAAATAAAGATTTCTTTCAGACAAATAAAACAATAAATAAAAATAAATAAAAATATTATATAGGCATATAATATATCAAAATTTTCAGATTTTTTTTCTACAACCAGAACGTTTTTGTCAAGTCAAATAAAAATCACAAAAATTCAAATAAATCAAACAGTGCTACTGCTCTAATAAAATCCAATAAAAATTATTTTAAAAATACCAAAATGATTTCAAATTTATTTCTCTCCAATTTTCTGATGTAGGGAATCATTTTATCCTAATTTCCATATATTTTATTTTTGGAGAAAAATAATTTGAATAAAACCCAAATAACTCTAAATTGAAATAATTTCAAAAGGCCTTTGAATTTGATCCTTTTAAACTCCCAACTCATATTTCATATGTTTTGAAGAAGTCATTTTATCTTCCCTCATGAAAATCATTGAGTTGCTTGAAGTTTCTGAATTTGAAATATTTTCAAATGAAATTCAAATGTCTTCAAAAACCCTTGTCATTTAAATAAATGGAAGAAGTCATGTCATCTTCTCTCCAGGGTTTTGAGATGAAAAGAATTTGAATTCATGGAGATCAAAATGCAAAATGAAAGCTTGGGAAAGTCCTTTTATTCCCTCTGATTTAACTTTCAAACAGATTCGAATTTCACTCAATTTCACTCAAGCAATCATACAACTAATCAAAACTATCTATTTAATATAACATTCCAAAATTTAGAATTTTTGCATGTTACAAACCTACCACCTTTAAAATGAATCTCGTCCTCGAGATTCGGAGAGGCTAGAAAGAAATAGGTTAGGTTTGGGGTCTTCTCAAATTCCATCGATCATCTCCGGGGTTTGGGGTGCTACCACCCTTAGAAACATCGTTACAGTCTCATCAATACTCATATACTTCATCCTTATTGTTGAAAGTGTCGGTCTTCTCAGATCTTCAGGATAATTCCTTCTCTGGGCTCTTCCGGTAGTGGCATAACCTTTACCACAATTCTTCTGTCCTTTCATCTTGGTAAGGTTCTTCCATGACTGGGTCTTCTTAGCTGACGGGCCTTGCGCCAAAACTAAACAACTATCGATATCTCATGGTGGTCATCAATTTATGGTTTCTCCTACATGAAATGGGTCTCGGCTGAACATCACCGTATAACCTACAGTTGGCAACAACTGCCTTGTACAAGGGAAAAAATACTTATACCATTCTAAGGTTTAAACAAGGTTTTGATCATCGTCTCTCTACTATAGGTAAGTCACTCAGATTTACCATCCCATATAGCAAGGCTAATAATAAGAGTAAGTCGGTATGGTGATCAATCCATCCCGCATCCAAATCATTACCCTCTATATGGTTTAGCGAATCTCACATTCTAACACTCGGTCATCCTCACAAGCATTGCAGAATTTCTCTTGTCGACAAACTAGGTTCAGATAAATCCATTGATTCTGCAAGCCAAACAAACATCTATCGTTCCTTCACAACTCTCAGGTTTTGCGTAAACTCCCATAAAATCGTCTGTTGCTAAAATCGTAATTTCTTCCAGGGTTTTTCCTTTAGCAAGAGTGTGCTTGCTTCTTGGCAGGTCCTGGGGCATGTGGGTTATGGCCCATCTCATCACTTGTAAATCTTGAACTCATCCTCTGGGTAACTGATCGTTATTTCAACATCCAACTTCCAGCTTCCTAGCATACTTAAAATCCATCCAATTGTATTGTCTCCCTTCCTTTTACTTGTACAAGACTAAGACGTGATTACTCAAACTCATCATGGAGTTGCCATTGCTCCATATTTCCAACATCATACCTCCTTTATCCAATAGTACTTCATCTCTTCATACTCTTGGGGATACCCCACATATCGAGACAAGACACTTTCTTATTTTGTACAAAATCCACTTCGTGGTATATCATTCTCCTTTCCATGGGTCAAGTGTCCTCACAGGGTACTACCACCCTTAAAATGCACAAACTCATCCATAGACCATACTTCTCATATACTCGAAAGCGGTCAAACTCTTTCTTCATAGGGTAACAACTCATAAAGATTCAGCGTATGAAATCATGACACAAGAACTTTATTGCTTTCATGAATTCATTACAATATCTCAAACTTCCATTACATAACCCACTCCATATCCCCTAAAACAATGCTTCCTACTACGCTTATTACCAATATTAAATTCTCAACTACTTAGCTCCAGCTCTCATCTTGTCGGGACATTTATTTGCATAGTGTCCCGTTTCCTTGCAGCGTAAACACATAACTTCCGATAAGTCTTTAGGCTTCTTGGAGATGGTGTCCGCCCTTTGGCCTCTTGGCTTATTCTTTTGACATTTATAGGCGTAATTACCTAAACCCTGGCACCTGTAACAGGTGATATGGCTCAGATCCTTCCTGGAATCCAATCTACTTCTCTTTCTGGACTTTTCCGTTCCAATCAGGGCTTCTATTTCCTGTGGGTCATACTCTACTTCCTCTGTTGGGAATTCCACTAGATCCCCATTCAAACAATTCTGGGAGATGTGTCCTTCTTCTCCACATGAATAGCATGACTTGGTGCAGGGTTTAATTGGGTCTTCTTCGGGTGTGTCCTCAACCTCTTCCTTCATCACAGGTTCTTTAAAATTTCCATTAGGGATCCTTTCATTGCTTCTTTCTTCTGCTGGATGGTTCTTTGTACCATGGGATAAATGTGACACTGAGCAGGGTAGTGGGTAGTCCCTTCACACAAGAAACAAGTGATCTCCCTAGTTGGGCATTCTTTAGTTGGGTGACTTCCTTCACAATTAGGGTATTCATCCTTGTGTGCTTTATGAGTGTGTCCCATTTCTCCACAAATCTTACATGCGCAAGGCTTCTTCTCTTTAGGTTCACATGGCTTTCGAGTAAGACGGGACCTCAGTAGAATCGTCTTGAATTTATCCCAAGCATTGGTTCCATTCCATCCTTGTATGGCTTGATGTATCTCTCGCCATTTTGCAGCACCTTGTGTGATCTTTCGTAGGGTTTATGGAACCATATACTCTCCTTCAATACCGTGCTCCTTCATGCGATCTTCCATGTTTCGTATCCAGTGTGCTACCTCCGGTTGTGTCATGAATCTCGGAAATACTCGTCCATCTCCATTCGTCATCTTTGGGGATCTAAGGGTTTTGGGGTGAGATAAGAGAGATTGAAAGGGATGCACACAATACAAACAAAAAGTTTTGAAAAGGCAGATTTTATTTGTGGCTGTCGTGAAAAACATCAAACAAATGACAGCTCACAAATGTCGCATCTAACGTAGGTATAACATGGGTTTGGTCTTCTAAAGGTCAATAAATCTTCAAAATTGCCAAACTATGCAAGTCTTGTTCATGTCTTCGATGGCTTCTTCTGATCGTGCTTGACCTTCTCAAGTTCTTTTGCCAGATCATCTCTGTTATCTCAAAGTCTATCGTGACGTCCTTTAATATTTCTAGAGTTGTGTTCCAAACTTCTGGGTTTCATCAACCTCGACATGAACCATGATCCTACTGTCCTTCAGTTCTTGACGAATGTTTGATGTCTCAAGGTTTTTCTCCTCTAGCTGGGCTACTTTCAGCTTCTGGGTCCTTAGTTCTTCATGAAACGCTTCCTTATCAAATACTGCTTCCTGCAGGTCCATCTTAACTTCTTGATGTAACACTCCAGATCCTGGCGATACACCAGCTAAGGTTAAAACTTCGTCTTGCTGATAGGTGCTCCATCAGCCTTCTTATCATACAATCCTTCCAAAGAAATGCATCCTTAACTTAGCACGGCGACAATAGCGTAAGCGGGCGATAACACTATGGATAGCCATGTTTCTTCCCTTGTCATTTCCATGAGCTATCATTCCATAGTTGATATCTCCTGCCTTAGGGTTTCTTGACAAAAAACTTTGAGTTCTAATGCTCCATGCTCCGGTCTTTCTCCGATACACCTTGATCTCGGGTAGTGACAGCTTCCATAGTCTGCCAAGTTCCATAAGGGATGCCTTCCTAGGTCATACAAATCTGGAAAATTTTACAGGGCCATAGAATTCCCCTAGTCTTCGGAGTCTTCAACCGTTGTAGTTTCCATTATCATAATGTATGGTAAAATCCTCTTCATTTCAAAGTGGTCTTAGTTCTCCGATATCTTGTACTTCTTGGAGTGATCCCATCAGCCGAACCTTCGTGTGGTCAAAAGGGAAAAGGGGTATGGTGTCACTAAAAGGGAATATTTGAATAAGCTCAGAAGAGAAGAGAGGTAAAAGATCTTTTTTGAAAATAAAGTTGTAGAAAAAATCTTTTCCTATGGGCTTGCCAATTTCTAGGCTCACGTCCTACAGTCAACATGTGCTCTGATACCATCTTGTAGTGACCCGACCTCAGACGGTCAAGTCTCTGTCCTTAAGTGTCATCCCTGAATCGGTATGCTGACACACACAATACTTGAGGATTTATAATAGAGGTAAATCACATGTATAAAATAATGTAAATACTATTACCTCAATCCAACTAGCGGAAGTAACAACAAGGTTGTGGATTCCCATCAACACCAACGGCAAAGTTGAGTGTAGAAATCGTAACCCTATCGTATCACTTACTCGTCGTAAGATCCTGCAACATGAAACGTTGCAGCCACAAAGGGTCAGTACATTGAATGTACTGGCAAATTCACACCATAGGATAATGATGAATAATAGCTATCACTACATGCATATTTGGCTGGTGGAAAAGCTCTATGGTTATAATGTTTTTGCGAAAAGCCAATTTTTCCGTACTGCAAAGGAATACATTTTATTTAACTACAAAGTTTGTTGAAAACATTGAGAATGGTAAACCCCATCTCAATCCCAATTCAAAAGTAATTTAACAACCCAACAAATTTAATATATGGAGTGATGAGATCAACATGATAATCCAAGAACCAGATACTAAAGATGTCCATAACCGGGGATACGGCTAACCATGATTAGTTTGTACACTCTGCAGAGGTTTGCGCACTTTTCCCCACAAGACTCAATCTCCTCCGTTTGATTTCTCGCACTACATGATGTTTGAGAAATGGATGACCGAGACACAGTCTTTCCGAAGAGGTCCCCTTAACCGATAGATAGCCTGTACACCTACAATCCCCTACATCTGCTAGCCCACCATGGAAAGGTTTCCCACAACTTACTCAACTATGCCAGAGCCCATAATGGCATGTGGCTGCACACGGAAGTTTCTAGCATGAATAATCTTATGATCCCTTTGAGCCTGGGTGGCAGTCCATAGGAGAATCACACGGTACCCCGGGATTTCCAAAAAAATACAGACAACACTGGGTTCCCCAGGTGCCTCAATCCACCCAGATGTGTATTAAAGTTGCCACCTTAAGTTAACCATTAATTAGCAATACTCACATCTGTCATGAATACACTCAACCCAAACCACATCTACGAGCATAGCATAGCAATATAAGAAACGTAGAAGTAACTCCCAAAGGTTTGATAATAAACAGGTAATAGGTTCTACCTCATTATTTACTTCCCAATGCCCACATGTTATCAATCCTACTCATGCAACATTTGAGGGTGAAACTAATGCATAAAAACTGGGTATGAAAGGGATATGATCAAAGTGTGAACTTGCCTGTACTGTTGATGAAGATGATTCGCACTCAAAACTCTTGATAGTTCTACTCGTCACACTCCGGTCAATCTATCGTTGGCAAGCAATAGTAACCACACATAAGCAATCACCCAAAAGATCAGAAAAATCGAAGAAGACAATTCAGAAAACATCAAAGCCAAGCAAATAACTCTTGCAACATAAAACAATTTCTAACAGTACCAAAATTATGTGAATTTGGCCTTATCAGAAAGTTTAGGTCAAGGGCTTCGAATAGAAAGAAGAATCAACTGAATCGGAGTTATAAAACTTAAGTTATGATCAAAAGAAGTTTGAATACAAATCTGTTTGAATATCAAATTTTAAATTTTCAAAAACATGTTAAAGTTGATTATCTGGGTAGATGAGATCATAATGAAGAAGTGGGCATTGGTTTCATTGGATTTGGACAAACGAGTACAGAGTAGTGATCGTTTTAAACAGAGGGACTAATCTGTAAGAAAGATAATTACAAATAGGTCCCTCATGTAAATAAACAGAAAACGAAAAGACTAAATTATGAACATTCGTTTATAAGAGCTAAACAGTGGACGTTCGCTGTTTAATAAAACCTAGAAAAACAAACAGATCTAGTCTAGTGTTTTTTTAAAAAACGAACTTAAAAGAAAAACCGGATCAGACCGGTGGTTATACCGGTTCTCGGCGGTTCGACGTCGGCGGGGAATTCTGGCGGCGGCGGCGACGGTTGGCGGCGGGCTCCAGCGAAGCGCGGCAGCGGCGAGGCGAGCAAGCGGCGGCGCGGGGCGCCGGTGCGGCGGCGAGCAGCGAGGCGGGGCGGCGGACTAGGCGGCTCTCTTGCGGCGGCGCCGGCTGGAGCAAGCGGCGGTGGCGGCGATCTGCGAGGGCGGCGGCGGCTAAGCAAGAGGAGGAGAGGGCCGGGGTGGCCTCGCCTTTTAAAGGCGGAGGAGGAGGCGGTTGCGTGGGGGAGGGGCAGAGGAGGCCGGGCGAAGCACGGCGGCGGCGATGCGTGCTCGCTCGGGACTCCGTCCCGAGCTAGAAGACGAGCGAGCTGCGGCATCGGGCCAGCTGGTCCGTGGCCTGGCGATTTGCTGGGCCGGCCCAGTTCGGCAGAGAAGAAGTTTTTTTTAAAATAAAGAATTTTTTCAGACAAATAAAACAATAAAACCAAATAAATAAAAATATTATATAGGCATATAATATATTAAAAATTTAGATTTTTTTTCTACAACCAGAACGTTTTTGTCAAGTCAAATAAACTCCACAAAAATTCAAATAAATCAAACAGTGCTACTGCTCTAATAAAATCCAATAAAAATTATTTTAAAAATACCAAAATGATTTCAAATTTATTTCTCTCCAATTTTCTGATGTAGGGAATCATTTTACCCTAATTTCCATATATTTTATTTTTGGAGAAAAATAATTTGAATAAAACCCAAATAACTCCAAATTGAAATAATTTCAAAAGGCCTTTGAATTTGATCCTTTTAAACTCCCAACTCCTATTTCATATGTTTTGAAGAAGTCATTTTATCTTCCCTCATGAAAATCATTGAGTTGCTTGAATTTTCTGAATTTGAAATATTTTCAAATGAAATTCAAATGTTTTCAAAAACCCTTATCATTTAAATAAATGGAAGAAGTCATGTCATCTTCTCTCCAGGGTTTTGTCATGAAAAGAATTTGAATTCATGGAGAACAAAATGCAAAATGAAAGTTTGGGAAAGTCCTTTTATTCCCTCTCATTTAACTTTCAAACATATTCGAATTTCACTCAATTTCACTCAAGCAATCATACAACCAATCAAAACTATCTATTTAATATAACATTCCAAAATTTAGAATTTTGGGATGTTACAAACCTACCACCCTTAAAATGAATCTCGTCCTCGAGATTCAGAGAGGCTAGAAAGAAATAGGTTAGGTTTGGGGTCTTCTCAAATTCCATCGATCATCTCCGGGGTTTGGGGTGCTACCACCCTTAGAAACATCGTTACGGTCTCATCAATACTCATATACTCATCGTTATTGTTGAAAGTGTCGGTCTTCTCAGATCTTCAGGATAATTCCTTCTCTGGGCTCTTCCGGTAGTGGCATAACCTTTACCACAATTCTTCTGTCCTTTCATCTTGGTAAGGTTCTTCCATGACTGGGTCTTCTTAGCTGACAGGCCTGGCGCCAAAACTAAACAACTATCGATATCTCATGGTGGTCATCAATTTATGGTTTCTCCTGCAGGAAATGGGTCTGGGCTGAACCTCACCGTATAATCTACAGTTGGCAACAGCTGCCTTGTACAAGGGAAAAAAATACTTATACCATTCTAAGGTTTAAACAAGGTTTTGATCGTCGTCTCTCTACTATAGGTAAGTCACTCAGATTTACCATCCCATTTAGCAAGGCGAATAATAAGAGTAAGTCGGTATGGTGATCAATCCATCCCGCATCCAAATCTTTACCCTGTATATGGTTTCGCGAATCTCACATTCTAACACTCGGTCATCCTCACAAGCATTGCAGAATTTCTCTTGTCGACGAACTAGGTTCGGATAAATCCATTGATTCTGCAAGCCAAACAAACATCTATCGTTCCTTCACAACTCTCAGGTTTTGCGTAAACTCCCATAATATCATCTGTTGCTAAAATCGTAACTTCTTCCAGGGTTTTTCCTTTAGCAAGAGTGTGCTTGCTTCTTGGCAGGTCCTGGGGCCTGTGGGTTATGGCCCATCTCATCACTTATAAACCTTGAACTCATCCTCTGGGCAACTGATCGTTATTCCAACATCCAACTTCCAGCTTCCTAGCATACTTAAAATCCATCCAATTGTATTTTCTCCCTTCCTTTTACTTGTACAAGACTAAGACGTGATTACTCAAACTCATCATAAAGTTGCCATTGCTCCATATTTCCAACATCATACCTCCTTTATCCAATAGTACTTCATCTCTTCATACTCTTGGGGATACCCCACATATCGAGACAAGATTCTTTCTTATTTTGTCCAAAATCCACTTCGTGCTATATCATTCTCCTTTCCATGGGTCGAGTGTCCTCATAGGGTACTACCACCCTTAAAATGCACAAACTCATCCATAGACCATACTTCTCATATAATCGAAAGCGGTCAAACTCTTTCTTCATAGGGTAACAACTCATAAAGATTCAGCGTATGAAATCATGACACAAGAACTTTATTGCTTTCATGAATTCATTACAATATCTCAAACTTCCACTCCATATCCCCTAAAAAATGCTTCCTACTACGCTTATTACCAATATTAAATTCTCAACTACTTAGCTCCAGCTCTCATCTTGTCGGGACATTTATTTGCATAGTGTCCCGTTTCCTTGCAGCGTAAACACATAACTTCCGATAAGTCTTTAGGCTTCTTGGAGATGGTGTCTTCCCTTTGGCCTCTTGGCTTATTCTTTCGACATTTACAGGCGTAAGGACCTAAACCCTGGCACCTGTAACAGGTGATATGGCTCAGATCCTTCCTGGAATCCAATCTACTTCTCTTTCTGGACTTTTCCGTTCAAATCAGGGCTTCTATTTCCTGTGGGTCATACTCTACTTCCTCTGTCGGGAATTCCACTAGATCCCCATTCAAACAATTCTGGGAGATGTGTCCTTCTTCTCCACATGAATAGCATGACTTGGTGCAGGGTTTAATTGGGTCTTCTTCGGGTGTGTCCTCAACCTCTTCCTTCATCACAGGTTCTTTAAAATTTCCATTAGGGATCCTTTCAGTGCTTCTTTCTTCTGCTGGATGGTTCTTTGTACCATGGGGTAAATGTGACACTGAGCAGGGTAGTGGGTAGTCCCTTCACACAAGAAATAAGTGATCTGCCTAGTTGGGCATTCTTTAGTTGGGTGACTTCCTTCACAATTAGGGCATTCATCCTTGTGTTCTTTATGGGTGTGTCCCATTTCTCCACAAATCTTACATGCGCAAGGCTTCTTCTCTTTAGGTTCACATGGCTTTCAAGTATGACGGGACCTCAGTAGAATCGTCTTGAATTTATCCCAAGCATTGGTTCCATTCCATCCTTGTATGGCTTGATGTATCTCTCGCCATTTTGCAGCACCTTGTGTGACCTTTCATAGGGTTTATGGAACCATATACTCTCCTTCAATACCGTGCTCCTTCATGCAATCTTCCATGTTTCGTATCCAGTGTGCTACCTCCGGTTGTGTCATGAATCTCGGAAATACTCGTCCATCTCCATTCGTCATCTTTGGGATCCAAGGGTTTTGGGGTGAGATAAGAGAGATTGAAAGGGATCCACACAATACAAACAAAAAGTTTTGAAAAGGCAGATTTTATTTGTGGCTGTCGGGAAAAACATCAAACAAATGACAGCTCACAAACGTCGCATCTAACGTAGGTATAACAGGGTTTGGTCTTCTAAAGGTCAATAAATCTTCAAAATTGCCAAACTCTTCAAGTCTTGTTCATGTCTTCGATGGCTTCTTCTGATCGTGCTTGACCTTCTCAAGTTCTTTTGCCAGATCATCTCTGTTATCGCAAAGTCTATCGTGACGTCCTTTAATATTTCTAGAGTTGTGTTCCAAACTTCTAGGTTTCATCAACCTCGACATGAACCATGATCCTACTGTCCTTCAGTTCCTGACGAATCTTTGATGTCTCAAGGTTTTGCTCCTCTAGCTTGGCTACTTTCAGCTTCTGGGTCCTGAGTTCTTCACGAAACGCTTCCTTATCAAATACTGCTTCCTGCAGGTCCATCTTAACTTCTTGATGTAACACTCCAGATCCTGGCGATACACCAGCTAAGGTTAAAACTTCGTCTTGCTGATTGGTGCTCCATTAGCCTTCTTGTCATACAATCCTTCCAAAGAAATGCATCCTTAACTTAGCACGGCGACAATAGCGTAAGCGGGCGATAACACTATGGATAGCCGTGTTTCTTCCCTTGTCATTTCCATGAGCTATCATTCTATAGTTGATATCTCCTGCCTTAGGGTTTCTTGACAAAAAACTTTGAGTTCTAATGCTCCATGCTCCGGTCTTTCTCCGATACACCTTGATCTCGGGTAGTGACAGCTTCCATAGTCTGCCAAGTTCCATAAGGGATGCCTTCCTAGGTCATACAAATCTGGAAAATTTTACAGGGCCTTCAAATTCCCCTAGTCTTCGGAGTCTTTAACCGTTGTAGTTTCCATTATCATAATGTACGGTAAAATCCTCTTCATTTCAAAGTGGTCTTAGTTGTCCGATATCTTGTACTTCTTGGAGTGATCCCATCAGCCGAACCTTCGTGTGGTCAAAAGGGAAAAGGGGTATGGTCTCACTAAAAGGGAATATTTGAATAAGCTCAGAAGAGAAGAGAGGCAAAAGATCTTTTTCGAAACTAAAGTTGTAGAGAAAATCTTTTCCTATGGGCTTTCCAGTTTCTAGGGTCACGTCCTACAGTCAACATGTGCTCTGATACCATCTTGTAGCGACCCGACCTCAGACGGTCAAGTCTCTGTGCTTAAGTGTCATCCCTAGATTGGTATGCTGACACACACAATACTCGAGGATTTATAACAGAGGTAAATCACATGTATAAAATAATGTAGATACTATTACCTCAATCCAACTACCGGAAGTAACAACAAGGTTGTGGATTCCCATCAACACCAACGGCAAAGTTGAGTGTAGAAATCGTAACCCTAACGTATCACTTACTCGTCATAAGATCCTGCAACATGAAACGTTGCAGCCACAAAGGGTCAGTACATTGAATGTACTGGCAAATTCACACCATAGGATGATGATGAATAATAGCTATCACTACATGCATATTTGGCTGGTGGAAAAGCTCTATGGTTATAATGTTTTTGCGAAAAGCCAATTTTTCCCTACTGCAAAGGAATACATTTTATTTAACTACAAAGTTTGTTGAAAACATTGAGAATGGTAAACCCCATCTCAATCCCAATTCAAAAGTAATTTAACAACCCAACAAATTTAATATATAGAGTGATGAGATCAACATGATAATCCAAGAACCAGATACTCAAGATGTCCATAACCGGGGACACGGCTAACCATGATTAGTTTGTACACTCTACAGAGGTTTGCGCACTTTTCCCCACAAGACTCAATCTCCTCCGTTCGATTTCTCGCACTACATGATGCTTGAGAAACGGATGACCGAGACACAGTCTTTCCGAAGAGGTCCCCTTAACCGATAGATAGGCATGTACACCTACAATCCCCTACACTCTGCTAGCCCACCATGGAAAGGTTTCCCACAAATTACTCAACTATGCCAGAGCCCATAATGGCATGTGGCTACACACGGAAGTTTCTAGCATGAATAATCTTATGATCCCTTTGAGCCTGGGTGGCAGTCCATAGGAGAATCACACGGTACCCCGGGATTTCCAAAAAAATACAGACAACACTGGGTTCCCCAGGTGCCTCAATCCACCCAGATGTGTATTAAATTTGCCACCTTAAGTTAACCATTAATTAGCAATACTCACATCTGTCATGAATACACTCAACCCAAACCACATCTACGAGCATAGCATAGCAATATAAGCAACGTAGAAGTAACTCCCAAAGGTTTGATAATAAATAGGTAATAGGTTCTACCTCATTATCTACTTCCCAATACCCACATGTTATCAATCCTACTCATGCAACGTTTGAGGGTGAAACTAATGCATAAAAACTGGGTATGGAAGGGATATGATCAAAGTGTGAACTTGCCTGTACTGTTGATGAGGATGATTCTCACTCAAAACTCTTGATAGTTCTACTCGTCACACTCCGGTTAATCTATCGTAGGCAAGCAATAGTAACCACACATAAGCAATCACTCAAAAGATCAGAAAAATCGAAGAAGACAATTCGGAAAACATCAAAACCAAGAAAATAACTCTTGCAACATAAAACAATTTCTAACAGTACCAAAATTATGTGAATTTGGCCTTATCAAAAAATTTAGGTCAAGAGCTTCGAATAGGAAAAAGAATCAACTGAATCGGAGTTATAAAACTCAAGTTATGATCAAACGAAGTTTGAATGCAAATCTGTTTGAATATCAAATTTTAAATTTTCAAAAACATGTTTAAGTTGATTATCTGGATAAATGATATCATAACGAAGAAGTGGGCGTTGGTTTCGTTGGATTTGGACAAACGAGTAAAAAGTAGTGATCGTTTTAAACAGAGGGACTAATCTGTAAGAAAGATAATTACAAATAGGTCCCTCATGTAAATAAACAGAAAACAAAAAGACTAAATTACGAACGTTCGTTTATAAGACCTAAACAGTGGATGTTCGCTGTTTAATAAAACCTAGAAAAACAAACAGATCTAGTCTAGGTTTTTTTTAAACCAAACTTAAAAGAAAAACCGGATCGGACCGGTGGTTATACCGGTTCGTGGCGGTTCAGCATCGGCGGGGAATTCCGATGGCGGCGGCGACGGTTGGCGGTGGGCTCCTGCGAAGCGCGGCAGCAGCGAGGCAAGCAAGCGGCGGCGCGGGGTGATGCGGCGCAGGGCGGCGGTGTGGCGGCGAGTACCGAGGCGGGGCGGCGGACCAGGCGGCGGGGCGGCTCGCTTGCGGCGGCGGTGGCTGGAGCAAGCGGCGGCGTTGGCTGAGCGAGAGGAGGAGAGGGCTGGGGTGGCCTCGCCTTTTAAAGGCGGAGGAGGAGGCGGTTGCGTGAGGGAGGGGCAGAGGAGGCCGGGCGAAGCACGGCGGCGGCGATGCGTGCTCGCTCGGGACTCCGTCCCGAGCTGGAAGATGAGCGAGGCGCGGCGTCGGGACAGCTGGGCCGTGGCCTGGCGATTTGCTGGGCCGACCCAGTTCGGCGGAGAAGAATTTTTTTTAAAATAAAGATTTTTTTAGACAAAGAAAACAATAAAACCAAATAAATAAATAAAATTATATAGGCATATAATATATCAAAATTTTTAGAAAATTATTTTCTACAACCTGAACATTTGTCAAGTCAAATAAAATCCACAAAAATTCAAATAAATCAAACAGTGCTACTGCTCTAATAAAATCCAATAAAAATCATTTTAAAAATACCAAAATGATTTCAAATTTATTTCTCTCCAATTTTCTGATGTAGGGAATCATTTTACCCTAGTTTCCCTATATTTTATTTTTGGAGAAAAATAATTTGAATAAAACCCAAATAACTCCAAATTGAAAATAATTTCAAAAGGACTTTGAATTTGATCCTTTTAAACTCCCAACTCATATTTCATTTGTTTTGAAGAAGTCATTTTATCTTCCCTCATGAAATTCATTGAGTTGCTTGAAGTTTTGGAATTTGAAATATTTTCAAATGAAATTCAAATGTTTTCAAAAACCCTTGTCATTTAAATAAATGGAAGAAGTCATGTCATCTTCTCTCCAGGGTTTTGTGATGAAAAGAATTTGAATTCATGGAGATCAAAATGCAAAATGAAAGTTTGGGGAAGTCCTTTTATTCCCTCTCATTTAACTTTGAAATAGATTCAAATTTCAGTCAATTTCACTCAAGCAATCATACACCCAATCAAAACTATCTATTTAATATAACATTCCAAAATTTAGAATTTTGGGATGTTACACATGGTTAGCCGTGTCCCCGGTCATGGACATCTTGAGTATCTGGTGCTTGAATTATTATGTTGATCTCATCACTTTACTTAATTAATTTGTTGGGTTAATGATTGTCAATTTGGGATTGAGATGGGGTTTCCATTCTCAATGTTTTCAACAAACTTTGTAGTTAAATAAAATATATTCCTTTGTTGAAGGAAAAAATCAACTTTATGCAAATGTTAACCATAGAGCCTCCACCAGCCATATATGCATATAGTTATAGCTACTTCATGTTCATTGCTCTACAGTGTTATTTTGCCAGCATATTCCATGTGCTAACCCATTTCGGGCTGCAACGTATTATGTTGTAGACTTTTCAAACGAAGAGTAAGGTGCGCTAGGTCGTTGTCGTGCACTCAGCTATGCCGTTGGAGTTGATGGACTCATTTACCTTCGACGCTTCCGCTGTTATCTTATTTTGTTGGCCTTAAGCCATATTATTGTAATAAGTGTGTGATTGAAATCTGTTATAAATCCTTCAAGTACTGTGTGTGTCAGCATTACCGGTCCAGGGATGACACTTATGCACAGAGATTTGACCATTTGAGGTCGGATCGCTACAAGATGGTATCAGAGCACACGTTGACTGTAGGACGCAACCACTAAGATAAGCCATAGGTCACTCTTCTCTACTCATTTCTGACTCTTCTCCATTTTCTACTCTATAGATGGCGGACCCAATGAACAAGTTTGCTCAAGCGGATGAAGACACACCTTTTGGACGACACTTGATGGAAGTCACGAGGTACCTGAACATTGGAATACCAAGCTTCACCGGGACCTACACCGCCACTTTACCAGAGAGGAGCGTTGGATGATTCGAGTTCATGTTCCCGGAAGGACATTCGCGCCAGTTACTAAGCCCATAAGTTTTATTTTGATGCACCAACCTGGAGTCTAGGAAAGAGCATGGCAGCCCACATTGCCATGGGACGCAACGGCGAAGTTTACAACAAGGATCTTAAGGACACCATCTACCAGATATGTGGGCGCCGAGATGAGCAATGCGAGATGATTAGCACCAGGAGGGACAAGTCCATTGCAGCCTACATCCAGGAGTTAAACCAGCACATTCGTCGTCAGGAGAACCAAATGTGCGCCAGCATGCTAGATCTAAAGAAGGTGATGACAAGGAACATGGAGCTAGAAGAGGAACTCAAGTCTACACATGATGGATATGAAGAAGAAATTGCAGTACTACTGGAGAAGAATGAAGACCTGAAGAAGAAGCTAGGAATATTCATGGGAGACCCTGCGCCAGGAAAGGACAATCATCCCGAAGACTACATCATCATCGACGACACCGACTCCGACCCCGACAGTAGTGATGATGATTACGAAGACGGAGCTGGAGCGGATATCATGGAGTCTTCCATCGATCAAAATTTCTAGTCGACCACCATATTATCAGTAGTATTCCCCCATGTATATAGTAGTAGTCCGAGTATTTTGTAACGGTAGCTAGATCGATTGTATACCCTTGTTTGAATTGAGTGGTGTGAAATAAATGTGTTTGTATCATGTGTGTATGGGTAGTGATTTCTCTTTAGACCTCACTCTATTCTAATCTCTTCCCTCTAAACCCATCAGATGCCTCCAAGACGTGACCCCGGATGTGTCTTCCCACCGGAGCTCACTCAGTTGATCCAGCAGTAGAATGCCTTGATGAAGTTGCTAGTCTAGAACCAAGGCAACAACAACAACAACCCACCGCCACCACCTCCAGTTCATAACTTAGCCCGTTTTCTAAGGTTGAATCCGCCGGTTTTTTCAGTAGCACCGAGCCGATTGTTGCTGATGACCGGCTCCGCAGGATTGGAAGGGAGCTGACCACCGCAGGTTCCACAGATGTTGAGAAGGTGCGCTTTGCCGCACACCAACTATATGGACCCGCAGCCTCATGGTGGGATAATTACGCAACCACTTTCCCCATAGCCAATGTCACTTGGGATCAGTTTCAGCAAGCATTCCGCACTGCACATGTCTCAACTGGAGCTATGAGCATGAAGAAGCGTGAGTTTCGCAACTTACGCCAGGGAAATCATACTGTGGGGCAGTACGTGGATGAGTTCTGCAAGTTAGCTTGTTACGCCCCGGATGACGTGGCCACGGATGCCGCGAAGCTAGAGAAGTTTATGGAAGGACTGAATGATGAGCTGAGTATGTAGTTGATGGTGGCAACATTTGCTAACTACCAGGAGTTGGTAGATAGGGCTCTGATGATTGAAGGCAAGTAGCAGCAGATAGAGAGCCGCAAAAGGAAGTATGGTCAAGGGAAGTACAATTCAGGAGCTCAGTAGAAGCCTCGTTTTACCCCGAACTCGGGAGGACACACCCATCATAACCATGGAGGCCACACTCATAATGGAGGAAGTTCACATAACCATAGTGGCCCCAAGAATGGAAATGGGAATGGAGCAACCAGCAACCAGAACCGTTCCAACCCAGCAACACCCGCTAAGAAGGATCTGAGTCATGTCACCTGTTACAAGTGCGGGAAGACTGGGCACTACGCCAATGATTGTTCTGAGTTGAAGAAAGGCAATGGAAATGAAAGCTCTGGGAAGAAGCCCAATCCCTTCACCAGAGGTCAGGTGAACCGCATCAACGTGGAGGAGGTTGAAGATCAGCCTGATGCAGTGATTGGTAAGTTTTTTGTTAAGTCATTTACCGCTCTTGTTCTTTTTGATACCGGTGCATCGCATTCGTATCAAGGGGATTTGTGGACAAGTTTAAGTTACCAACCTTAGCCCTTAGGTCACCCATGTTAGTAAGCTCGCCAGGAACAGAGTATATGGCCAGCCGATGGTGTGATTGGTTACCCTTATCCATTGGTAGCCACGTTTTCCCCTCAGACCTAATAATTTTGGAGTCACAAGGATTGGATATAATATTAGGCATGGATTGGCTATCGAAGTATGGAGGAAACATCGATTGTGCTAGTAAGTCAATTTTACTCACCACTCCGGAGGGAAAGAGGATCAAGTATGTATCCAGGCATGCACCAAGGAGGACCCAAGTGAATTCCCTCTCAGGAGTTGTTCAGGAGGAAGTGCCTGTTGTTAAGGATTACCCGGATGTATTTCCAGAGGAACTACCAGGCATGCCGCCAGATCGAGACATAGAATTTTTGATAGAGATATTGCCAGGCACCGGACCAATATCGAAGAGACCATACCGGATGCCTGCAAATGATCTGGAGGAAATTAAGAAGCAGATTAAGGAGTTATTGGAGAAAGGTTACATTCGACCAAGTTCATCACTGTGGGGAGCCCCAGTGCCCTTAGTTGAAAAGAAGGATGGATCTTTGAGAATGGTTGTTGATTATCGTGCATTGAATGGGGTGGCTATCAAGAATAAGTACCCACTACTGATGATCAATGATTTGTTTGACCAGCTGCAAGGAGCTAAATTATTCTCCAAGATCGATCTGCGATCAGGATACCACCAGCTGAAGATCCGAGAACGGGATATACCCAAGACAGCTTTCACCACTAGGTACGGGCTATATGAGTAAACAGTTATGTCATTTGGATTAACTAATGCCCCTGCCTATTTCATGAGTATGATGAATAAGGTGTTCATGGAGTTCTTGGATAAGTTTGTTGTGGTGTTCATTGATGATATATTGGTATACTCAAAGAATGAAGAGGAACATAAGGAGCATTTGCATTTAGTTCTCGAGAAGCTCAGGGAACATCAACTATATGCCAAGTTCAGCAAATGTGAGTTTTGGTTGAAAGAAGTTGGATTTCATGGACATGTTATATCGGGAGAAGGTATAGCAGTAGACCCTACCAAGGTTCAGTCAGTCACTGATTGGTTTGCACCCACCTCAGTAGGAGAGATCCGCAGTTTTCTTGGACTCGTGGGATATTACCGGAGATTCATTGAGAATTTTTTCAAAATTGCGAAGCCCATGACGGAGTTATTGAAGAAGGACACCAAGTTTAAGTGGACCGAAGATTGTGAAGCCAGTTTTCAGGAGTTAAAGAAGCGATTAGTTACAGCCCCAGTGTTGATTCTTCTAGATATACGCAAGGATTTCCAAGTGTATTGTGACGCTTCTCGCTTGGGACTTGGAGGTGTACTTATGTAATACGGAAGAGTTGTTTTATATGCCTCACGACAGCTTCGACCTCATGAGCTGAATTATGCCACGCATGATTTGGAGTTAGCAGCCGTAGTGCATGCGTTCAAGACCTGGAGACATTTTCTTATTGGAAACCGTTGTGATGCGTACACGGATCACAAGAGTTTGAAGTACATTTTCACTCAGAAGGAGCTGAATCTCAGGCAGAGGCGATGGTTGGAGTTAATAAAGGATTATGATATGAAGTTGCACTATAACCCAGGCAAGGCCAATGTCGTAGCAGACGCTTTGAGCCGCAAGAGTTATGTCAATACCCTCGTAAGCGGAGGATTACCGCAGGAGTTAGCCGACGAGCTCAAGGAACTTCGTTCGGAGATAGTTCCAACAGGTTTTGTTGCAGCAATGTTCACTCTACGTTATTGGGAAAGATTCGAGAAGCCCAGAAGGAGGATAAAGAAATTGCTGAGATAAAGGAGAAGATGAGCAAGGGAAAAGCCAAGGGTTTTCGTGAGGATGAGAACGAAACTTTATGGTTTGAAGATCGTGTATATGTACCCAATAATGCAGAGATCAGGAAGTTAATACTTCAGGAGGCCCACGATTCGCCATACTCGATTCGCCCCGGAAACACCAAGATGTATTTGGATTTGAAGGAGTGTTTCTGGTGGATAGGTATGAAGAAGGATATTGCCGAGTATGTTGCAGTATGTGATGTATGTCAGAGAGTGAAGGCAGAACATCAGAAGCCGGCAGGATTACTGCAGCCTATGCCGATACCCGAATGGAAGTGGGACAAGCTTGGCATGGATTTTATCACCGGATTACCCAGGACCCGATCGGGATATGATTCGATCTGGGTAGTAGTTGATCGTTTGACCAAAGTGGCTCACTTTATCCCAGTGAAAACCACCTACACAAGTGCAAAGTTGGCCAAGATATATATGACCAAGATCGTATGTCTACATGGAGTGCGAGGACCATCGTATCAGATAGAGGAACACAGTTTACTTCGAAGTTTTTGAATCAGTTGCACCAGAATTTGGGCACTAGGCTAGAGTTCAGTATAGCCTTTCATCCGCAGACAGATGGACAGACCGAGAGAGTCAATCAGATTCTGGAGGACATGTTGAGAGCTTGTGCACTAGATTATGGATCCAGTTGGGATGATAATTTACCTTACGCAGAGTTCTCATACAACAACAGTTATCAGGCTAGTTTGAAGATGGCACCTTTCGAAGCTTTGTATGGAAGGAGGTGCAGGACACCGTTAATGTGGGATGAAGTTGGAGATCGCCAGTTGTTTGGACCAGATTTAATCAAGGAATCTGAAGAGAAGGTTAAGTTGATTCAAGATAGATTGAAGGTAGCTCAGTCCAGGCAAAAGAGTTATGCGGACACTAAACGCAAGGAGGTAGTCTATGAAATTGGCGACCGAGCATACCTTCGTGTGTCACCACTCCGAGGTGTTAAACGATTTGGAGTTAAAGGAAAGTTAACCCCCAAATTTGTAGGACCATATCGAGGTTTGGAACGTATGGGAGAAGTTGCCTACAAGTTGGAGTTACCCGATGGTTTGTCAGGAGTTCATGATGTCTTTCATGTTTCCCAATTGAAGAAGTGTCATGTCGAGATCGCCGATATTCCTCTAAGAGATACAGTGCCCCTGGAAGCAATTCAATTGGATAGTGACCTAACCTACGAGGAGAAACCCGTCAAGATCCTCGAATTTGCCAGTCGAGTTACACGCGGCAAGTTTATCAAGTTTTTCAAAGTTCAGTGGAGCCACCATACCGAGGAAGAAACCACCTGGGAAAGAGAAGAAGACCTACGGAAAGACCACTCGCACCTATTTTCTAGCCTACCCGAATCTCGAGGGCGAGATTCATCTTAAGGGGGTAGGTTTGTAACATCCCAATTTTCAATTTGGATTTATACATAGGTCATCATATGCATGTCATATTATATTTGCATTTTTGGTTGTGATCCTAGAGGTCTTAGGCAACTCAAGGACCCAAGGAGAGAGTTGGGGATTTCATTTATTTTGCATATTTGATTTTTTTTCTCAAATTTGAAAAGAGGATCAATTTGGTTTTAATATTTCTTTCTCTCCAAATTATTTCCAAATAGAAGAGAGAAGATAATGTGACTTCTTCAAATAGAGAGGAATATTGGAGGAGAAATTTTTAAAATAAAATTTATATTTTATTTGGATTCTATTTGTTATTTTATTTGAATTAGAAAAATATGCATTTTTGAAAATTGTACTTTTGGGCCAGAAAAATGTTCACTTTGTTCTAAATATTAGGTTTAGATGGTGAAAATTGTTTCTGGTATTTTTGGAATTTTTTAATATTTTATTAGGATTCCATTTGGGCGGAATCTTATTTAAAAAAATATTTTCCTGCCCGACTGGGCCGAGGCCCAGCCGAGCAGGCCGGCCCACCAGGCGCCGCCGCCTTCCTCCCGCACGGACGCCGAGGGGAGTCCGAGACGGACTCAACCCCGCGCCGCCCCCTTCCCCAAGGCGTGGCCCCTGGCCCCTTTATAAGCCGCCACCCCGCCGCCAGTTTCCCACCTCGCCCCACCGCAGCCTCGCCGCCCATCGCCGCACCAGCCGCCGCCGCCCGCTGCTGCAGCCGCGCCGCCGCAGACGCCGCCCGCTGCCGTTGCGCGCCGCCGCTGACGCCGCCCAGTGCCGCACCGCCCCTGCGTCGCCGCACCAGAGCCGCCGCCGCCGCCGTTGATCGCCGCCGCCGCCGGTTTTCTCGTCGGTTTTAGGTATAAAACCCTAGATCGGTTTATTTAGGTTTTGTCGGTTTTCTTTTCGGTTCAACGGTTTAGATCGGGGTTTTTTTCGAGTTCGCTCGAACGTCTCGGTTAGCGAATGTATTCGTTCGTTTGTCCCAGATAGCGAACGTTCGTTCGATAATTTTTTCTTTTTATTTTATTTTCGGCCAGGGACCTATCCGTGATTATTTTTATCACAGATTAGCCCCTGATCTTCAAACCCTCGCAACTTTTTGCTCGTTTGTCCAAATACAGTGAAACCAACGCCAAACTCTTCGTGTCGAACCCCCATTTCCAGTTAACCAACTTGAACATGGTTTTTAAAAATTAAAATTTGGTTGCAAGCAGATTTGAATTTGAACTTCCTTTGATCGTAGTTTGAGTTTCGTAGCTCCGATTTGATTGATTCTTTTTGCAAATCGAAACTCTTCAGTTGAGCTTTCAGTTTGGATCTTTTAATATGAGTTTTACCCTTGCATCTATTGCTTGAGTGCCTATGTATGTTATTGTTTGTTTGCGGTAGAGTTTCCGGAGTGCGAAGTGTGCTACTAGGAGTCACTAGGGTTTTCCGATTGTCAGCAAGGCAAGTAACACTTTGATCATACTCCTTATTACCCAGCTTTATGCATTAGTTTCAATCCTCAAACACTGCATGGTTAGGACTTTGTTCACATGTGGGTTTTGGGAAGTAGTTGATGAGGTAGAACCTACTGTCCTTATTGCAAACCTTGGGAGTTACCTCTACGTTATGCTTATACTGCTACGCTATGCTCGTAGACGTGGTTTGGTTTGAGTGATTCATGACAGATGTGAGAGATTATTTTTAACTAAGGTTTAACTTAAGGTGGCTACTTCAATACACATCTGGGTGGATTGTTTGTGGGCACCTGGGGTAATCCAGTGTTGTCCAAGGAGATCCCGGGGAATCCGTGTGATCATCTATGGTTCGCCACCCAGGCTCAAAGAGATAATAAGATTATTCATGCTAGAAACTTCTGTGTGCAGCCACAAGCCATTATGGGCTCTGGCATAATTGAGTATGTTGTGTGACCTCTTTTAGTGGTAGACTAGCAGATGTAGGGGATGTAGGTGGTACGGTTTACCCGTCGAAAGAGTTAGTGCTTCTAAAAGACTGTGTCTCAGTCATCCGTTTCTCAAACACCATGTAGTGCGAGAAATTCAGCGGAGGAGATTGAGTCTTGTGGGGAAAAGTGCGCAAACCTCTGTAGAGTGTACAAACTAATCATGGTTAGCCGTGTCCCCGGTCATGGACATCTTGAGTATCTGGTGCTTGAATTATTATGTTGATCTCATCACTTTACTTAATTAATTTGTTGGGTTAATGATTGTCAATTTGGGATTGAGATGGGGTTTCCATTCTCAATGTTTTCAACAAACTTTGTAGTTTAATAAAATATATTCCTTTGTTGTAGGGAAAAACAGCTTTATGCATATGTTAACCATAGAGCCTCCACCAGCCATATATGCATATAGTTATAGCTATTTCATGTTCATTGCTCTACAGTGTTATTTTGCCAGCATATTCCATGTGCTGACCCGTTTCGGGCTGTAACGTATTATGTTGCAGACTTTTCAGACGAAGAGTATGGTGCGCTAGGTCATTGTCCTGCACTCAGCTATGCCGTTGGAGTTGATGGACTCATTTACCTTCGAAGCTTTCGCTGTTATCTTATTTTGTTGGCCTTAAGCCATATTATTTTAATAAGTGTGTGATTGAACTCTGTTATAAATCCTTCAAGTATTGTGTGTGTCAGCATTACCGATCCAGGGATGACACTTAAGC
This sequence comes from Triticum aestivum, assembly GCF_018294505.1. Taxonomy (NCBI): domain Eukaryota; kingdom Viridiplantae; phylum Streptophyta; class Magnoliopsida; order Poales; family Poaceae; genus Triticum; species Triticum aestivum. The sequence continues at coordinate 333,588,760 of NC_057799.1, forward strand.
ACAGAGATTTGACCGTTTGAGGTCGGATCGCTACATTTCACCTGGTTGCTGTTGTGACCTTTTGGTGCACTGCACAAAACACTTCTTAAAAGAAGTGACTTTGTGTTGTTTAACTGGAATGTCAGAATGAAACCGTTGGTTCATTTCGGTGGAACTGCACAAAGGGATATATGTGTTCCAATCCTCATCATCCATATTGGCACCATAACCTTCCTTTAGGTAAGAATGATATTTAATGCACGTGTTCATCTCTATTTTGCGACTACCTTGAGAAAATAATGCTATTGTTTACTAGTACACTTGTAATCCCTCACTGACAAAACCAATTCTGAAATAGAAGGTATATCATGTACTTGGTTTCACCAACTGATGAGGAGAAAGAGAAACAAAGCATGAAGAGGAAGAAGAAGAAGAATAAAGAGGAAATGGAGATCCCACGATGGTACCGTCCTATGTTATCCTGACATCTTGCTAGTTGTATTTTATTGCTGTGTTGCTACTAGTCTTAATTTACTTGGAAGACTAGCAAGATGCACGTGCGTTGCACGTAACATCAAGATGCATTTGTATGAGTAGTTTATCTTGTGAGAGAAAAGGATGAACGAGGGAAGACCTTATTTGCAAATGTGGAGAGGGTTGTGGGTACCTTTTTGCAAAATTGCCATAGCTTCCTTCCTATTCGTCAGATATAAATCGGACGGCCTATATTGCAGGATGGCAGGCACACCATCATCACCAACTCTGTTTTTTTATAAGAGTAGAGTAGATAAGAGTAGAGTAGAGATAGATAGAGAAATGCAGTAGAGTAGTACTTGGGTTGACGACACATCACACTAATTAACTGGATTATGGATGCATCTGTGACCCAGCTCTACACGATCAACAGTGCCATGGTGATCTTGCTGAAGCCCGAGGCCTCAGTCGAGGCCATTCAAGGGCTCCGGCAACGTCTACCTTACATGTGAGACAATCCTCCAGGGAGCCCTTCCACTTCTGCTGTCTCTCCTGGAAGGTCACTTAATTAATTAGGAGTACTTAAGTACCACTAATTTATTGCTTCCTAATTTTCCTGTCGGAGTTAAACAAATCTTTAGTAGCACCCTATGCTGAATCATGTACGTGTGTATGTGTGCCTGTGGAGGTGAACCATGTGGTGGAGCAGGGAGGGAATCTTGGTAGTGTCATGACATAATAGTGCTATTGTTTTGCATGTCAATTTATTGCCATTGGTTCAATGAGGCAATGTTTGGCGTATTGTCCATCATGAATTTGATGCTACTGTTAGAGTAATATGCTAATGTCTTTCTATCCTTTCTCACTAAGCTAATGAAGGTTTCACCTTGTTCCTACTTGTGCAAACATGGATCATGTTGTGCCAATCATACATTTTAGTGGAACTACACAAGACAATACAATGAACTGTATCCCAGCCAGTGCTTTAACTCTGCTGGAAGTTCTTGACAATCTTTCGATATAATCTCAGCACTAGTAAACAAGAGTGATTTCAACCATACATTTGAAGTGCACAAAAATATATCCTATTGAGTGATTCCAGTGAGTGCTTTATCATCTCTTCTGGGACTGCATGAATAAGCTTTTTTGCTCAGGTTGCTACCGGCCTAAGGCCTTCATCCATATTAGTTTGCTTTCATCTCTATTTGTATCGTGCTACTGTCATGAGAAACTCCTTTATCTTTGCATGTTAAAGTTTTACAACCTATGATACATGGCAATGCTTTGAGTGTTGAGCTAATTGGCACTGATTAAATAAACTAATACCTATCTTTAACCAAGACTACTATGTTTCTAACTTTACCCATTAAGATAATGAGGGTGCTTCTATTTGTTAGTGTACATTTCATGAACTAGTCCCCTATTACAGTAATCTCACTCTCTCAATATATGTGCCAATAGGGATGCACGATTTTTGTGGAACTGCACAAAAACTTTGGGTGCTTCATTGCCTCGACATCTTCCTTCCTTTCCTGTCAGTCGCTTATCTGCGCTTGCTTCCATCCTTTGCTGTCAGTCGCTTCGCTTATCTCGGCTTCTAGTCAAAGGAAATAGTAATTGATATGCTACCTCACATAGGTTGGTACTGGTCTTTATCCTGATTATTGTGCTTGTCATATGTATTGGTAATTTGGTATTATGCTACTGTTTGTCGATTTCATAAAGGAGTAACTTGGAGCCTGAACTCGCAGGCAAATCATTACATTGGGCGTTTTCAGTAGAACTGCACAAAAAGATCAGATGGACAGATACTTATGCCGTTGTTATGTACTCCAAAGTTCACTCAGACAAGCATCGATGTTGACAAGAAGTAGTGCCTATATTCTTTCGAGTATCAACCGGCGTCAACCAGTTGTCAAACTCCAAGTATTAGGAGAGTGAACGCCAAAAATATTGCTTGGCGCATAGCCCAGAAAAATGCAGTCCAGTCTTTGGTCCCAACTTGTGCCTTTTGGTTACACTACAAAAAAAAAGACACATCCGTGACATTTTGGGCCAAACGAATTTTTTTTCTGTCATACTTATGACACTTCTATGACGATAATTGTGACAAAACCCGGTATGATCATAGATGTGGTGGGGTCCTAATCTATGAAAAGAATCATGATAGAAAATGGGCTTTCCGTCCTGGGCGGGCGGGAGACGCAGCTGCATGACATTCTTTGGGCCGTCCATGACGGAAAAAACCATGGTAGAAGCGAGGGCGAGGAAAATATCAGGGTGTTCCCGGTTACGATGGGTGGTCGGGGCCGAGCGATGCGTGTTTCTCTCGTACACGCACGCGCGTGGGTGAGAGGCGTTGGGCTCTAACTGAACCCGAGCGAGGCGTTGGGCTCTAACTGAACCCGAGCGATTGCATTGCAGGCTACGCGTTACTGAACCCAAGCGATCGATCGATCGCTGTTGACTGAACCAGATCGAGCGATTCCTTCGCTACTGCTGCTAACTGAAGCCGATCGATGCTGCCTCTGGATAAACAGTGAGCGTTGCTGGGGGGTTTGGATGAACAGTTCCCGGTGGGGGTCGATGAAAAGGACCCCGTGGTGTTGCCTCTGGATGAACAGGACCCCGATCGATCGAGCCGGTTGGGGCTGGATGAACAGGACCCCGTGGAGGGCTGGATGAATAGGACCACCCCGTGGAGGGCTGGATGAATAGTAGATGGTGGAGGGCTGGATGAACAGTAGCCCGTGGAGGGGTGGTTGAACAGGAGCCCGTGGAGAGGGCTGGTTGAACAGCAGCCGGTGGAGTAACGCGCGGTGGAGGCTGGATGAACAATCGCAGGTGGAGGCTGGAGGAGGTCAACGGTGGATTAACAGTAGCCCGTGGAGGCTGGAGGGGGTCGACGGTGGAGATGAACAGTATCCCGTGGAGTCCCGTTTTGCGGTACGCCACACCCCTCCCGATGAACAGGACCCCCGTTTCGACCGTAGCGCTCTAACACAAGTCTATTTCCTCTGTTTTGCGGTACGCCACACCCCTCCCAATCAACAGGACCCCCGTTTCGATCGTAGGAGGTCCGTTTCCTCCATTTTGCGGTACGCGAGACCCCTCCCGATGAACAGGATCCTGTTTTGAACGTGGCTGGTCGAACACAAGGCCGTTTCCTCCGTTCTGTGGTACGCCAGGCCTCATTTCCATCGGCTGTTCCATCCAAGCCGGTTGGCTCCCACGCGTTCCGTTGCCTTCCGATGAACACGACACATTCCGTTGCCTCCCCATGAACACGATGACGACGCATGTGATGCCCCCGATTCAATCGTACACTAATCATGCACGCAAATGTGTACGATCAAGATCAGGGACTCACGGGAAGATATCACAACACAACTCTACAACATAAATAAGTCATACAAGCATCATAATACAAGCCAGGGGCCTCGAGGGATCGAATACAAGTGCTCGATCATAGACGAGTCAGCGGAAGCAACAATATCTGAGTACAGACATAAGTTAAACAAGTTTGCCTTAAGAAGGCTAGCACAAAAGTAGCAATGATCGAAAAGGCAAGGCCTCCTGCCTGGGACCTCCTAACTACTCCTCGAAGCCGAACTCCAAGTAGAATCATCCTCGGGATCTCTAGCTCCTGGACTCCAGCATCTGGTTGCGACAACCAGGTAGAATGGAAAGGGGGAAAAGAGGGAGAAAAGCAACCGTGAGTACTCATCCAAAGTACTCGCAAGCAAGGAGCTACACTACATATGCATGGGTATATGTGTAAAGGGCCATATCGGTGGACTGAACTTCAGAATGCCAGGATAAGAGGGGGATAGCTAATCCTGTCGAAGACTACGCTTCTGGCCACCTCCATCTTGCAGCATGTAGAAGAGAGTAGATGGTAAGTCACCAAGTAGCATCGTATAGCATAATCCTACCCGGCGATCCCCTCCTCGTCGCCCTGTTAGAGAGCGATCACCGGGTTGTATCTGGCACTTGGAAGGGTGTGTTTTATTAAGTATCCAGTTCTAGTTGTCATAAGGTCAAGGTACAACTCCGGGTCGTCCTTTTACCGAGGGACACGGCTATTCGAATAGATAAACTTCCCTGCAGGGGTGCACCACATAACCCAACACGCTCGATCCCATTTGGCCGGACACACTTTTCTGGGTCATGCCCGGCCTCGGAAGATCAACACGTCGCAGCCCCACCTAGGATCAACAGAGAGGTCAGCACGCCGGTATAAATCCTATGCGCGCAGGGGTCTGGGCCCATCGCCCATTGCACACCTGCATGTTGCGTACGCGGCCGGAAGCAGACCTAGCCTAGCAGGCGTTCCAGTCCAATCCGGCGCGTGCCGCTCCGTCGCTGACGTCAAGAAGAGCTTCGGCTGATACCACGACGTCGAGTGCCCATAACTGTTCCCCGCGTAGTTGGTTAGTGCGTATAGACCAAATGGCCAGACTCAGATCAAATACCAAGATCTCGTTAAGCGTGTTAAGTATCCGCGAATGCCGACCAGGGCCAGGCCCACCTCTCTCCTAGGTGGTCTCAACCTGACCTGTCACTCCGCCATAAAGTAACAGTCGGGGCCATCAGGAACCCAGGCCCACCTCTACCGGGATGGATCCACCTGTTCTTTCAACCCCCTCATCAGAATCACTTGCGGGTATTCAACGAGCCGACCCGACTTTAGTCACCACATGTGTGATGTATATAAAGTATATAGTATATACCCGTGATCACCTCCCGAAGTGATCATGGCCCAGTAGTATAGCATGGCAGACGGACAAGAGTGTAGGGCCACTGATGGAACACTAGCATCCTATACTAAGCAGTAGGATAGCAGGTAAGGGTAACAACTGTAGCAACAATGACAGGCTATGCATCAGGATAGGATTAACCAAAAGCAGTAACATGCTACACTACTCTAATGCAAGCAGTATAGAGAAGAATAGGCGATATCTGGTGATCAAGGGGGGGCTTGCCTGGTTGCTCTGGCAAGAAGGAGGGATCGTCAACACCGTAGTCGAACTGGGGGTCGCCGGCAGTCTCTGGGTCTACCGGAAAGAATTAACGGAGGGGGAACACAATAAATAACAGAGCAATCAAAGCCTCGCAAAGCGTAACATGGCAATACGCGGTCTAGAGGTGACCTAACGCAGTAATAGGTGATACTGGTGAAGTGGGGAAAACATCCAGGAAAGAATACCCTGTGTTTCGCGTTTTTTGGACAGATGAATCGGAGAGGAAAGTTGCATGTTTGCTATGCTAGGGATGTGTGGCGGATGAACGGGCTGTGTATTCGGAGTCGTCTCGTCGTTCTGAGCAACTTTCATGTACAAAGTTTTTCCATCCGAGCTACGGTTTATTTTATATGATTTTCTAAAGTTTTAAATCATTTTTACAATTTATTTAATTCAATATTTGCTGACGTCATCATGACGTCAGCATGACATCAGCAGTCAACAGAGGCGTTGACTGGTCAACTGACGTGTGGGTCCCGTTCGTCATTGACTGTTAGTCTAATTAGGGTTTAACTAATCTAAGTACTGTTTAATTAAGCTAACTAGTTAATTAGATTAATTAATTCATTAATTAATTAACTAATTTATTTATTTATTTAATTTAATTATTATTATTTTTATATTCATCATTTTTTAACGTTCCAGGGGCTGGGCCCACATGTCATTGGCCCTAGGGGCCTTATCGGGTTAGGGCGGCGGTTAATGGGGCGGGCGCTGGGTGCGGGCGCTCGTGCCCAAGGCCACAGCAGCAGGCCGAGCACGGCGGCAGAGGAGCACGGCGCGGGGAGGCCGCAAGGCACGCGTGCGGGGACGCACGGGGGCATGGCCAGGGCGCGGCGTCCGCGGCGACGGCGACCAGCGTGGCACGGTACACGGGACAGAGAGGAGGGGAGTGGAGGCCGGGGGGCCTCACCGGCGGCTCCAGGGGATTGGCAGTGGGCTCGAGCTCGAGGGGGAGGACGGGGACGCGGTCGACGACGAAGAGGATGGCGAGGCGGCAATCCGGGCGAGGAAGGTTCGGCGAGGTGGTGGTGGCGATGACGGGCGATGGCGTCGGGTCGGTGACGTGGCGACGCGTGCGCGAGGGAGAGGAGAGGCGAGGAGTCCAAGAGGGCGGCGCCAGCGCCGGCTGGCGGCGGCCTTAGCGGTGCCGCGGCTTGCGTTGGGCGCAGGCGTACGGGAAGCCGTTGGGGAGGAGGTCGAGGACGAGGAGGTGCTTGGCAGGGAGGCGGTCCGGCGAGGGGGGTTCCGAGCGGTGGCGGGGCAGTCCGGCTAGCGGCGAGGTAGCGTGTCAAGGTCGAGGAGGCGACGGGCATCGGGGCGGCGGGGGACCTGGCTCCTCTGCCTCGCTCCAGACGAGGGGGAGGAGACGAGGAAGAGAGGGGAACGTGGGAGGAGCGAGTGGGGAGTGGGGTGCTAGGGTTTCGGGGGGGGAAGTGGATAAGAGGGAGTGGGGGAGGAGTGGCCGGCTAGGCCTGGTGGGTTGGCCCAGTTGGGCCTGTGGTCACCTGGGCCGAAGCCCGGGGGGGTTTCTCTTCTTCTTCTTTTTTGTCTTTTGTATTTACTTTCTTTTATTTATTTTCTCTTCTGTTTTAATTCAATTTAAAATATTTATGCATTTTATAAAACTATGTCTTCTACACCATAATTATCGATGTAATATTTAGTACAAACCGAACATTTTTATTTTAATGTTTGAAAACTTTTATTATTTACCAAATTTTGAATTTGGAATTTGGACCGGTTTTGATCTAACGATAGATTAGCAACAGTAACGGAGGTAACGTGGCACCATTAGCGTGGGATTGTTGTAGCTTAATTACCCGGGCGTCACAATTCTCCTCCTCTACAAGAAATCTCGTCCCAAGATTTAAGAGGGGGAGTAAGGGGGAAGGGATTTGGTCGCGAAATTCTAACGAGTCTTCTCGGTCTTGGTTGCTATTCTCAGAGAGGTCGATCCACTATGTTGATGTCTTCATTTCTCTGCTTCAGGTCATCATGCTGAAGTCGGCATCCTTTCTTCTGGAACTCAATCGTACTTACAAATGTATAAAGGGGGTATTCCGGGACAACGGACCTCTGCAAGGTTGACTATCTGGTAGCTAATATCGGGGAAGGTGGCGGAAAGTAACTCTCGAACTGGAACTTTAAGAAGATATCGAGAGTAAAGTAAGGAGGTATCATGGGAAGTTTCAAGTAGGTAGGCAATCGTTCGATGCCTGAAACAAAGTGTAAAAGGGGTCCAGAGCAATGGGAATAAGTTTTGTGTCTGATACCAGAATTGATGATCTCACGGGAGGTGGCTCGTGAATTATATACGAGGCCACGCGCGAGGAACATCCTTGGGAACAGGGGGTGTACAGGAGAGTCAGGTTTCGATCCTGTGGAACTGTGGGTTATGGGCCCACCATGTGGATTAAAAGTAGGAGGAACGGTGACATCTTGCACGGTCATGATAGCAAGACATGTCAGAGGGTAGCCTGTCGATTATGTCGGCAACAACGTCGGTACCAAGGGCGAGGGACGAAGAGAACCATTTTCCTGCTCGTTGAAACGAGGCGGACCAGTAGGCAAAGTTCTCGTCCATCGGCGGTTACCGGAATGTCATCAACAAAAGTAACAGGGTCTTACTGACAGAATTGTACACCGAGGTGTTTACATAAGCAGGGAATATTAATGCTTAGATCATATAGATCACAAGAAAGGTTAAACCAAACAATGGAAAGGAAAATATGTTTATCAGAGTAAACAGAACAATGGAAAGGAAAATGTGTTTAAGCACATATTTCAGGGATATATCCTTCCCCAAGGGCAAGCGGGGCATGATATCCGTGACAGGATATAATGTAGAAAACCATTTAGGTAAGGGGAGAGGAATTTCATGTCATTACCCAAACAACGGTGTTTGGATAATTGAGCAAGAAACATTTAGCATTGGGCTTCAAATGTTCTTGTTGAAAATCGGAGTACCACAGACATGCTTCGAGATAGCATTGACATGGTCATTAGGTAAAGATCAGGCTATGGATACACAAAGGATCCATCAGGAACAACTTATGGAATAAGTCTTACAATTTCCTCATGGAAGAATGGCTAACCTTGGTAAAGAGGATACTATATCAATAGGTCATCCGGCCAGGTGTGCTAGGCATGACATCATCTTACCGGGTTATATAAAGACCAATGTTATAACTCTTGGAATTATGTTCCAACCATCATTTCTGACCAAGATTCAGATCAGATTGGTGTCAGGATACCTCAGACTCAGGATGCCTGAGAAGAAAGGTGCAACACAAATTGTCGAGGTGACATTGTATGATTCTCGGGAATTAAACCATGGAAGCGAGTTCCGAAACAAGAGTTCATCATTAAATCAAGGAGAGGATGAGGGGGTGGCTGATGGACTCAGCGACAATTCCTCGAGATTTCCAAAAAGATGGATTTCCATAATCATGTGAACAAGGAGATAACATTTGTCAGATCAAATGGTATAATGATGTATGCTCGAGGAAAACATACACAATTAAACATTGGTTGAAAGGTGCACCCGAAATATGGGCTGGGTTGCACGACCAACGTCGGAATGGTGATTCAATAATCAATAGTCTAAGAATGAACGGCCGACCATTAACTTCAAAGCAATAGGGTTGCTAGAAGGGCAGGATCCAAACAGCACCGCTCACTCGTTGGTACCCCGGTTGGAATCAACACGAGGACCCAAGAAGGAATGGTGATGGTGAGAAGTATCACCATACCAAGATTTCTTAAGAGGTGGTGAAATTCTCACAACATTGAGGACAAAAGAGATGTTAATGTTCCAAGGTAAAGAAGAACAATTGCTGGATAGCAAGGAACTTAAAGTTCATTCAAAACAAGACCAAGTCTGTGTTTGAAAGGAAGGCATGGATGTGGTCGATGATAACACAGATCATCGAGGGACAAGCATGGAATTTCTCATCATGAATTCAATTGATATCTCGGAAGAAGTTAAAATGTTGACGATGATCACGACACACTTGTCGAGAGGTTTCTTGAAGATGTAATCGATCGGCAATGACATCAAGTCAAAGGAATGGTGAAGCGAAAAGTTATTGGAACCAAGGGTACGACACAAACTCCAAACCAAGCTTGTTGTTGGAGGTGAAACGATAAGATGAGGAAGATCGACATAAGCTTAGCTCATCATCGAAAGTTGTGCTCCACGGTTAAGGACCAGGTAGCACAGTTAAAATTTAGCACGCTAATGATATAGCCGATCAGGCTAGGAATGACTTAAATGATTATTAAACTCATAAGCAACGAAAATTACTTAGAGTTATTGACTCGGAGTGTGGAATTGATTCACTTATCGGTGTCCTTGAGGGGTTCTAACAACTCAGAACCCGTTGGAAAAATGGAATCGGCAAGAATATTAGTTGATGAAGAACTCATAAGAAGTTAAGTAGTTCCTTGGCATTCTCGAGATACCAGGGGGGTAATACTCGACGACAGACCAAAGTAGAGGTTGGACGGGGGTATTGCTCTGCAGAGGACAAGTGCTTAAACTTGCACGAGAAATGGTATTTAAAGGAGAACATGGTCAGAACCACGATTGAAAAAGGCCAGATCCCAGATATAAGATGAACTTATACCAAGGGAATAATTAATTTTAAAAGAAGCTTCGATGAGAAGATCTACATCGTGTCCATGGGCATGAACACAAAGTTCAAGGTCGACTCCCACTTCTCCAATGCATATCCTTTCATTTACTTCTCGCGTTCGATGAAGTTGTAGTGTTGAAATTTTATATGGCAAAATACCAGAAGAGTATGACTCGTGAAAACTTTCGAGTTCACACATATTAAGGAAGGCATAGGTTCAAGCCATCGGGGCTTCTTAGAACATATACCACGAACTTCAGAAGTAAATAACACAAGCTCAAAAGTAGAGCATGGTTGACAAAGGAGAGGATACAATTTACCAAAGGCTTTATATATCCATGGAAAAGCTCACAAGGTTATTTGTATATGAAGGATATTGTCGGATAAACTCCAACAAAGGACCCGGTGGTCTTCAAGGGATCTGATGTGAGCATCGGTACTCAACCAGAGGAAGAAAAAATGCAAGGAGATCCGATTAGAGAACAACTGACTAATTCAAAGCTCAATTGCAAAGGAATTTATGATTTCCAAATCAAGGGATCAAAAGCAATCATTCTGATCGAAAATGAATAAGCTCAACAGACTTAGAAGCACAACCGATCAAGGCATTGATTGGTCAAGAACCAGCTCACATTCAAATGACATCTGAGCCAGAAGGATGAATTCTAGGATCTAACTGAGGATTGTGAGCATTCGCAACATATTGAATCAACGGACTCAAAATGATAATGACAAGGGATGCCAATAAGATTACGAGACTTATGGGATTAACCATAATGCAAGCAAACAAGAATTTCAAGAGCAATAGGCTCCTGAGGATTTTCGGAAGATCGAATAGTATTTTGAAAACTATTGTGAAATACATGAATCAACTGGGGATGAGTCGATACTCGGTAGGTGCGAGTAATTATCCGTATGGGTATTTCTGCGGCAAGGAACTACAAGGCAGTGGTACAAGGGGTTCTTAAAAGCCGGAGAGCAATTCGATGTATCTGGTAATAACAAGAGAAACTCAGAGTAATTGTATGAACAACAAGTGTATGTCGTTATCCATATGGATATATCGGTAGTAGGGAATTGAAAAGGCAGAGGGCACAAGGGTCTCGGGAATGATCGAAGAGTATCTTCAACATCTTCTGGTGCAGTCGGCGACCATCTGTGATAAGGGGCTCTCCGGGAGAAAGTATTTACGAGAACCTACAGTTAGTGTTTTTAGCAAAATCATTTAACCCAAATAGGAAACAGTTCAGAGTCCCAAAGTGAAGGTCGAGGAATAAAAGATCCTAATACCACCCAATGGCGACGTGGGCCCATAAGACACACAGCCATGTTAGTAAAAGTTTTTCAATGACTAGACTCGACTTCTGCCAAGGAGTTTGGAAGGGGGATTCCTACAGGCAGTCGGCTCTAATACCAACTTGTGACGCTCCCGATTCAATCGTACACTAATCATGCACGCAAATGTGTACGATCAAGATCAGGGACTCACGGGAAGATATCACAACACAACTCTACAACATAAATAAGTCATACAAGCATCATAATACAAGCCAGGGGCCTCGAGGGATCGAATACAAGTGCTCGATCATAGACGAGTCAGCGGAAGCAACAATATCTGAGTACAGACATAAGTTAAACAAGTTTGCCTTAAGAAGGCTAGCACAAAAGTAGCAACGATCGAAAAGGCAAGGCCTCCTGCCTGGGACCTCCTAACTACTCCTCGAAGCCGAACTCCAAGTAGAATCATCCTCGGGATCTCTAGCTCCTGGACTCCAGCATCTGGTTGCGACAACCAGGTAGAATGGAAAGGGGGAAAAGAGGGAGAAAAGCAACCGTGAGTACTCATCCAAAGTACTCGCAAGCAAGGAGCTACACTACATATGCATGGGTATATGTGTAAAGGGCCATATCGGTGGACTGAACTTCAGAATGCCAGGATAAGAGGCGGATAGCTAATCCTGTCGAAGACTACGCTTCTGGCCACCTCCATCATGCAGCATGTAGGAGAGAGTAGATGGTAAGTTCACCAAGTAGCATCGTATAGCATAATCCTACCCGGCGATCCCCTCCTCGTCGCCCTGTTAGAGAGCGATCACCGGGTTGTATCTGGCACTTGGAAGGGTGTGTTTTATTAAGTATCTAGTTCTAGTTGTCATAAGGTCAAGGTACAACTCCGGGTCGTCCTTTTACCAAGGAACACGGCTATTCGAATAGATAAACTTCCCTGCAGGGGTGCACCACATAACCCAACACGCTCGATCCCATTTAGCCGGACACACTTTTCTGGGTCATGCCCGGCCTCGGAAGATCAACACGTCGCAGCCCCACATAGGCTCAACAGAGAGGTCAGCACACCGGTCTAAATCCTATGCGCACAGGGGTCTGGGCCCATCACCCATTGCACACCTGCATGTTGCGTACGCGGTCGGAAGCATACCTAGTCTAGCAGGCGTTCCAGTCCAATCCAGCGCGCGCCGCTCCGTCGGTGACGTCAAGAAGACCTTCGGTTGATACCACGACGTTGAGTGCCCATAACTGTTCCCGCGTAGTTGGTTAGTGCGTATATACCAAATGGCCAGACTCAGATCAAATACCAAGATCTCGTTAAGCGTGTTAAGTATCCGCGAACGCCGACCAGGGCCAGGCCCACCTCTCTCCTAGGTGGTCTCAACCTGACCTGTCACTCCGCCATAAAGTAACAGTCGGGGCCGTCAGGAACCCAGGCCCACCTCTACCGGGATGGAGCCACCTGTCCTTTCAGCCCCCTCATCAGAATCACTTGCGGGTACTCAACGAGCCAACCCGACTTTAGTCACCACATGTGTGACTTTAGTCACCACATGTGTGATCGTCAACACCGTAGTCGAACTGGGGGTCGCCGGCAGTCTCTGGGTCTACCGGAAAGAATTAACAGAGGGGAAACACAATAAATAACAGAGCAATCAAAGCCTCACAAAGTGTAACATGGCAATACGCGGTCTAGAGGTGACCTAACGCAGTAATAGGTGATACTGGTGAAGTGGGGAAAACATCCGGGAAAGAATCCCCGGTGTTTCGCGTTTTCGGACAGATGAATCGGAGAGGAAAGTTGCGTGTTTGCTATGGATGTGTGGCGGACAAACGGGCTGTGTATTCGGATTCGTCTCGTCGTTCTGAGCAACATTCATGTACAAAGTTTTCCCATCCGAGCTACGGTTTATTTTATATGATTTTCTAAAGTTTTAAATCATTTTTACAATTTGTTTAATTTATTTAATTCAACATTATCTAGAATAGTGTTTGCTGACGTCAGCATGACATCAGCAGTCAACAGAGGCGTTGACTGGTCAACTAACGTGTGGGTCCCATTCGTCATTTACTGTTAGTCTAATTAGGGTTTAACTAATCTAAGTACTGTTTAATTAAGCTAACTAGTTAATTAGATTAATTAAATAGGATTAATTAATTAATTAATTAAATTATCTTAATTATTATTATTTTTTATATTCATCATTTTTTAACGTTCCAGGGGCTAGGCCCACATGTCATTGGCCCTAGGGGCCTTATCGGGTTAGGGCGGCGGTTAACGGGGCGGGCGCTGGGTGCAGGCGCTCGTGCCCGAGGCCACAGCAGCAGGCCGAGCACGGCGGCAGAGGAGCACGGCGCGGGGAGACCGCAGGGCACGCGCGCGGGGACGCACGGGAGCGCACGGGGGCATGGCCAGGGCGCGGCGTCCGCGGCGACGGCGACCAGCGTGGTGCGGTACACGGGACAGAGAGGAGGGGAGTGGAGGCCGGGGGGCTCACCGGCGGCTGCAGGGGATTGGCAGGCCTCGGAAGATCAACACGTCGCAGCCCCACATAGGCTCAACAGAGAGGTCAGCACGCCGGTCTAAATCCTATGCGCGCAGGGGTCTGGGCCCATCGCCCATTGCACACCTGCATGTTGCGTACGCGGTCGGAAGCATACCTAGTCTAGCAGGCGTTCCAGTCCAATCCAGCGCGCGCCGCTCCGTCGGTGACGTCAAGAAGAGCTTCGGCTGATACCACGACTTCGAGTGCCCATAATTGTTCCCGCGTAGTTGGTTAGTGCGTATATACCAAATGGCCAGACTCAGATCAAATACCAAGATCTCGTTAAGCGTGTTAAGTATCCGCGAACGCCGACCAGGGCCAGGCCCACCTCTCTCCTAGGTGGTCTCAACCTGACCTGTCACTCCACCATAAAGTAACAGTCGGGGCCGTCAGGAACCCAGGCCCACCTCTACCGGGATGGAGCCACCTGTCCTTTCAGCCCCCTCATCAGAATCACTTGCGGGTACTCAACGAGCCAACCCGACTTTAGTCACCACATGTGTGATGTATATAAAGTTTATAGAATGTACCCGTGATCACCTCCCGAAGTGATTACGGCCCAGTAGTATAGCATGGCAGACGGACAAGAGTGTAGGGCCACAGATGGAGCACTAGCATCCTATACTGAGCAGTAGGATAGCAGGTAAGGGTGACAACTGTAGCAACAATGACAGGCTATGCATCAGGATAGGATTAACGGAAATCAGTAACATGCTACACTACTCTAATGCAAGCAGTATAGAGAAGAATAGGCGATATCTGGTGATCAAGGGGGCTTGCCTGGTTGCTCTGGCAAGAAGAAGAAGGGGTCGTCAACACCGTAGTCGAACTGGGGGTCGCTGGCAGTCTCTGGGTCTACCGGAAAGAATTAACGGAGGGGAAACACAATAAATAACAGAGCAATCAAAGCCTCACAAAGCGTAACATGGCAATACGCGGTCTAGAGGTGACCTAACGCAGTAATAGGTGATACTGGTGAAGTGGGGAAAACATCCGGGAAAGAATCCCCGGTGTTTCGCGTTTTCGGACAGATGAATCGGAGAGGAAAGTTGCGTGTTTGCTATGGATGTGTGGCGGACGAACGGGCTGTGTATTCGGATTCGTCTCGTCGTTCTGAGCAACATTCATGTACAAAGTTTTCCCATCCGAGCTACGGTTTATTTTATATGATTTTCTAAAGTTTTAAATCATTTTTACAATTTGTTTAATTTATTTAATTCAACATTATCCAGAATAGTGTTTGCTGACGTCAGCATGACATCAGCAGTCAACAGAGGCGTTGACTGGTCAACTAACGTGTGGGTCCCATTCGTCATTGACTGTTAGTCTAATTAGGGTTTAACTAATCTAAGTACTGTTTGATTAAGCTAACTAGTTAATTAGATTAATTAAATAGGATTAATTAATTAATTTAATTATTTTTTTTTTTT
>NC_057799.1:333604454-333630907 GCF_018294505.1 Triticum aestivum
CACGGGGGCATGGCCAGGGCGCGGCATCCGCGGCGACGGCGACCGGCGTGGTGCGGTACACGGGACAGAGAGGAGGGGAGTGGAGGCCGGGGGGCTCACCGGCGGCTGCAGGGGATTGGCAGTGGGCTCGAGCTCGAGGGGGAGGACGGGGACGCATGCGACAACGAAGAGGATGGCGAGGCGGCGATCCGGGCGAGGAAGGTTCGGCGAGCTGGTGGTGGCGACGACGGGCGATGGCGTCGGGTCGGTGACGTGGCGACGCGTGCGCGAGGGAGAGGAGAGGCGAGGAGTCCGAGAGGGCGGTGCCGGCACCGGCTAGCGGCGGCCTTAGCGGAGCCGCGGCTTGCGTTGGGCGCAGGCGTACGGGAAGCCGTTGGGGAGGAGGTCGAGGACGAGGAGGCGCTTGGCAGGGAGGCGGTCCGGCGAGGGGGTTCCGAGCGGCGGCGGGGCAGTCCGGCTAGCGGCGAGGTAGCGTGTCAGGGTCGAGGAGGCGACAGGCATCGGGGCGGCGGGGGATCTGGCTCCTCTACCTCGCTCCAGACGGGGGGAGGAGACAAGGGAGAGAGGGGAACGTGGGAGGAGCGAGTGGGGAGTGGGGTGCTAGGGTTTCGGGGGGGAAGTGGATAAGAGGGAGTGGGGGAGGAGTGGCCGGCTGGGCCTGGTGGGTTGGCCTAGTTGGGCCTGTGGTCAGCTGGGCCGAAGCCCGGGGGTTTCTCTTCTTCTTCTTTTTTGTCTTTTGTATTTTCTTTCTTTTATTTATTTTCTCTTCTGTTTTAATTCAATTTAAAATATTTATGCATTTTATAAAACTGTGTCTTCTACACCATAATTATCTATGTAATATTTAGTACAAACCGAACATTTTTATTTTAATGGTTGAAAACTTTTATTATTTACCAAATTTTGAATTTGGAATTTGGACCGGTTTTGATCTAACGATAGATTAGCAACAGTAATGGAGGTAACGTCGCACCATTAGCGTGGGATTGCTGTAGCTTAATTACCCGGGCGTCACAACGCAGTTTCTCCGTTCCAACCCAGCCATGTACACGAGCCCTGGCCGTACGTACGCGCGAGTAGGCGTTCGAGACCCCGCCCTTGTGTACATACTTGGCCGTATTAACTTTCTTGCACCCTGGTCGTTGTACATACGTGTACATGCTACGTGCGCGCCTCTACTACGACACGTGCGCGCCTCTACATCGACCAGTATGTACGTACACGTTCGCAACCAGAATGACAACGCTACGTACGCTTCAACCAGGTGGGTCCCGACTGTCAGGCACTTCCTTGCGTGCGAAGATGTAGCTGGTGGGTCCCAACAGTCAGGGGGCGAATCGTTTTTTTTGTCCGGATGCACTTCCTTGCGTGCGAAGATGTAGCTGGTAGGTCCCAGCAGTCAGGGGGAAACATTTTTTTTGCGAAATACGGTGGCCTGTCCAGTGGGTCCCCGTTGTCAGGTTCAGGAATAATTATTTTCCGCGTAATAAGGAGGCACTTCCTTGCGGCTGCCGTGGACCCAGCTGTCAGCCTCTCCATGTACAGCACTCTTTCGCTGGAAGTCGGTCGTTGAACACATTGACCACGCCGCGCCGAGAGCACCAAGGCGGTGGACGACGGCGAGGCCTAGGAAGGGGATGACACGGAGCCAGGGAAGACGCAGCAGTGGATGCCCATGCGGAGAGGAGTACGAGGGTTCACTGGTTCGGCTGCGGTGTGAGGCTACCGTCGCCGCAGAATAACAGGGGGTGTGGGTGAGTAGAGGGATGGCTTGGCCAGCGGTGGGAGTATTAGGGGGCGGTGAGGCCTCCGCGGCATCACAGCCGGCCACGTGAGGCAGGAGCATGCGGCACGACCGGCACTGCTTTGGGTGGCTGGAGCAAGAAGACCAGAGGTTGAAGAAGCACTACGGCCGTTGGATAGACATCGTATGGTCACTGGAGCTAGAATCGTTCATACTGACTAAGTTAACAAAGCACTACGTCCCCGCCAACTAAGTAGGCCCACAAGTCAGCCTCCCACCAAGGTGGGTCCCAATTAGCAGGGGGAGTATTCATTTTTTGTGCGTAATAAGGAGGCACTTCCGGCGGGTCCGAGCTGACAGCGGGGGGAACGTTTTTTTTTTGCGAAATACGGTGGCTCGTCTGGTGGGACCCAGCAGTCAGGGGGAAATATTTTTTCGCCAAATACGGTGGCCCGTCTGGTTGGTCCTTGCTGTCAGGTGGAGGAATAATTATTTTCCGCGTAATAAGGAGGCACTTCCTTGCGGCTGCCGTGGACCCAGCTGTCAGCCTCTCCGCGATAGTACTCTTCTGATGGAAGTCGTTCCTTGACCACGTTGACCATGCTGCGCCGAGAGCACCAGGGCGGTGGACGACTGCGAGACCTAGGAAGGGGACAACGCAGAGCCGGGGAAGACACGGCAGTGGATGCCCACGCGGAGAGGGGTACGAGGGTTCACTGGTTCGGCTGCGATGTGAGGCTGTCGTCGCCGCAGAATAACAGGGGATGTGGGTGAGTAGAGGGATGCCCTGGCCAGCGGTGGGAGTAGTAGGGGGGGTGAGGCCTGCACGGGAGGCGGAAGCAGGCGGTCCCGCCGGCGCTGGATTTGGCGGCTGGAGTAAGAGGATCAGAGATTGAAAAAACACGACGGCCGTTGGATTGACATCCAACGGTTACGTCTGCTAGAATCGTTTGTTGACATATATAATAACTAAAAAAATCTTGCATACGCGTCAACATAATAGGCCCATAAGTCAGACCATTCCCTCTTTTTTAATAATTTATATATAGCTCATTGCGACTTCTTATGCAATTTATTGCAGTCCGTTTTTTTGGTTGGCCAGGGCCAATTTCGCATATTTTGTGGGTTCCAAACTATTTTTAATACTGAAATTTCGAGCCAGATTTAAAGTACTTTGAAGATATATTTAAATTAGGTTAATGCCAAGTGAAATAGGAATCTGGAAATGTGAAAAAATCATAAATTATAATGTAATTGCCAATTTGTCATCTGTTTTTATATTTACAACCCATTTCATATTACTTTCAAGATTTGCAGGCGTCTTGAAAGAGTTGCAGCCCATCACGGCGTAGGAAAATAAGTAGGCCTGGATTGGGTATTCTTCAGAAAAAATAAACTAGGCTCATTTCACAAAGAAAAAATAGCTGGGCTGGTCACATGGTGAACATAAAATATAAGCCTGGGCTAGACGGGCCACAGCCCAGTTCAAACCCTGCTCCGTCTCAACAATAACATAAAAATACTGCTCGATCAGCTACGTCCTAGGTGTCAGCCGATCTTGTGTTGTTCTGTTGTCTATTGACTATATACACTCACAATGTCGTGGGTCCCAGATGTCAGGAAAACACTAGGAGGAAGCATTTTATTTTTCCATACGCTAACATGGTGGGCCCGTACTGTCATCCTCTCCATGTACTTCTGCCGATTCCTATTGTATGTTGACCATGTTGACGACGCGAGAGGGCGCCGCCGCGGCGAGCGCACCAAAGCACGCGGAGGACGACGGCGAGGCCTCGGACGTCGGCGTTAACGATTTAGGAGACGGTGGGGCGGCGATGCGTGCGCTGAGGCGTAGCCAGCCGTGGGAGGCAGAAGCAGGCGGCCCCGCCGGCGCTGGTTTGGTTTCGGCGGCTGGAGGAAGACAGGACTGAAGAAACACGACAGACTGTAAAATCAGCAGGAGTACTTAACAACCTTAACTGAAACCAGCAGGGGCACTTAACAACCATGGCTGAAAGCAGTATGAGTACTTATACAGGTTCAACCGTACAAAGCACGCCTCAAACAATGCTACTTTGCCTACAGTTAACCAAGGGTGAGGCCGCCAAGCCCCAGGACAAGGCCTATTCTCCAAGATGGACGGGCCTTCATTATTTGAGACCACCCATGAATAAGTATCTTTTCACCTCCAAGGGGAATGGAGTAGGTCGACATAAACATCATGTTGTGACCAAGCGCAAGTCTGACCCAACCATGGTCAGGCATCTGTATAGGAACAATAGAACTGGGCAGTTTCTGTTTCAAGAAGATCACAACTGTAAAACTGTGTATAAGCAATAGTTTATGAACAACATATATAATAGAAAACAGCTCGTACCATAAGTTTCTCGACACAGTTGGACCTGTTCAACGAGTGCAGCAGTGGCACACATATCCCACGTGGCCTTCCACCATTTAAACACCCCACAAGGTCCTCAAGACGATCAATAAAGTGTAGGAACTTGTGGATGTCATCCCAGTCAACTTCAGTGCCATCAGTAACAGCCGAGTTGTTACAGAATAACAAACGAGCAGCCTGCTTAACTCAAAAAAAACCTACACGTGCAACCAATTATAAGAAAATATTAGTTAGAAGTAGCATCTTCGTGAGAGATTCGTTGCTACTTCTAAAGTTAAATTGTGATTAGTTAGACAGAATACGTGGATTAAGAAGTAATCGAGGCAACAAGCAAGAACCAGATACAAAACTAACATGGATGAACAATTGGAACGGCGTCGGGGTGGAAGATCGCAGTGAAGATGAGATCAGGTTCTGCTATTTCCATCAACATTCGTGTGCCAACTTTCAGTCTGTAACACTTGAGAAAGTTTATCCAAGTTCGGCCATAAAAAAAGCAGCGATCTTCTTGGTTCATGAACCCAACTCGGAACTTATATCCATGGCTAGTCTTCACTATGACCATTAAACTGGTGTATTCAGTTATGGCAAGGCCGAGCATCTTGAGTACATGTGTTCTGGCAGAGCAAATAATGCACTGCAGGAAAAATAATATGAGAACACAATGTATTCCCTATCCAAATCTAGAAATAACTTCCCCCTTCACGTCAGTGTTGACCATCGTACCGGTAGTACCTTTTCTCCAAATATAGCAATCCAAATTTCCAAATTAGTCGACAGCATGTTCAAAAAAACCACCCTCTAGGATAGAAAAGAGGATTCTAGGAACATACTGTGCGCGTTTTAAAATCCTGTGTTAGGATGAGAAGGAACAAGTGTGGCGTCTCGCCGAGGGCGCAGAAACCTGTAGGGTCCTCGCACTTTGGGCACTGCAAATGAAACACACTAGATTCAGTAGGAAGAAAAATGCATCAACGGTGGCGGCTGCCATCCTAGGATTACCCGCGACCAAGGGACTTGGATTTATCAGGGATGGATGAAGAATTCGTACCTGGTTCTCCATGAGAAAACCCTATGCAGTCGCTGAGAGGGGGTTTTCTCTGAACAAGCAGACGAGGGAGAAGGGGATTCAGGCCCAGTGAAATATTGCTGCTTCGTCCGTCCAGCTTACTGCGAAAGCTGGAAAGGGGGGGTTTGTGATTTGACGGCATATTGGGCATTACTGCGGCGCTACGACCGGGGTGTGTCTACCGTGCGGTTGTGCACTCTAATTTTTGCATATGGCACGTTGACCCCGTTGCCCGATGCCCCACATATCAGCGAAAGGAAGTAGAAAGACAGGAATAACTAGTTACACAAAAATATATTTTTGACAGAGAGATACTCCCTCTGTAAAGAAATATACAATCTTTCATATCACAACTTTATACACAAGAAAAATCAAGGGGAATATATATAACATATATAATTATAAAAAACAGAGTTCTTTTTAACACAGTATAGACGAGTTGGTGATGATGCTGTGCCTGCCATCCTGCAATATAGGCCGTCCAATTTATATCTGACGGATAGTAATGAAACTATGGCAATTTTGCGAAAAGGTACCCACACACCTCTCCACATTTGCAAATAAGGCCTTCCCTCGTTCATCCTTTTCTCTCACAAGATAAAATACTCATACAAATGCATCTTGATGTTACGTGCAATGCACGGCATTATGGGGGTTCAGCTGAGAATATAATACTCGGACAGGCTCATGGTTCTGGACTTTGGGCCGCAGGCCCACCCTGCATGTTTGGGGGCCCATGTGTTCTACCTCAGCGCTTTTCATATTGCAAGCGATCGGTATGGTGCTGGTTTTAGATGCTGTCGCAAGGCGAATAAACAAAATTGAAAAAAGCACGGCAGTTGTAGGAATGAAATCGAACGACAGTTCCTAACCAGCAATGAGAGTTGCAATTCTATCAATGATATACCATGTGATAAATAATACTGTCGTATTACTTATACACACAGGACACTTGTTTCAGCATGCCAGATTATTACATCAAAATCTCTCGGAGGATAGATCAGTTCGGCAGTTGCGTGCTGCTACTAAAGAATTTCAAAGTTGATTTGGACCATCTCTCCTTGCCGAGAAAGTTCTATTTTGAGATCATCCCCTACCGCAAGATATGATTTAGATTTGAACCTTGACCATCCTTTAGCATCAATCATCATCCGACCATCCTTTGTACTTACGGTATATTGAGCAGGTTCATTCACACCAAGGTTGCGCATGGTAAGAGAAACTTGGCCGCTGTCGCCCGGATTGTTGAACGACTCCCTCGTTGCTCTAGGAATTCTCTGTTTGCAAACAAGAAGACATACCCAAACAGTTAGATCAACACAGTGAATCATGCGAAACAACATGGAAAGAAAAAAGAACGAAACACTTGGGCGGCCAATGCTTACCAAGAAGGTGGACATGTCGGTTTTTGTAAGGACTTTGGTATATGAAGTGCGAACTGCGGCCCAGTCTGTTGCCGGTGCAACTGCTCGTTCAGTTGCCGCTGCACGGGCCGGAGCAGATGCAAGTGCAAGTGTTGGTGAAGGTGCCGAAGCCGCTGCTGCCGGAGATGGTGCTCCTTGTAGAGCTGGTGCCGGTGTCGGAGCAGGTGCCGGTGTCAATGCCCGATCCTCCGGTAGATCAGCCTGATCCGCTGACGCGGTCAGTGCCCAATCCTCAGCTGGATCAGACTGAGCTGCTGCCGCTGTCAGTGCTAGAGAAACTTCCGGTGCTCGATCCGTTGCTGAAGGTGGTACCGATGTGCGAGACACCAGCGATCGTGTCTGGTCTGCTATGATCAGCTTTCTAACTTGACTAGGCTTTGTGATCGAGATCCAGTTTTTTTCTTCATTTCTTTTAAACACGAGAAGGACTAATTGTGGCGTTTTTGTTAAACCAAACTATAGTTCATCATAGGGATTCAACTTGTACTCTGGCAACAGACTGATCCAATTTTTTCCAGTAATATAAGTGATGGACAGTGCCTTCGTTACTGACACGACATAAGAAGTGAAACCTGCAAAAATAGCCATCGTAGAGCAAACCAAACAGTTTATTCTGTGATGAATGTCACATGGCAAAACCTGCATCGTAAAATTGCAGGAAAAGAAAGAAAACATGACATTAAATCAATAAGATTTAGACAGTAAATCGATAAGATTTACTTGATGTGATTTGAGTGAATCCTTACCAAGAAATCACTATCTTGAAGTACTAAACAGAAGATAAGGCCTTCCCTCGTTCATACTTTTCTCTCACAAGATAAAATACTCATACAAATGCATCTTGATGTTACGTGTAACGCACGGGCATTATGGGGGTTCAGCTGAGAAATACTCAGACAGGCTCACGGTTCTGGACTTTGGGCCATAGGCCGGTGGGCCTGCATGTTTGGGGGCCCATGTGTTCTACCTTAGTGCTCTTCATATTGCAAGCGGTCGGTACGACGCTGGTTTTAGATGCTGTCGCAAGGCGAATACAGAAAATTGAATAAAGCACAGCAGCTGTTGGAATGAAATCAAACGACAGTTCCTAACCAGCAATCAGAGTTGCAATTCTATCAATGATACCATCGTACTACTTATACACATAGGACACTTGTTTCACCATGCCAGAGTATTACATCAAAATTTCTCTGCAGATAGATCAGTTCGGCAGTACTGAAGAATTTCAAAGTTGATTTGGACCAGCTCTCCTTGCCGAGAAAGTGCGATTTTGACATCATCCCCTACCGCAAGATATGATTTAGATTTGAACCTTGACCATCCTTTAGCATCAATCATCATGCGACCATCCTTTGTACTTATGGTATATTGAGCAGGTTCATTCACACCAAGGCTGCGCATGGTAAGAGAAACTTGTCCGCTGTCACCCGGATTGTTGAACGACTCCCTCGTTGCTCTAGGAATTCTCTGTTTGCAAACAAGAAGACATACCCAAACAGTTAGATCAACATAGTGAATCATGCGAAACAACATGGAAATAAAAAAGAACGAAACACTTGGGCGGCCAATGCTTACCAAGAAGGTGGACATGTAGGTTTTTGTAAGGACTTTGGTATATGAAGTGCGAACTGCAGCCCAGTCTGTTGCCGGTGCAACTGCTCGTTCGGTTGCCGCTGCACGGGCCGGAGCAGATGCAAGTGCAAGTGTTGGTGCAGGTGCCAAAGCTGCCGCTGCTGCCGGAGATGGTGCTCCTTGTACAGCTGGTGCCGGTGTCGGAGCAGGTGCCGGTGTCGATGCCCCATCCTCCGGTAGATCAGCCTGATCCACTGACGCGGTTGGTGCCCAATCCTCAGCTGGATCAGACTGAGCTGCTGCCGCTGTCAGTGCTAGAGCAACTGCCGGTGCTCGATCCGTTGCTGAAGGTGGTACCGATGTGCGAGACAGCGGCAATCGTGTCTGGTCTGCTATGATCAGCTTTCTAACTTTACTAGGCTTTGTGACCGTGATCCAGTTTTTTTCTTCATTTCTTTTAAACGCGAGAAGGACTAATTGTGGCATTTTTGTTAAACCAAACTGCAGTTCATCATAGGGATTTAGCTTGTACTCAGACAACAGACTGATCCAATTTTTTTCCAGTAATATAAGTGATGGACAGTCCCTTCGTCACTGACACGACATAAGAAGTGAATCCTGCAAAAATAGACATCGTAGAGCAAACCAAACGGTTTATTCTGTGATGAATGTCACATGGCAAAACCTGCATCGTAAAATTGCAGGAAAAGAAAGAAAACATGACATTAAATCAATAAGATTTAGACAGTAACTCAATAAGATTTACTTGATGTGACACGAGTGAATCCTTACCAGGAAATCACTTTGTTGAAGTACTAAACGGAAGATTGATCGTCCAACTACGGGTGGCATGCAGGGGCCCCGCCTACTCCCACAAGCAGGATAGTCCAAAGGTCCTGACAAATCGTATGGACCGAACATCCATGGGACTGGAAATCCTAGTGGGTGCGATAAACCCCGCAATGCATACAGATATTGGAGTGTAACCATAATTGATAAACCGTCCTCACAAAAAAGATGATCTGGATACTTCAAAATATACAGACTGAATTGAGTGGACAGACATTAACATAGACCGTTCTCAGGACTGACCACACACCAAAAGCGGCAGTACTAATAAACAATACAGGGTTCACAAACACAAATCAAGTACTGAACAATAGTACTTACTACAGACAAGCAAAGTTGCACTAATTAAACTCTGCAGACTATTTCTTGCCACCGACCTACGGGATGAACCCCGCATAACTGACTAGGCCATGGACTTCGTGAGAGATATCTACATGCACCATCACCATCTCGTCAACCTTGGAGAACCTAACAGAGTGGTCTTTCCACTCATAAACATGATCATGAAGACAGGCCGCATCAGATTTGTTGGGAAGCTTTACAAGAACCACACCCTTCGTAATCGAAGGCACAGCCAGGAAATTGTTGTGGTCAAGTACAGCCTCTAGAACACGCCTGACAACAATGCTACAGAAAAACACTAGTTTAGGACACATGGCGACAAGGACACAACAGCTGGATAGTTTAGCAGTAGAACTCATCCTCAGGTCTTCCAGTTCACACGGCATGACTTTGAGAACTTCATCTCCACCGCGGACCTAGTTCTAATTCAAACAGAAACCATATTTTATTACTACCTCCGTTCAGAAATATAAGATGATTTTTGATATTATACTCCATATATGACTACATATATGCACAGAAATGAGTGAACAAAGACATTAGAACATGTCTTCAATGGCATGAGAGCAGAGGGATTACTTGAAATATCCATAACACAAGTTATTGAGGCAAATATACCCTCTTCAAAGGTAGCATTGATGTTCATAAAGTACTCCCTCCGTCCCAAAATTCTTGTCTTAGATTTGTCTAGATACAGATGTATCAAGTCACATTTTAGTATTAGATACATCCGTATCTAGACAAATCTAAGACAAGAAATTTGGGACAGAGGGAGTAGTTGAAAGTAATCTATAAGAAATCAGTGTCAACCTCTTGCATGTTTTGGTCAAAAGAGGAATTTAGAACCGTCATTTGGCACACAAAAATCACATGCAAGATCACCAGAAAGTTGTACTACTAGTACTAGTACTGCGTGTTAGATGAAAAAACACGATCAAGATCGAGAAAAAGATCGTCAAGAAGAGATATTACCTGGACTTGCTTAATGAGGGATCCCGGAGAGGGGGCTTGGACAGGGCGATGGCTTTGAGCTTGTTTGCGGTAGTCTCGGCGGGGTGCTTGCGCTTCTTCGTACCATGAGCCTCGACGGTTTTGGCCAGAGCCATAGACATCACTTCGGCCGGTGCTCCAGCGTCCATCAATAAACTGTCAAATAGAAATAAAAGAAAAGAAACCATAATCACAAACCCAAAAGAAGAAAAGAGAGGGAGTTATAGGATCAGTCTCGGGGTTGCAAGACCGGGCCTTGGCCAGAATCAACACCATTGATGCACTCACCTTTCCTTCTTTGGGAGAGAAGAACAATGGCAGAAGCAGGTCAGGGTTTTCTTGAAGAAATGAGGAACAAGATGAGGGAGAAGCGAGTTGGGTAGAGAGGAAGCTGAGAGAGAAGAGTGAAATGATGGTTGCTTCATCCGTCCAACTTACTGCTGGAAAGGAGGGGGTTTTGTGATTTGACGGCTCATTGGGCATTACTACGGCGCTTCGATCGGGGTAGTCTACTGTCACTCTACTACGGAGTAATTTAGTGCACGGCTGGTGGACCCCAATGCTGGCTATCCCACACGTCGGCGAAAGTGAGTAATTTAGTGCACGGTAGAGCGTGTCCACTGTTTTTCTGAAGAAAAAATGATTACAGCAAGCGTTTCCACTCTTACGACAGAGGAGTGCGAAACACAGCAGCCACTTGAACATACACAGTGCTCCTACTACTAGGCATGTGCAGTGGTTCATACGTCAGTACTACATAATCTTGTTGCTAGTGTAGTAAGATATGACGACAACAAATGATGTTGTGCGCATGTCAACTATATGAACAGTAATGTAGTAACATAGTACCGCTTTCTCGACTGTCCGGTCGAGAATAAACGGTGAGATCAATGTTAACAGAACTAGGTCTACAACGCACGGAGAGTACGGTGCTACAGTACTCCATGAAACATGAACCATATGACGCACGAATAGTGTTAGGCAGGGTGTATGAAGGGTGCATGGGGTGGGAGAAAAAGTTCCCTTCTCGACCCACTTTTAGGTGTTTGGCAGAGTGCATGAAGGGTGCATGAGTCCACACTAGTAGGTTAACACAAATACACGACGTGGAAACAACTATATTGAGATGAGAATGCAACCAAACACACCCACACGCTTTGTGCTACAGTGACTGATCTGCACTGTCTGAGTTTGATCCAACGGTCATGTTGCGCCGAGACATGGACATGCCCATGCAGAGGGCGCCTAAACACCACCGAAGTCCCTCTACTTCTCGAGGCGCATGACGTTGGTGATGCAGGGGGCAAAACGGCTGAAAGGCAATGTAATCTATGGGAAGGCGGAGGGAGCCAGCCGAGGAGCGGGGAATCTTTTGGTTTTCACCATGGTAAAACACCAGTGGACGACTTCTCACATCAGGGAGCGGTGCGTTTTACAGGCGAAGTCATCGTGACTAATTGCTGCCGCGCCTGCTCCCATCAATCAAAAAATTAAAAATCCTGCCGTGCCTGCTCCCGTCAATCAAAAAATTAAAAATCCTGCCGCACTCAAACACCAGAGCAACGCCGCGGTGGATATTTAAATTTACCTGTCGGCAAGTAGATAAAAAAGGGGTGAAAAAACAAATGTGGCGGCGGCCTAGCTAATCGGTCGAACTATCCCAACTAGCTAGCCACCGTGCTTCACTGATGTACTCGGCGGGAAAAGTGGTCTTTCGTGATTTGACGACTCATTTACTTGCTTCGGCGAAAACACGTGGTAGGGTGTCCCACGTCAGGAAGAATATATGTGTGCACCACCCGGGAGGACCCCGAAACCGCGCGGTAGGGTGTGCCATGTCTCGGTACGGAGGAAAAATGTGTGTGTAAAAATTTACTGTATCAGACGTAGTACCTATGGTTCGACCTCGGGGCCCAGCCGGTCGGTCAAAAACACCCCACTAGCCACACAGCTTCATCATGCTAACATGGCACAGAGGATAGGTGTGGTTAGCTCCGTCTCGACTAGCCAAAACGTCTCTTGTTCTAGGAGATTCGTCTATTTTCCAAGCTTTTTTTAGTTGTAATACAACCACGGCAAGCTAGTGCCGCTCTTCGCGTGTGCCCGTGCAAAGGTTAGACGATGGAGAGAAGAGAGAGATCGCAGACCTGGGACCCACCAGTAAGTGAGTCAACGGTCATGCACGTGTTGACGAGGCACTCCCTCTACTCTACTCAACGTAATACTGTATAAAATCAAGTTATGGGACAAAGCCAACAACCGTTGTTGTTTCAGGCTATCGACCTACGCTTTGTAGTCCAGGTTGCCAGTTCGAATCTCGTCTTTCAGATTTGTTAGTTTTAGGACCAAATTTGATTAATGACAAGTGGGACCCCTATGTATTGTTCCGATATTTCAGTGTAGGACGGTTTTTTGAACAAACACTTTGTGCCGTTAGACAAGTAACGGCACAAGTTACACGTATTTTGCAAGTTTACAAACAAAAATGACAGCAGCATAGAATATCACATCCACCCCGCAGCTTAGATGCTATGGTGATACGAGTTTTTACACCGTTGGAAGTGAGATCCAATGGCTTGGGAGTAGTCTTTGTAATTATGCACAATTTCCAAACTCTCCAAAGGTTTTTTTGCAAATAAAACATTCAGGCCTCGTGTGTGCCGCTGCATCTTGGATCCAACGGCTCCTCGTTGCTCATATTAGGTGCTCCCCGTAGCTTAATTACCCGCTACGGTGATTTGAGCATCTAGGTCGTATGATCAGTGATTAGATGGCACATGCGTAGTACTTGTACTTTCTGCGCAATTCCCAAACTCTCTCAGCCGTATATTGCAAAAACATTCAAACCTCCTACTGTGGGCCATTAGATCTCCGTGAACTCGTATCACCATAGAATCTACGGTGCGGGAGAACCTCATATTCTCCCATGCGAGAAAACATAAGGTGCTCTCGCAGCTTGGATGCTACGGTGGTACGAGCTTCAAGGTCGTTTGATCTGAGATCCAATGGCTTCTGAGCAGTCTTTGTGCTTGTAAGCAGTGGTCGGACTCTTTGGGGGCTTTTCTGCAAAAAACCATTCAAACCACCGAGGAGGTGTTGGGTCACAAATCTAATGGCTCCGAAGAGCTTGTATCACCAAAGCATCTAAGGTGTGGTAGCACATGATATTCTTACATATAGGAGAATATGATGTCCTCCTTCATCTTAGATGCTACGGTGATACGAGCTTCGAGGTCGTTGGATATGGGATCCAAGGGCATCTGAGTAGTTTTTGTACAAATTGTGTGCAATTCTCAAACTCATCAAGGTTTCCTGTAAAAATATTAAGACATGATGTGAGCTGCTATATCTCAGATCTACAAGCTCCAAGCAACTCGTATCGGCATCTAGCATCTAAGGTATGGGGGCACATGATATTCTCCCGGGAAGGAGGGGTGGGGGGTGCACAACCAATCGGTGGTTGTGTAACGCCCCCGATTTGATCATACACTAATCATGCACGCAATGTGTACGACCAAGATCAGGGACTCACGGGAAGATATCACAACACAACTCTAAAACATAAATAAGTCATACAAGCATCATAATACAAGCCAGGGGCCTCGAGGGCTCGAATACAAGTGCTCGATCATAGACGAGTCAGCGGAAGCAACAATATCTGAGTACAGACATAAGTTAAACAAGTTTGCCTTAAGAAGGATAGCACAAAAGTAGCAACGATCGAAAAGGCAAGGCCTCCTGCCTGGGACCTCCTAACTACTCCTGGTCGTCGTCAGCGGCCTGCACGTAGTAGTAGGCACCTCCAGTGTCGTAGGTGTCGTCGTCGACGGTGGCGTCTGGCTCCTGGACTCCAACATCTGGTTGCGACAATCAGATAGATAGGAAGGGGGAAAAGAGGGAGAGAAGCAACCGTGAGTACTCATCCAAAGTACTCGCAAGCAAGGAGCTACACTACATATGCATGGGTATATGTGTAAAGAGGCATATCAGTGGACTGAACTGCAGAATGCCGGAATAAGAGGGGGATAGCTAGTCCTGTCGAATACTACGCTTCTGGACATCTCCATCTTGCAGCATAAAGAAGAGAGTAGATTGAAGTCCTCCAAGTAGCATCACATAGCATAATCCTACCCGGCAATCCCCTCCTCGTCGCCCTGTTAGAGAGCGATCACCGGGATGTATCTGGCACTTGGAAGGGTGTATTTTATTCAGTATCCAGTTCTAGTTGTCATAAGGTCAAGGTACAACTCTGGGTCGTCCTTTTACCGAGGGACACGGCTATTCGAATAGATAAACTTCCCTGCAGGGGTGCACCACATAACCCAACACGCTCGATCCCAATTGGCCGGACACACTTTTCTGGGTCATGCCCGGCCTCGTAAGATCAACACGTCGCAGCCCCACCTAAGCACAACAGAGCGGTCAGCACGCCGGTCTAATCCTAAGCGCGCAGGGGTCTGGGCCCATCGCCCTATGCACACCTGCACGTTGCGAACGCGGCCGCGAGTAGACCTAGCAACCCACACGATCACGGCGGTTACGTCAAAGCGGTCCAACACGGCGCACGCCACTCAGCCGCTGACGTCACGAAGGCTTCGGCTGATACCACGACGCCGGGATACCCATAACTACTCCCGCGTAGATGGCTAGTGCGTATAGACCAAATGGCCAGACTCAGATCAAATACCAAGATCTCGTTAAGCGTGTTAAGTATCCGCGAACGCCGACCAGGGCCAGGCCCACCTCTTACCTAGGCGGTCTCAACCTGCCCTGTCGCTCCGCCACAAGGATCCACTTGCGGGTACTCCTACGAGCCGACCCGACTTTAGTCATCACATGTGTCATGTATATAGTATATAAGTATATGCCCGTGATCACCGCCCAGGTGATCACGGCCCGATAGTATAGCACAGCAGACGGACAAGAATGTAGGGCCACTGATGGAAATCTAGCATCCTAGACTAAGCAGATAGGATTGCAGGTAAAGGTAACAACAGTAGTTAGCAAGGATAGGCTATGCATCAGAATAGGATATCGAAAGTAGTAACATGCTACACTACTCTAATGCAAGTAGTAGAGAGTAGAGTAGGCGATATCTGGTGATCAAGGGGGGGGGCTTGCCTGGTTGCTCTGGCAAGTAGGAGGGGTCGTCGACTCCGTAGTCGAACTGGGCAGCAGCAGTGTCGGTCTCGTAGTCTACCGGAGAGAAGAGGGGGAAGAAACAGTAAATACAATGCAAACACAAGCATGACGATGCGTGACATGACAGTGAGCGGTGCTAGGGGTGCCCTAACGCGACAGTAGGTGGTACCGGTGAAGGGGGGGAACATCCGGGAGGTATTCCCGATGTTTCGCGCTTTCGGACAGACGGACCGGAGGGGGAAAGTTGCTAGTTCGATAGGTTAGGGAGGTGTGGTGGACGAACGGACCGCGTATTTGGATTCGTCTCGTCGTTCTAAGCAACTTTCATATAGAAAACATTTTCATCCGAGTTACGGTTTAAAAGATATGAGTTTTCAAAGTTTATTTGAATTTCTGGAATTATTTAATTAACAGAAAAAGGGATATGACGTCAGCATGACGTAGGAGTGACGTCAGCGGTTAACAGTCCGGGTTGACTGGTCAAACTGACAAGGGGGACCCACCTGTCATAGACAGTGGGTTAACAGAGGATTAAACTAATTAGTTTTTAGTTAATTAACTATTGGGCCCACCTGTCAGTGAGAGATTAATTAAACTAATTATTTTTATTTATAAAACATTTTCTTTTTTTAATTTTTGCGGCGGGGCCCGCATGTCAGTGACTGGGCCTGCCCAGTCAGCAGTTGACTGGGTCAACCCAGTCAACTGGGGCCCGTGGGGGCCACTGGTAGTGACCCAGGGGGTGGCCCCAGGTGTGCCACGTCGGCGGCCGGCGCCGGAGCAACGCCGGCGACCAGACGCACGGCGGCGCGGCTCGGGAGGGGTACGGGTTTCGCGTACAGGGGGTCTCCGGAGGCGTGGCTGGGCGCGTTCGACGCGGCTCGACGTCGCGCGTCCAACGGCGGTGGTCGGAGGGGCTGGAACGGCCGGAGTCGACCGCTACGAGCTCGCCGGCCGCGAGGTGCTACGGGTGCCCGACGGAAGCTACGCTAGAGCGCGCGAACGGGCAAGCGTATGGGCTGGGGGGCATCTACGTACGGCGGGGAGTGCAACGGGCTTAACCCCGTGACCAATTGGTCACCGGAGACCCGCCGGCGGCGAGCTCCACGGCGCAGTGTTCGGGCGCGCGTGGGGGAGCAGCTACGGAGCGCGGGCGAGCTAGCGGAGAGGGGGAGGAGGTAGAGGAGGTCACAGTGGAGCCGTAGGGAGTGGCAGCGAGCTCGGGGAGGGCGCGGGGTAGCCGGACTCGGCGACGATCGACGGCGGACGTGCGGGGAAGACGAGCTCGGGGAGGTCGATGCAGTGGCGCTCGGCTCGTTCCCGATGGCGCAGTCGGCGTAGTCGGCGGCGGGGAGTCGTTCGGGCACGTCGCCGGGGCGATCTGGGCACGGTGGCCGCGGGAACCACGGTGAACGGCAGCGAGCGCGCTCGGGCAGAGGGGAACGGAGGGGAGAGGGAGGGGGATCTGGCGGGGGAGAAGGCGCAGAGGCCGAGGGAGAGCGGGGGCGAGTGGGAGAGAGGCCCGAGGGAGCGGGGGCCGCTGGCGCCCTTATCCTCTCGCGGGGTTCACCGCCGGCGAGGGGGTGCGGTGGCAGCGCGCCCCTGTTCCGACCCGGTCGGGGGAACAGGGAAGGGGCGAGGGAGGAGGTGGGCTGGGCCGGGGACGCGGGGGTGCGGGTGGCGGCCCAGCTTGGGCCGGGGGGGGTTCGGGGTTTGGGCCGGGGGGGTCAGTGGGGGGGAGGCCTGCTCCTTTTTTTTTCTTTTTCTTTGACTGTTTCTGTTTTCTTTTTATTTGCTTATTCCCTTTTCTGTTTTATTTCATTTAAAGCATTTAGGCATTTTATAAAAATGTGTTCTCTCCACCATAATTACCAGTGTAATATTTGGCACCCACTGAACATTTTTGTTTGAGTTTTTGAAAACTTTTAATTTTCACTTTAATTATATTTGAAGTTTGAACTAGGAGTTAGAAAGGAAGGTGATTCAAATGTGATCAAGCCCTGTTTAGCAACATGGTTAGCTTAATCACAGGGAGTTACTGTAGCATGATTCCCAGGGTGTTACAAATCTCCTCCACTACAAGAAATCTCGTCCCGAGATTTAGGAGGTAGAAGGAAGCAGTGCGGGGTATTCTTCACGCAGACGATCCTCTCGTTCCCAAGTGGCCTCATCTTCAGAATGGTGCGACCACTGGACTTTGAGAAACTTGATCGCCTTCTGACATGTGCGGCGTTCAGCCTGGTCGAGAATGCGGACCGGATGCTCCTTATAGGAGAGGTCTTGCTGCAATTCGAGCACTTCGTGATCCACAGCTCGGAGTGGATCCTTGAAGCAACGGCGGAGCTGTGACACATGGAACACATCGTGAACCTGAGAAAGGTTCGGCGGTAGTTCCAGTTGGTATGCCACTTTTCCACGCCTTTCGAGAATAGTGAATGGGCCAATATAGCGAGGAGCTAGTTTGCCCTTGATCCCGAAGCGGTGAGCACCCTTCATAGGTGTGACTCGAAGATAAGCCTTTTCGCCAGGTTGATAGACCATGTCTTTATGATGACGGTCATACTGACTCTTCTGACGTGACTGAGCAGTCTTGAGATTCTCGCGAATAATGCGGACTTGTTCTTCGGCATCTTGGATAATATCCGGACCGAAGAGTGGACGTTCCCCAGTTTCTGACCAGTTCAGAGGGGTTCGGCACTTTCGTCCATATAACACTTCGAAGGGGGCCATCTTCAGACTTGCTTGATAGCTATTATTATAAGAGAACTCAGCATACGGGAGAGATTCCTCCCATTTCTTGCCGAAGGAAATAACGCAAGCTCGAAGCATGTCTTCGAGAACTTGATTGACGCGTTCAACTTGTCCTTGAGATTGAGGATGAAACGCAGTACTGAATGACAGATGAGTTCCCATTGCTTCTTGGAAACTTGCCCAGAATCTTGAAGTGAATAAGCTGCCACGGTCTGAGCTGATAACCAATGGAATACCGTGGAGTGAAACAATCCTGGACATATAGAGCGTTGCCAACTGGCTAGCAGTGATCGTTTCTTTTACTGCCAGGAAATGTGCAACTTTGGAAAGCCGGTCAATGACGACAAGAATAGCATCATTACCTTTCTGCAATTTGGGAAATCCAGTGACGAAGTCCATCTCAACATGGTCCCATTTCCATTCAGGAATAGAGATAGGTTGCAGAGTTCCAGCAGGCCTTTGATGTTCTGCTTTGATACGACGGCAAACGTCACACTCAGCAACATAACGAGCAATGTCTTGCTTCATATTAGTCCACCAGAATCTCTGACGGATATCTTGGTACATCTTTGTACTACCAGGATGGATACATAGAGGCGTATCATGAGCTTCTTTCATAACTTCCTGTGTCATATCCAGGTTTTTCTCTGCACATGGCACCACTAGGCGGCCCTTGAAGTATAGGGTGCCATCTTCAGAAATGGTGAAGAATGAGGGCTTTCCTTCTGCGAGGTAGCGCTTAATCTTGTAGGCTTCAGAGTCATACTTCTGTAGCCTTTTGATGCTGTCCTCGAGATCTGGTTTAGCAACTAGGGTATTGAGGGAACCCTGGGTAACAACGTGGAGGTTCACCTTGCCAAATTGTTTAGGAGGGGGAGCGAGTGCACCCGGAGGAACAATATGGAGGTTCAGCTTCCTGAATTCTTCAACAAGCGAGGGCTGAACTTTATGAACCTGGAGGTGGTTGCAGTAAGACTTGCGGCTCAAGGCATCAGCCATTACATTAGCCTTGCCTGGAGTATAGGAAATACCCAAGTCAAAGTCTGCAACAAGCTCCATCCATCTCTGCTGACGGAGGTTCTGATCTGGTTGAGTAAACAGATACTTCAGACTTTGGTGGTCAGTGAAGATCTCGCAACGATTACCGAGAAGGTAATGTCGCCACTGCTTCAGCGCATGAATGACAGCAGCAAGTTCGAGGTCGTGAACTGGGTAGTTCTCTTCGTGAGGGCGCAATTGTCGAGAGGCATAAGCAATCACTTTGCGGTCTTGCATTAGGACACAGCCTAATCCTTGACGGGAAGCGTCGCAGTAAATGACGAAGTCCTTCTTAGTATCAGGTGGAGCTAGAACTGGGGCAGAAGTCAACTTGTCTTTGAGTGCCTGGAAACTTTCCTGACATTTGTCTGTCCATTGGAACTTGACGCCCTTATGCAATAGGTTAGTCAGAGGCCTGGCGATCTTAGAGAAGTTCTCGACGAATCGACGGCAATAGCTGGCGAGACCGAGAAAACTTCTGACTTGTTTAACGTTCTTGGGAGGAGTCCAATCAAGAATAGCCTGAACTCGCTCGGGGTTGACGGCAATACCATCCTTAGAGATGACATGCCCCAGATAGGTTACTTCGGGTAGCCAGAATTCACATTTAGAGAACTTGGCATATAGTTGATGTTCTCGTAGCTTTTCCAGCACAAGTCGAAGATGCTCAGCATGTTCTTCTTCGTTCTAGGAAAATATCAGGATATCATCCAGATAAACCACGACGAACTTGTCGAGGTAATCCATGAATATGTAGTTCATCAGACGAGAGAAGGTGGCTGGAGCATTGGTTAAACCGAAAGACATGACGGTGTACTCGTATGAACCATAGCGAGTCACGAAGGTGGTCTTTGGGATATCCTCTTCGCGAACACGGATCTGGTGGTAGCCCAACCTCAAGTCGAGCTTAGAGAACACTGACGAACCCGCCAGTTGATCATACAGATCATTGATCCGAGGAAGAGGGTATTTATTCTGAATGGTAGCTTGGTTTATAGGACGGTAGTCTTGAACTAACCGGTTTGTCCCATCCTTCTTCTTGACAAAGAGAGAAGGTGCTCCCCAAGGAGAGCAACTTGGGCGAATGAATCCTTTGCGAAGAGACTTGTCGATTTCCTCCTTAAGCTCAAGGAGTTCATGCGGCGGCATTTTGTAGGGTCGCTTGGCTATAGGAGTGGTGCCTGGTTTCAAGTCGATGATGAATTCGACAGCTCTAGCAGGGGGAATCCCTGGAAGTTCTTCAGGGAAGACGTCAAGGAATTCACGCACGACGGGAATGTTTTCAATGCCCTCGAGTGGTGCAGCGTTCAATGCATTCAATGCATAGAGCCTTGCCTCGGCATTTTGCACCAGATGGGCTTGGTAAGTAACTATCTCATCTGAAGGGTGCAGCAGATGGACGGTCTTAGTGGTGCAAACGATTGAAGCAGTATGCGCTTTTAACCAATTCATTCCCAGAATGAGATCAATGCTACAGGACTTCAGTACGATGGGAGAGACAAGAAATTCCAGTCCTTCAATTTCAACAGTAACATCGCGACTAACCATAGAGGTTTAACATTGGCCCGCAGGGGTGTGTACCACTAGCGGAGTGTTTATCTCTTCGTGATTAATGCCATGCAGGAATGCAAATTCTGCTGAAATGAATGAATGGGATGCTCCTGTATCAAATAAAACGGATGCTGGTACTGAATTTACGAGGAGTGTACCCATCACAGTAGCAGGCTGGTCTTGAGCTTCGCTGAGATCAACGTGGTTGGCATGAGCACGACCATAAGACTTAGCATTGTTGTTGCGGGGCTGGTTGTTACCACGGCCAGCTGCTGGAAGGGCCAGTTGATTCTGGTTCTGATAGCAGTTCCTGGCAAAGTGACCCGGTTGACCACACTTGAAGCACAGACCATTATCGGGAGTGGGAACAGGAGCCCCAGGTGGGGGAGCTGGTAGCTTTGACTGCTTAGATGGTGGAGGAGGCAGACGCGGTGCAGCATAAGATTTCCTGGGAGCAGGTGCATTTGGACGATACATGCTGTTTGGGATCCATATCTTACGCTTCTGGGAGGGCGAGCCCGAAGATGAGCCCGTGTCACGGTTGCGCCTCTGAGAGCTCTGGTATTCCTGCAGACCAGTCTCGACATTGATGGCCTTATTCACCAAGGTGGCGAAATCGGCGAAGTCATGCACTAGAAGTGCGAGCTTGATGTCAGCTTGTAGTCCATCACGGAACTTCTCCTGTCTGCGTGCATCAGTTGCAATGTCTTCTTCAGCATAGCGGGACAAGTCCAGAAACTCCCGCTGATAAGCTTCGACAGATTTGTTGCCTTGGGTGAGGTTGCGGAACTCACGCTTCTTCCGGTCCATGACTCCCTGAGGAATGAAGCGGGCACGGAAAGCAGCTTGGAAGTCTGGCCAGGTGATGATTGTTCCAGCTGGCAGAGTACGCCTGTGGCTGTCCCACCATTGAGCTGCGGGTCCCTTCAGAAAGAAGGAAGCAAAGTTGACATAGCTGGCAGGGGCTACATCAGCAGACTCCATCTCATAGGTGATGTCACGGAGCCAGTCATCAGCATCCAAAGGCTGAGTTGAGCTGCGGTAGATGGTTGGGTTGAGGCGTATGAAATCTTGAAGAGTCACTTGGGCTGGCTGCTGGTTCATATTGGGGCGAGGAAACTGAGCCATCATATTTTCCATGAATTGGCGGTTCAGTTCGAACTGTTGGATCATACCAGCCATGTACTCAGGTGGTCGTGGGGCATCGCCACCACGACCACGACCACCTGGTCTAACCATCCTGCTAATATATAACAGGGGTAGTTCAGCATTTAGAAAATTTGCAATGACAAGAATCATTCATGATGAAACATGCATAATGAAAGGAGCACGATAGCTACTACATAGTAGTCGGCATAGCTTACAAAAGGGGTCATGCATAGAGTTCAGTACACGGAGTTCAGTACATAGACTAAAACATCATAGGCGGCACACAGGCTCGCGACGACTGAAACTAATACTACCATCAAGCCTACATCAGTCCCAAGAGGTACTGTGGAGGTAATCGTAGCCCGACAGCTGGTAGTGAGGCAACGGATAGTCCTCCACGTCAGCAGACTGGGGGCCGTGGATACTCAAGTGTAGAGCCCGGTGCTCAGGTGGCAGAAAAGGTCCAAGTGCGGGAGAGTAGCCTCCCACCTCTGGCCAACCAACACCGTGGGGCATCACGGTCCTGGCTGGGTAGATCGCAGAACGCGGTACCTGTCCAGACCGGACAAAGGGGTGCAGCAGCGTCAGAGCACGGTAAAGGTGCTGACGGGTGGTGTACATCTCGTGGCGAAGAGCTCGGTTAGCTCGATCCAGCCCATCAGCATGCAGAACCAGGTGCTGATGGTAGAAGGGCTCCCGGGTGACAGTGGAGTAGGCAGCAGTGTAGTATCCCTCCACACCAACATCAGAGGCGATAGCAATGTGCCTGAAGGGGGAGGTGTCCAACTCCCGATACTCTCCACGAAGACGTGTCAGAGCAGCATAGGCTGCATCGTGGACAGCCATATCGATGGTCACACCAACACCATGTGCGGTGTGCAGCACAGTAGTGGAGTCGTACTCCCGAGAGTAGAGGTGGACGATGGCACGGTACTGCTCCTGGTTAAAGTCCTGGTACTCCTCGTAGACGGTGTACTCAGGGTGCCAGCGATAACCCAGATAGGTCATCAACTCAGCTAGCACCGCAGGTGATCCCGAGGCACCAATGGCCGTCGTGTGGCGCACGACCTGCCTCAAGGGTTCCATCTGAAAGCAAAGACGTTTCAAAGGAGTCAATTGACAGTGTGTGAATTGTTCAAAATACTATTCTAAGAAACAACTATGGCTTATCCATCTTTGGGGTGAACGCGGTCACGGGATCCTAGTGTTAGAGTTAGTAAATTCGTTTAACCCGAGTAGAAGAGAGTTCAGAGTCCCAGAGTAAAGGTCGAGGAGTAAAAGATCCTAGTACCACCCAATGGCGACGTGGGCCCGTAAGCCGCACAGCCATGTTAGTAAAAGTTTTGCAATGACTAGACTCGACTTCGGCCAAGGAGTGTGGAAGGGGGGTTCCTACAGGCAGTCGGCTCTGATACCAACTTGTAACGCCCCCGATTTGATCGTACACTAATCATGCACGCAATGTGTACGACCAAGATCAGGGACTCACGGGAAGATATCACAACACAACTCTAAAACATAAATAAGTCATACAAGCATCATAATACAAGCCAGGGGCCTCGAGGGCTTGAATACAAGTGCTCGATCATAGACGAGTCAGCGGAAGCAACAATATCTGAGTACAGACATAAGTTAAACAAGTTTGCCTTAATAAGGCTAGCACAAAAGTAGCAACGATCGAAAAGGCAAGGCCTCCTGCCTGGGACCTCCTAACTACTCCTGGTCGTCGTCAGCGGCCTGCACGTAGTAGTAGGCACCTCCAGTGTCGTAGGTGTCGTCGTCGACGGTGGCGTCTGGCTCCTGGACTCCAACATCTGGTTGCGACAATCAGATAGATAGGAAGGGGGAAAAGAGGGAGAGAAGCAACCATGAGTACTCATCCAAAGTACTCGCAAGCAAGGAGCTACACTACATATGCATGGGTATATGTGTAAAGAGGCATATCAGTGGACTGAACTGCAGAATGCCGGAATAAGAGGGGGATAGCTAGTCCTGTCGAAGACTACGCTTCTGGACATCTCCATCTTGCAGCATAAAGAAGAGAGTAGATTGAAGTCCTCCAAGTAGCATCGCATAGCATAATCCTACCCGGCAATCCCCTCCTCGTCGCCCTGTTAGAGAGCGATCACCGGGATGTATCTGGCACTTGGAAGGGTGTATTTTATTCAGTATCCAGTTCTAGTTGTCATAAGGTCAAGGTACAACTCCGGGTCGTCCTTTTACCGAGGGACACGGCTATTCGAATAGATAAACTTCCCTGCAGGGGTGCACCACATAACCCAACACGCTCGATCCCAATTGGCCGGACACACTTTTCTGGGTCATGCCCGGCCTCGTAAGATCAACACGTCGCAGCCCCACCTAAGCACAACAGAGCGGTCAGCACGCCGGTCTAATCCTAAGCGCGCAGGGGTCTGGGCCCATCGCCCTATGCACACCTGCACGTTGCGAACGCGGCCGCGAGCAGACCTAGCAACCCACACGATCACGGCGGTTACGTCAAAGCGGTCCAACACGGCGCGCGCCACTCAGTCGCTGACGTCACGAAGGCTTCGGCTGATACCACGACGCCGGGATACCCATAACTACTCCCGCGTAGATGGCTAGTGCGTATAGACCAAATGGCCAGACTCAGATCAAATACCAAGATCTCGTTAAGCGTGTTAAGTATCCGCGAACGCCGACCAGGGCCAGGCCCACCTCTTACCTAGGCGGTCTCAACCTGCCCTGTCGCTCCGCCACAAGGATCCACTTGCGGGTACTCCTACGAGCCGACCCGACTTTAGTCATCACATGTGTCATGTATATAGTATATAAGTATATGCCCGTGATCACCGCCCAGGTGATCACGGCCCGATAGTATAGCACAGCAGACGGACAAGAATGTAGGGCCACTGATGGAAATCTAGCATCCTAGACTAAGCAGATAGGATTGCAGGTAAAGGTAACAACAGTAGTTAGCAAGGATAGGCTATGCATCAGAATAGGATATCGAAAGTAGTAACATGCTACACTACTCTAATGCAAGTAGTAGAGAGTAGAGTAGGCGATATCTGGTGATCAAGGGGGGGGGGGCTTGCCTGGTTGCTCTGGCAAGTAGGAGGGGTCGTCGACTCCGTAGTCGAACTGGGCAGCAGCAGTGTCGGTCTCGTAGTCTACCGGAGAGAAGAGGGGGAAGAAACAGTAAATACAATGCAAACACAAGCATGACGATGCGTGACATGACAGTGAGCGGTGCTAGGGGTGCCCTAACGCGACAGTAGGTGGTACCGGTGAAGGGGGGGAACATCCGGGAGGTATTCCCGATGTTTCGCGCTTTCGGACAGACGGACCGGAGGGGGAAAGTTGCTAGTTCGATAGGTTAGGGAGGTGTTGTGGACGAACGGACCGCGTATTTGGATTCGTCTCGTCGTTCTAAGCAACTTTCATATAGAAAACATTTTCATCCGAGTTACGGTTTAAAAGATATGAGTTTTCAAAGTTTATTTGAATTTCTGGAATTATTTAATTAACAGAAAAAGGGATATGACGTCAGCATGACGTAGGAGTGACGTCAGCGGTTAACAGTCCGGGTTGACTGGTCAAACTGACAAGGGGGACCCACCTGTCATAGACAGTGGGTTAACAGAGGATTAAACTAATTAGTTTTTAGTTAATTAACTATTGGGCCCACCTGTCAGTGAGAGATTAATTAAACTAATTATTTTTATTTATAAAACATTTTCTTTTTTTAATTTTTGCGGCGGGACCCGCATGTCAGTGACTGGGCCTGCCCAGTCAGCAGTTGACTGGGTCAACCCAGTCAACTGGGGCCCGTGGGGGCCACTGGTAGTGACCCAGGGGGTGGCCCCAGGTGTGCCACGTCGGCGGCCGGCGCCGGAGCAACGCCGGCGACCAGACGCACGGCGGCGCGGCTCGGGAGGGGTACGGGTTTCGCGTACAGGGGGTCTCCGGAGGCGTGGCTGGGCGCGTTCGACACGGCTCGACGTCGCGCGTCCAACGGCGGTGGTCGGAGGGGCTGGAACGGCCGGAGTCGACCGCTACGAGCTCGCCGGCGGCGAGGTGCTACGGGTGCCCGACGGAAGCTACGCTAGAGCGCGCGAACGGGCAAGCGTATGGGCTGGGGGGCATCTACGTACGGCGGGGAGTGCAACGGGCTTAACCCCGTGACCAATTGGTCACCGGAGACCCGCCGGCGGCGAGCTCCGCGGCGCAGTGTTCGGGCGCGCGTGGGGGAGCAGCTACGGAGCGCGGGCGAGCTAGCGGAGAGGGGGAGGAGGTAGAGGAGGTCACAGTGGAGCCGTAGGGAGTGGCAGCGAGCTCGGGGAGGGCGCGGGGTAGCCGGAGTCGGCGACGATCGACGGCGGACGTGCGGGGAAGACGAGCTCGGGGAGGTCGATGCAGTGGCGCTCGGCTCGTTCCCGATGGCGCAGT
>NC_057799.1:333630939-333631418 GCF_018294505.1 Triticum aestivum
AGAGGAGGTCACAGTGGAGCCGTAGGGAGTGGCAGCGAGCTCGGGGAGGGCGCGGGGTAGCCGGACTCGGCGACGATCGACGGCGGACGTGCGGGGAAGACGAGCTCGGGGAGGTCGATGCAGTGGCGCTCGGCTCGTTCCCGATGGCGCAGTCGGCGTAGTCGGCGGCGGGGAGTCGTTCGGGCACGTCGCCGGGGCGATCTGGGCACGGTGGCCGCGGGAACCACGGTGAACGGCAGCGAGCGCGCTCGGGCAGAGGGGAACGGAGGGGAGAGGGAGGGGGATCTGGCGGGGGAGAAGGCGCAGAGGCCGAGGGAGAGCGGGGGCGAGTGGGAGAGAGGCCCGAGGGAGCGGGGGCCGCTGGCGCCCTTATCCTCTCGCGGGGTTCACCGCCGGCGAGGGGGTGCGGTGGCAGCGCGCCCCTGTTCCGACCCGGTCGGGGGAACAGGGAAGGGGCGAGGGAGGAGGTGGGCTGGGCC